>NW_024704752.1:5002354-5404854 GCF_018977255.1 Callorhinchus milii | reverse complement strand
ACTCCAGCAGTTACCCAAATGCACATTCTGGGGTCCTCAATCCTTGGCTCTTGCCAACCTCTGCCAATTGCTTTTGGGATTAGGTAAACAGGTTGCGTCCTTCCAGGGAGAGGGTGCACATTCCATTCCAGAGACAGAGAAATGTCCATGTGTAGGTGGCATCCCGGTGAGACTTTGTTGGGTAGCTGGCTGGCCCCAAAAAAGTCAAGGTGGCTCATCTTTGTGCTGTAATGTTTGTGATTTCCTGTTTGCTGTGTTTCAGGTCTAATCAGTGGTGCAGAGTACAGCATTTCAAAATGTTGCTCTTTAAGCAACAATTTTTTCTTTGAAATAAAGGAGATCGTAGACCTGTCTGCTGTAAGTGACCAGAGAAGCTTTGATTGTCTGAAATTATGGTCCTGCTGGGAGACATGTAACCACAATCTGCACAGTGTACAGGACAAAGCTGGTATTAATTTCAGCACTGAATTCCACTCTACCTTTGGATTCACGTGCTCAGCATCCGACAGCAAGCCTGACACTGGGACCATTTATACTAGTCACTGGCCATCCCAGTGGCCACTGATCATAGGCAGCCATTTGCAGATGTGGTCACGTCCAGATTGATGAATATAATAATAAATAATAATCCTTGCATTTGTTATATCGTCTCAATACGTCTTTGAGACATCTCAAAGTGCTTTGCAGAATATACTGCAAAGTGTATTGACTGTGGAATTTGTGGGCGAAAAATAGCAGGCATTTGCACACAGCAATGTGTCCCACAAACAGTTGTGGATTGAATGACCAAATTTTTTATTGTTTTCTGGAGGGATTATTACTCCCAGAAAACGATCCTCCAATCAGCTAACAACCAGGTTATTACATATTACATACATATTACATACATAAAGAGGAGACATGTGGAGTGAGGAAATGTGCCTTAAGTTTCATTCCACCCAGCAATCAAACCCGGGTCCTCTCGCTTGTGAGGCGAGCGCGATAACCACTGAGCTATGGGACTCCATGAGATAGAATATAAACCGTAACATCATTCACTCAGCGTGATCCAACATATATGCTTTCTGTACATGCTATAGTGTGGCTTTATTGTCATATATGGTGCAGATGTCACATCAGCAGCTCGCACTCTAGTTAGTCCATTCTTGTTCCTGATTAGCTGGATGCACTTATGAGATATAACGGTGTCTTTCCCTTATGACACTGGGTGTGTAAGCAGGCACTCTCGTAGTTTGCCGTCCTTTGGACCAAAGCATTGATTCATAGATAAGGCAAGATAGCCAGAGACATCTGTGTGAATTGCGAACTGCCTATCTGTTCAGACGGACTTCAAAGATCCCGTGGCACCATTTGAAAGGAGAAGGGAGTTTCTTCCAGTCTCCTGGCCAACAATTCCTCAAATAAAATAGGTCATTCAGGTCATGGCTGCTGTGGGATACGGCTGTGTGCAAATTGGATGCCACGATTCACTGCACAAAATACACAGTCAATTCACTTTACAGTATGTCTGTGAAGCTGTGAAGCACTTTGAGATGTCATGATAAGGCATTATATCAAATGCAAGGAATTATTATCATTCTGTTGATATTGCAATTTAAATCACTGTGTAAAACCAATTTCTAAATGGTTTTCAGTGATGTTCAGCCAGACCAATAACATTGTTACGTTATATATTTTCCTTAATATATTTTAGCTTCCTAAAATAGCTATTTTTTGAAGGAGGTTGATGTTTTCTTCACCAGGTATTTTGTCAAGCCATGTCTGAAGTCTTATTAACAGTCCTAGTTGCCCCAATGACTATGTTTGCTTTACACTGTCACACACATCCACATACAGTTTGTAGATTCATATATTTCCTGATTTTCTCAAGTTTCTTATTTTTCACATTATTATATTAGTTTTCTGTCAGGCTGTTGCTGTTCTCTGTCGTGCCATGTGAAGTAATATCCTGTGTCCTTGGCTGTGGTATGATTTGAGTTTCAGTTTATTCTGTGTGTCGTTTTGTACATAGACATATCATACAGTATTAATAATAATCCATGTATTTGAAATAGTACCATATCACGTCTTCGAGACTTCTCAAAGTGTTTCATAGAAAATACTGTAAAGTGAATTGACTGTATATTTTGTGGACGAAACACAGCAGTCAATTGTGCACAGCAGTATCCCACAAACAGTCGTGGATTGAGGGACCAAGTTATTATTATTATTTTGGAGGGAGTATTACCCCCGGAAAAGCGATCCGCCAATCGACTAGCAACTGGGTTCCTACATACTGCTAGGTAAATAGAGGCGTGTGGAGTAAGGAAACTTGCCTAACGCTTCGCCCTGCCCGGGAATCAAACCCAGGTCCTCTCGCTTACAAAATTAGCATTTCAGTTGGTTGATGGATGTAAAACCTGACTGCAGTTAATCTGCATTGCTAAATAAACACAAGCGGTACATAAAATGTCCAAAAACAGTGTATGGGTATACATGTACAATCTTCTGTATCTATTACATAGAATTACATAGAATATACAGCTTATAGAAACAGGCCATTCAGCCCAACTCATCTATGCCAGAGTTTATGATCCACATGAGCGTCCTCCTGCCCTTCCTCAAATATGCTTATCAGCATAACTGTCTATTCCTTTCTCCTTCATGTAGCTATCTAGCTTCCCGTTAAATACATCTATTCTATTGATCTAGCCCCTATTTATCATCGAGTGGCCATTTCTATCTCTCAGTGGCCACACCTGTGATCACTTGTCAGTTGGTGCTGGACAGCACTTTTATAGATATACCAAGATGGCGAGAGGCATCTTGGTAGAATGTGAAGACTCCAACAGCTGCCATACTGACACGAGCATAAACCTGTCACCAAGCCAGGTGTCAGCCTACCACAGTCGCTAGAGCTCTCGCCTTGAGGTCAGAACGTTTTGCGCCCCCCCGTTGGGAGTTTGAGTTCACGGATTAAGCACTCTGGGATGCTGCCCTGCGTGAGGGTCGCTATATAAATGCAAGTTGTTGTTGTTGTTGTTAAGAGGACACTCCAGTGCAGTGCTGGGGGAGCAATGTCAGAGATGCCGTCCTTCAAATGAGATGTTTAACCGAGGTCCCGTCTGTCTGTTCAAGCGGACGTTAAAGATCCCATGGCATGGTTGGAAAGGAGAAGGGAGTTTCTATCTCCCAGTGTGCTGGCTGACAATCCCTCAAATAAAACTGGTCACTCACTTCATAGTTGTTTGTGAGACATTGCTGTGCACAAATTGGTCTCCAGGGTTTGCCTACAAAGTACACAGTCACTACTCCACATGACTTAGTTTGAAGCAATTTGAGATGAGCAACTGCAAGGAGTATTATATTGTATATTGTGTCAACTATCCTTTTTACCCCACATCCGTGCCATGACCCCCTCTGCCTTCCCCCCACCTCCGCAACATCGCCTGCCTCTGCCACTGTCTCACACCACAGGCTGCTGAAACCCGCATCCATCCAGGTTTGACTATGCAAAACCCCTGCTCGTTGACCTCCCCAACTCCTCCCTCCATAGGTTGCAGATCACCCAGAACTCTGCAGCCCGTGTCCCTCTCCCACACCAGGTTTCGTGACTCTATCACCCCCAAGCTCGCCCAATTCCACTGGCTTCCCATCACACAGAGGAAATATTCAAGATCCTGGTCCTCACCTTCAAATCTCTCCATGGCCTTGCTCCCCCCTACCTCTGCAACTTCCTAACCCCTTCTGACCTGCCTGCTCCTTCTGCTCAGCAGGCTCCGGCCTGCTTCACGTCCCCCGCCTCATTCTCCCTACTTTCAGCCACTCTTTTTTGGGGAGGGATTATTACCACTGGAAAGCAATCTGCTCAATCCACTAACAACTGATTAATAATTAACCACTAATTCAAGCACTCACCTTGAATGAGTGGACTTACCCAAAGGGATCCCATTTAAGCCTTAGCAAGCCAAAATGTGTTTAGCAAGAGGCCGATCAAGTTTTGTTGCAGACAGATTCCAGTCTGGGTGGTTCCTGAACATTTGAGAAGTGAATTGATCTATTTGGTACATGTTATTCCCTTTGGGAGTCACAGAGGATCTGAAAAGAATCTACCAGCCATGAGGGGAAGGTAGCTAAAATGATCATAATAATTGTTTAATTTGTGCCCAGAATAGTCCAACACCAAGTGGAATTAACACTACAGGAAAGGGAAATCAATTTATCCCTGTGATTAGCGACTTATTTTCTAATTGGGTAGAGGTTTTCTCAACGAAAGACAATGCTGTACAGAACCCTAGCAGAGTCTCAATGGACCAGGTATTCACCTGGTTGGTTATCCCCTTATCAATTGAATTGGACCAAGGGACACATTTCACTGGTTAGGTGATAAAATCTCACTCGCAGGATTTGGGGATCAAACTAAAATCCATATTCCCTCTCACCCCCAATAGTCTAGACAGATAGAACGAGCTAACAGAATCATGTTGAGGAAATTTAAATCACTAAACGGTGGTTAGCCCACTCACCTCGTAAGTGTGAGGACCTTAGGCAAGTTTCCTTACTCCACACACCTCTGTTTACCTAGCAATAAGTAGGAATCCGGTTGTTAGTCGATTGGCAGATGCTTTCCAGGAGTAATCCTGCAAAAAAAATGTGGTTACCCAATGCATGACTGTTTATGGGACACATTTTTTGGAGGGATTATTACCCCCAGAAAGTGATTCGCTAATCAACTAACAACTGGGTCGACTTACCTGCTCGGTAAACAGCGGTGTGTAGAATAAGGAAACTTGCCCAAGGTTTCACACCATCCGGGAATCGAACCTGGGTCCTCTCGCTTGTGAGAGGATTCGGGTTCAAGCACGCTAAACATTAAGCTACGGGATCCCAGTATATAAAGTATAAATTAATGGAAGTAAAAGGAAACCTGATGGATACTTTCAACCTTGCCCACTGAAGTAGTTCAAAGGGAATGAATAATTTTGTATGAATAATAATAATGTAAGGAAATGCTTACATTATTATTATTCATACAAAATTATACGCAGAACTCGGAGACTGACATTGGACCCATCATCTCTGTGCAAGCTGAGCGACCACTGTAGAGACGATGGTTCATTGGAGGGGGGTTTAAAGGGTTGTGACGTCTCCTCTTTCTGGTTTTGTGGTAAATAATACATGATATTTATGTATTCTTGTAAGAATTAACCTTGGTTATGAGCAATGTAAGGAGATGCTAATTCCTAACCAGCCTCACATGTGAATCCACTCAGGGTTTAACTGATTCAATCAGTTGGCCACATTAACTCCATACCCACGAAAGGATTTGTCCTTCAGGGAATATAATCAGAAACATAATATGCTTGGAGCGTGGCAGTTTATTGATAACTTTGCCATTGGATTAACGGTGTCAGTCACTGCATTTGATGATGAAAAAGATGCGTATAGTACAGGGATAATATGTAGCACAGTACACGTGAATTTTATGCAAATCTCTGATATCTCGCTGTGTGATTCTAAGGCAGGAGATTGCGTAAAATCCGACCTTCCTTGTTGGCTGAAGGAAGGTTACCAATATGTGTGCTCTTATGACGTCCTGTGTGACGTACCGCCCATGTGTGCACTGAAGAACCCAGTCCCTGTTCTGTCCAGGACTTCGGTTTAATGTCTCATCCAAAGCATGTCACCTCCGACAATACAGCAAATCCCCCAGTGCTGCATTGGAGTATCAACTTACAGTGTGTCAAGCCCCAGCATAAAAGCTTAAACCCACAACCTTCTGACTCAGAAGCGAGAGTACTACCACTGCGTCCGCTGACACTAGTCAAATTCGCTAGGAGTCTAGCGGGAGTATACACATGGGGGTGGGGGGGGGGGCTGTGGACATTTTTAGTAAACGTTCAGGCCCGGTCAGCAACATAAAGGTCACTTTGGTCCAGTCCCCTGAGTAATTGCTGAAAACAGCTTTGAGAACAGTCTGTTCTGTGCCTTTCCGACGCTGATCATAAATTATTAAACTGGGGTGGTCTCTGTGAGCTTGATTATGTGGTGTCCAGGCAGATAGAGTTTGTTACCAGCAGATGAAGGAAACTGAAGATTGTAGGAAGCTCTGAGAGACTTCAACAATGGCTTCAACAGTACAACTTATACAATGTGGAAGGCTTTACTAAATGCATTGCTAAACACCAAGTATTGCAACAATTTGAACTAGCGGCTTGCATCGGAATATGTCAAAGTCCGGCTTCGCCTCCTCCTCCACATCGTAAAAAACTTCACCCACTTATGGTATAATAATATGTATATTAAATAGGATTGAAAAAGTAAACCCATAAGTATATTAAATGATCCTAGCATTTGATATAGCGCTTTATTATGTCATTGAGAGGTCTCAAAGCTCTTACTGCAAAGTAAATTGACTGTATATTTTGTGGGTGAAATGCAGCAGCCAGTTGCACACAGCAATGTCTCACAAACAGCCATGGAGTGAATGAACAACTTTATATGGGGGATTGTTGGCCAGTACACTGGGAGAAACACACCCCCAGCACTGAATTGGAATCAAGATTAAACTATGTAAATTCAAGTCTGACTTGAGGCTTGAACCCCCGACCTTCTGAATGAGACACTGGGCTAGGCTGGCACACATATATTAGAATACATCAAGACAGCAGAACAAGAGGACACATGTTTAGAGGTGTAAAGGGGAATTTCAGGACAGACACCAAGAGGATTTTCTTTACCCAGGAAATAATAATGTATCCCAGAGAGTAATTAATGACTGGAAAGGGTTAATAGGAAAGGTGATTGAGGCCAGGACACTGGAACTCAGTTAAAAAGCAGCTTGAGGCTGTGATGGCAGGGTGAAGTTACCTTGGACTTTTGGTTACGTTTATTGTTGAGACAAGGGACATAGGTTGAAATTACCCTCTTATAATCTTTATATTTAATATAGCAACGTTCACATTGGGAGGGTGTTTCAAAGCGCTTCACAGGATATACCGTAAAGTGGAGTGACTATCTATATTGTAGGTGAAATGCAGCAGCTAGTTTATGCACACCAGTGTCCCACAAACAGCCACAAAGTGAATGACAATTTTCACCTGGGAGATTGTTGGCCAGGATGCCGGGAGTGAGAAACTGCCTTCTCTTTTTGAATCGTGCACTGGATGACAGATCGTAGCGTACTGGAACACATTTCCAATCAAGGTTTGAACACCTGCGGTGTCACCAAAACACAAACAGATGTTTCCGATCAAAGGAAGTGCCCTGCATTGGTGTTGAAATTCTGGCGTTTTCGGCAGAGTGATCGCAGGTCTATTTAAAGCCTCCTACACTCAGCGCTGTTCCCAAGAACACATCACATGCTCTCTTTAGTGTTGATGGAGCTTGGAACAAGGTTCAGTTTCATGTGGATTTTTTTTTGCTGTTATCTCAGAGGTCACTGCAAGGTCTCAGGCTGACAATAGCTGTGTTTACTTGGTGATATACTGGGATTCATTTTACAGAGTCATTCATAATTCAATAGCGTTCGCTCATGAGGCAGAGAAAAACAACTTGAACGTGGTCAGCCGGACATAAGGCTATTTTGCACATTACGTCTGATGAACTCAGCGACCTTCCTTTAACCCTTACACCGCCAGCATGTCAGGAGAAACTGTGCCTGTGGAGTCGGCAGGAGTGGGCAGGAGTGGGTTTGTCGCTCCTGCGCTCTCCTGCTCGTGTACCTGCTGAATCGCTCACCAGCCTCGCTGCAGTAACACAACCTCGCCCTCACACACAGACTTAGGGTAAATGTCTCAAAGCGTCTTTACAGAACAAATTGATTGCTTGACACATGGAGAGCAATGAGCATGGAATCAATTGGATAGATGAAATTAATCCGTGGCACAAAAGAAGGCTTTTGGCTCATCGTTTATGTGCTGCTCCCTCGAGAGCAATCGTTTCAGTCCAAATCTAGCCGCTCCCTCTGGCATAACAGGCACCTCCGCTCCCTCAAAACGCAAACTTGAACGTAGACTTGAGCACAGATTGCACAAATCCGGCCTCACAATCCACCACCAGCTGTGGCTCGAGCTTCTCCACACCTACCGCCTGTCCCTCTTGCAGGCCCCAACTGCTTTTTACTCCCAAACTATTCTGGAGGTCAAAAACAACCCAAAGGCACTGTTCTCCATCCTCCATCACCTCCTCCGCTCACTCTTCCAAACTGACTCCATCCTCACATCAAATGCCCAGTCTAGCCTGGGTTTGAAGTCACAAACTCACAACTTTCTGACTCAAAGGCCAGGGTGCTACCAGCTGTGTCAGGCTGACACCTCGACAGTCCCAGAAGGAGAGCTGAAGACTCGGCCTTGCTGGGACTGAGGGAGTGAAGAACAAGCAACAGATCTGAGTGAGAAGACGGAATGCACTGGATGGAGTGGACGGCGAGGGTTGGGAGGAGGGAAAGAGTGAGGGGATTCGAAGGTCGATATGAGAATCTTAACAAGTGTATCACACTGTGGTACTGGGATCAAGGAGACCCTGGGTAAATGTGGGTGTGTGCGGCGCATGGTGGGAGAGGGTACAGGGGAGCAGAGGTTTGAAATAAGCAAAAGCAATCAGCCCAATAAAGAGTTCAAGCTTTGCTGAATGACAATCCCTGCTTTTCATGGCCTCTTTTTGCTTTGAACAAAACAAGCCTAGCTCTGTGAACGGGTCTGTAGCGTTTTTACACAATAACAATCTGTTTCTAATACTCTGAGTTTGGCAAGGATGTGTAAATAAATAGAGGAGGCGAGGGAATGAGTGAAGGTCACATTAGCGCTTGAAACTCCAAGAGAGGACAATCATTTTAATGAGACAATATATAACACTGAAGATTATGTATTATGGCTCCTCCTTGTGGTGGAATGGTACGTAGAGGAACTGTTTTCTTTGTGTCAATAGTAATCCTTCATAATAATCCTTGCATTTGATATAGTACCTTATCACGTCTTCGAGATGTCTCAAAGCGCTTCAGAAAATACACTGTAAAGCGAATCGACTGTATATTTTGTGGGCGAAACATGGCAGCCAATTGCACACAGCAATGTCCCACAAACAACCCCACAATAATTTGAATTGAGTGGCCAAATTATTATTATATTTTAAAGGGACTATTACCCCCGGAAAAGCAATCCACCAATTTTATAGGCAATTGCAGCAGGCAAATCGCATACCATATAGCAATGTCCCACAAACAGTTAAAATGAATGATCAATTTTATTTGGGGGATTGTTGGCCAGGACACCGGGAGATTGTGAATATTGCCAGGGGATCTTTAATATTGATCTGAACAGGCAAATGGGACCTCGGTTTAACATTTCATCTGAAGGATGGCGCCTCCGACAATATAGAGCTCACCCAGCACTGGATTGGAACGTCAGCTTAGACTGTGATCTCAAAGGCCCTGATGTGGGGCTTGCACCGACTACCGACTAAGCTAAGACCTTAAAGGATGTTCAATTAAGCCCAGAAATGGACCATTCAGCCCTTTAAGCCTGCACCAATCTGTGGGACATTGCTGTGAGCAAATTAGCTGCTGTGGTTCACCTACAAAATAAATAATCCTTGCTTTATGTGTCAGCCTGGTGCAGTGGTAGCACTCTCACCTCTGAGTTAAAAGGCTGTGGGTTCAAGCCCCACATCAGGGCTTGGAATCTCATTGTCTAAGTTGACACTCCAATGTAGCGCTGGAGATGTGTGCATTGGTTTAATGTCTCGTCCTTTGGATGAGACCATTAAACCAAGGTTCCATCCCCTCATTCAGGTGGATGTTAAAGATCCCATGGCACTATTTGAAAAGGGAATGGATTTTCTCTCTCCCAGTGTCCTGGCCAGCAATCCCCCAAATAAAATTGGTAACTCATTTCATGCCTGTTTGTGGGACATTGTGGAGTCCTGTAGCTCAGTGGTTAGAGCACTCGCTTTGCAAGTGAGAGACCTGAGTTCAATTCCAGGCAGGGCGAAACCTTGGGCAAGTTTCCTTACTCCACACGCCTAATAATAATCCCGCCAAAACCAAAAACAATAATAAATTGGTCATTTTCAATCTACGACTGTTTGTGGGACATTGCTGTGCGCAATTGGCTGCCGCGTTCGCCCACAAATATACAGTCAATTCACTTTACAGTGTGTTCTGTGAAGCGCTTTGGGATGTCCTCCCGACATGAAAAGCGCTATATCAAATGCAAGGATTATTATTATTATTATTATTATTGTGTGCAAACTGGTTGGTGCATTTCACCCTCAAAACACACAGTAATTACATTTTACAGTATGTCCTGTAAAGAGCTTTGAGACATCTTAACAATGTTGTAAGGTGCTATATCAAATGCAAGGATTAATATTATTTTTTCAGTGCCTTGGGATATACTCATGAAAGGTGCTATATAGAAGCAATTTGTTGTTGTTGTGGTTGTTATAGTGTATCCTGTGAGACACTTTGAGATGTGAAAGGCACTGTATCAGATGTAAGGCGTTGAGTTTTTTTAAGTATTAGACTTTGCTGAGTTACTGCTCTCACAGAACCACACAGGGGCAGCATAGGACAAGCAGCTCAGGCTTATCCAGCTTGTTATTCAGCTGGTTACCAGGGAAGGAAGGCGGCTGTGAGAAATGGGTCAACAACAGACACATGCACAGCCAGCAAGAGGCAGGGAGAGAGGAAACCCAGGCACCTCTCCTGCACTGAACAATAATAATAATCCTTGCATTTATAAAGTGCCTTATCACATCTTCGAGATATCTCAAAGCGCTTCATAGACTTTACTGTAAAATAAATTGACTTTGTGGGCAAATGCTCAAGACAAATCTGCTAGGAAAATGAGTGACTCTGCACCTCGGGGCAGACAGAGCCAGCAGCCTGATGGCACAGTTGCAGAGGGGGGATTTGAGATGGACCTTGAAGGGAGGGGGAGACATGAAGGGACTGTGGGATGGAGTTCCAAAGGGTGGGGCAGAGAAGCTGAAGGCCTGACCTTCATGGTAGGGTGGGCCGGGCGGGGGTTATAGTGTTAGCAAGTCACAGAGGTAGGAAGGAGCAAGGCCGTGGAGGACTTTGAAGGCAAGGACGAAGAATTTGAACTTTATCCCTTGGGCGATGGGGAGCCAGTGGAGCCGGCCGAGGGTGGGGATGATAGGGTCACGGATTCTGGTGCAGGAGAAAACAACAATCTCCCAAATAAAATTCTCATTCACTTCATTGCTGTTTGTGGAACATTAGATGCTACAAAACACACAGTCACTACGCTTTACAATATATCCTGCGAAAGCGCTTTGAGATGTCAAAAGGAGCTACATAAAACACAAGGAAATTTTTACACATAGATACAGAACATGCATTTGGGAATGTGGTGCTAAAGGCCCCAAATTCCCACTAGTCACAGCCTGTCAGACCACTTTGTCTGAAGATAAAAGGTGCGGTAGTGGTGGAAATTTTAAAATTAGTTTTAATTTGCAAACTGTTTTCCTTTTCAAGACCTGCGAAGAAAAAGTTATGGCTGTGTTAAAGACCCTTCCACTAATCTGCATCATTTTAAATTTTAAGCCCAAAGGTGCTCCCAGCTGAGACTAGATGGAATTTCGGGCCCCATGTGAGATATGTTTCTATACATTTTGCCTGCAAGATATACGCAGTCACTGCAGGTCACAACAAACCCCGTGAAATGCTTTAAGATGTGTTCCTGACATGAAAGACGCTGTGCCACATGTATAGATTGTTATTATTGATCAGTGAAGTAAACATTATCCTCTGGAATATTAGGTAAAATTAGATACATGTAAATTAGATGTCATAAACATAATTTATTAATACATTAGATTTTTGGCATGGAAAATATATTTCCATGCTTTTTCAATAGAGAAGATTCTTAGTCTATCAAACAACATTTTTACCAGAGTGGCATGATTTAATATCCACCTTACTTATTATGTAATAATTTAATAATCCTTGTATTTTGATACAGCACTCTATCACATCATTGAAACATAATAACATAATAATAATCCTTGCATTTGATATAGCGCTTTTCACGTCGGGAGGACGTCCTAAAGCGCTTCACAGAACACACTGTAAAGTGAATTGACTGTATATTTGTGGGCGAACGAGGCAGCCAATTGCGCACAGCAATGTCCACAAACAGTCGTAGATTGAAAATGACCAATTTATTATTGTTTTTGGTTTTTGGAGGGATTATTATTAGGCTCTGTGTGGAGTAAGGAAACTTGCCCAAGGTTTCGCCCTCTGCCTGGAATTGAACTCAGGTCTCTCGCTTGCAAAGCGAATGCTTTAACCACTGAGCTACAGGACTCCACATCTCAAAGTGTTTCATAAGTGGAGTGACTGCGTATTTTGGAGCCTAATGCAGCACACAATCCACCTAGAGCAATATCCCATAAACAGCCAAGAATCAGCCCCAGGGAGTATAACAGTGTCCTGGGAGTATTATAAAGTCCGGGGAGAGTTACAGTCTCTGGAGAGAGTGCTGTTTTAGGTTTGTGGGATGTGTGTAAATTTGCGGCTGCATTCACCTACAAAATATGCAGACACTACACTTTACAGTGAATCCAGTGAAGAGCTCTGAGCGTCCTGACAGCGTGATATCAAATGAAAGAATTATTATTATTTATTATGTAATACAGAAACAGGCAGGGAGCATTTAGCCCACTGTACTGTTCCTCTCAAAGCCTGGGAAAGAGATGCAGAATAAATAGGTGAAGGAATAAGGGATTGATGGCTTTAAGAAAAACAGATCTTGGGTGAAGTAATTCCTTCCATATAATAGTCTTACATCTGCCAAGTTATGGAAAATACTCACTGAAAAATAGTGAAAACCCTGCAGAGTTGAGAGCAGAGCTTTTCTGATCACGATAAAATTTTGTTTGTGATTTTGCCTGGCAATCTGATTGGTATTGTGTGATACAGAGACACGGTGGTTTATTGCCAATAGCACAACCAGGTAATTATTTCAAAAACCTGGCAGAGTTTCAATCCAGATCACATGTTCCCATCGGAGTGAAGGCTAAAAATACTCTTTGCAAAATCTTAATCTGGGGAAAACTTATCTCCCAAGTGGAGACGTAACTGTCTGGTCTACTGAAATAAATCACACATTATTTTATTAATCAAATGGTTCCCATGTTGTTAAATTAGCCAGAAATATTACTCAATCGCAGTGCAATATCTCCATCTCGAGGGTGCTGTGAGCGGCCAAAAGTGAAAACGTAAAGTAAATTGCCAAAGGCTGAATGGAAGTTCTAATGGAAAAAGCAGCTCTGTTTAAAAGCATAACACGATCATTATAAAAAAGTATATTTCTTCAGCAACTCAACTTCCGTTGCGAATGGATCCAGGTCTCTGCGTGCGTGCGTGTGGCCAACATGTCTTGAAGTTAAGAAAACATTCTCTCTGGCATTACTTTTGTTCCCGCCGGAGCTGAAGTACTAGGAAATAACCTTCAAACTAAATACAGCATCACTCCAGCACAGCCCTAGGGGGGGGCACCCAATGTCAGGAGTACCGTCCTTCATGATGAAGCATTAAACCAAGGTCCCGTCTGTCTGTTCAGGTGGAACGTTAAAGATCTCATGGCACTATTGGAAAAGAGAACAGAGTTTTTCTCTCCCGGGATCCTGGCCAACAATCCTCCAAATAAAAATTGGTCACTCAGTCCATGGCTGTTTGTGAGACATTGTTATGCACAACTGGCTGCCAAGTTTCACCCACAAAATACATAATCAATCTATAGTACATCCCGTTAAGGGCTTTGAGACGTCTCAGTGACATGGTAAGGTGCTATATCAAATACAAGGAATATTATTATTATAATTATTATTATTATGTTATCACAATTGAAATCATTCTTTAGAGGTGGTTCCTAAATGGTTTTCAGTCGTGGTCAGCCAGACTAATAATACTGCCACGTTACATATGAATGAAAGTTACTTTTAACGACCATCTGAACAGGCAGATGAGACCTAGTTTTTTTTTAACGTCTCATTCAAAGTACCTCCAACAAAGCACACCTCTAGCGCTATTTTGGTCAGTTTGCCTTACACTAGGGTGGTCCAATATTTTGGCTGCCAAGGGCAAGATTCCCTATTTGAGAAAGTCCGCGGGCTGCATAAGCAATATTTTGTGTTTCCCTTCCAGATATTTACACAGCACTTTTTCCATAATAATAATAATCCTTGCATTTGATGTATGGTATAGCGCCTTATCACCATCTTCTAAACGTCTCAAAGCGCTTCATAGAAAATACTGTACAGTGAATTGACTGCATATTTGTGGCTGAAATGCGGCAGCCAATTGCACACAGCAGTGTCCCAGAAATATTCGTGGATTGAGTGAACGATTTTTAAAATTATTATTATTACTATTTTTATTATTAATGATAATATTATTCCAGGTTGAGACTCGGTGGTATTTGGTTGAGTTACGATTGCTTTAATGAAACTTTTTTATTTCCAAATAAATCTATTCAGTGATGAACAGGGCCTTTGTGATTCCATTAACCTATCCAAACTTCGGAATTCTTCCTGGAGGGCGGTGTGGGGCTATGAGAGAAGAGCTACAGTCCACTGAGTTCATGACAACCACAAAACCCAATGCTTTGTTCCACGGACAGTCTGCAACATTTGGACAGATGTTCATGCATTCTGCCCCCACTCTCCGAAACTCTATCCCCGAGTTCCACTGACTTGTTTCCTCCCCTCATTCAAATACTGTCTGAAAACTTACGTCTTTTATCACGCATTAGGTCATCGTTCCCTTCCCCACCACCCTCAACTCCCACCCCCAGCTCGGGTGCCTAGCCAGCATTGTGAAGCGTTTTTAGACGTCCTCCCAAAGTGAAAGGCGCTATGCAAATGTAAATGTAGAATGGCAATACACCAGTAATAATTCTTTCATCTGATCCAGCACCTATTACGCCAAAGCATTTCACAGGGAATTGCTGTAAAGTTTAGTGACTGCGAATTGTAGATAAAGCAACAGTCAGTTTGCACTCAGCGATCTCCTGCAAACTGCCTTGAAGGGAATGATAAATGTATCTGGAAGGATTGTTAGCCAAGACATGGGGAAAAACTCTTACCACTAATCCAATGAGATATACAACATCCGCCTGAACAGAACTCGGTTTAAAATCTCATAAGGAGCTCCCAAAAATTACTTGCTTCTATCTGTAGGTGTATGCTCACTCGAAGCCAAGAGATTGATTGATTTCTGGCTGGGAGCTGTGATTTGTTGTAGCCAATGCAATTTTCATAATAAAACAGCACGATTAAGTAATATTACAGGCACCGAGAAGAGATTCTGAAGGGATCCCGTGTTGCATTGACTTCAAAAGGCAGCGTCATCAGACCACTGCTGTCCACACTAATCAGAACAATCTGTGTTCAGGTTTCTTTGTTCTGACTGTCTCAGGCACACATTGGAGATTTCAGCTTGTCGGTCGATGTTATAGAATTCGCTAACTTCGGTCACAATGATCCTGGGAGGGTGTTGCATTGTCGGATGAGATAAACCAAGGTCCCGTCTGACTGTTCAGGTGGATGTTAAAGATCCGGCAGATCCTATTCAAAAAGAGAAGGGAGTTTATCCCAGTGTCCTGGCCAACAAACCTCCAAATAAAATTGGTTAATTTGTTTCATGACTATTTGTGGAACATTGGGCTGTGTTTGCCTAGAAACCACACAGTCACACCATTTTCAAATAAGTCCTGTGTAACATTTTGGAGAGTCCTCCCAACGCGAAAGGAGCTGTACCAAATGCAAAGATTATAATAATAATATAATAATCCTTGCATTTGATACAGTGCCTTATCACATCTTCGAGAGTCACAGAGCACTTCACAGTTTATAGTAATAATTCTTGCACAAAATACTGCAGATGCTGGAAATCTGAAACAAAAACAGAGTGAGCTGAGAAAACTCAGCAGGTCAGGCAGCATCTATGGAGAAAGGAAAGTGAGTCAACGTTTCGGATCCATCACCCTTCGTCAGAAGAACGAAGGTTCGTGAGCCCGTCAAGAATAATAATTCTTGCATTTGATGTAACACCTTGTCACATCATTGAGACGTCTCAAAGTGCTTCACAGTATATCCTGTAAAGTGAATTTACTATGTATTTTGTGGGTGAAATGCGGCAGCCAATTGCACACAGCAGTGTCCCACAAAAAGTTGTGGATTGAGTGACCAAATTACTATATTTAAAAAATGTTTTTGAAGGAATTATTACCCTCGGAAAAGCGATTCACCAATCGACTAACAACAGGTATTTACTACTAGGTAAATAGAGAGTGGAGTAAGGAAACTTGTAAAGAAACCTAAAGTAAGTGTATTTGTAGGTAGCATACTTGGAACTCTCAGTCTGCTTTGGATTCTCTTAGCCTGGTGATGTTTTTTTTGCATGTGTCAGATGCCCAGCTGACCAAAAACAAGGTCAGATCTACTACACTATAAGACCAAAACTTCCTCCATCAGCTGAAGACAAGGGCCTTGTGCAGGATGCTGGAGTCTGAGAGACTAGCAACAACTTGCATTTATATAGCGTCCTTGACGCGAAGTAGACCAGGGAGATGCGGACCAGCAAACCCATTCCACATCACTCAACTCTGATCAGTGGTTTTGCTTACAGATTAACCTGTCTGTCGTACATCTAGTTAAAGGAAGGCTGGATCGTGGTTTGCCTTGATCAAACTGGATGTGTGGGTCTGGTTGGTTTTATTGAGGAAACAGATCTCCAAACAAAGAGAACATGTCTGGTACCTTTAGATTTAATGATGCCCCTTGCAGTTCAAAGGCCCTGTTTTCACACCAGGAACAAATATTTTATACTGTCCTTCGGCAAAACAGATTTATTTTGAGACATTTTTACACCTTAATTATAATAGTCTCAAAACTGTTCTTATTAGCTAAATACAACACGCATGCCGTCTGTCTAGGTGTGTTCCTCATTTGTAACATACAAATCCCTCTGCACCTTAGAATCTGCCTATATCTCTGTCCTGCTCGTACCTTACTACTCTGCTCGCTCCCTTCTCTCAGTTAACACGGGACTGTTGCAACCCCCCCCAACACCTCCCTCCACTCCACCATTGAGAGCCGTACCCCAGACCTCTGGAACGCCCTACCTCAATCCCTCCATCTCGCTTCCTTTCTATCTATCTTTAAATCCCACCTGAAGACCTACCTCTTCGACTGTGTCTATGGTCACCCTCCACCTCCCCAAGTTGTTGCTGTTGCTAGTTTGCCTGAAGGATACAGAGACACTACAATTTATAGTGAATTTTATGAAATGTGAATTGATGGATATTGAAAGATAGAATAGGGAGGGGAATTATACCCTTCTGACATCTGACAAGCATGGGTTTGAGCCCTCACTAGGTAGATGGTAAGCGCTTTGGGACGTCCTCCCGACGTGAAAAGCGCTATATCAAATGCAAGGATTATTATTATTATTATTATGATAGGTATCATTAATTCCCAGCGAGTTTCCTGGTAGGCAACACAGCTAAGTATGAAATGTGCAAGAGAATTCCCACCCTGGCAGGTGGAATTCTTAATGCAGTGATGGAGCAGAGATGTGAGGGTGCAAACAGGTTGTTTATGAAAAGTGAGATTGCAGGGAGGGATGCTTTTACAGGGTCAACAGGATTTGGGGTTGATATCCAGAGCTCTGGATACAATAAGCAAATGGTAATGAATGTGTATCAAGACATTGGTTAAGCTGTAACTGGAATATTGTGGGGGTCTTTGAGGCCAATTATAGCCATGATATCAGAGTGAGGGGCTCACAAGGATAATCCCAGAGATGAAAGCATATAACTATGAGGAGAGGATAATGAGGTTACGACTCTTCCTGTTGAGAAGAGAAGGTTGAGGGGTAATAGGTGGTTAAGACAATGAAAGGGTTTGAGAAAATTAATCCTGACCATTGACATCTTTAATGTCCACCTCGAAAGTCTAGCCAGACGGGATCTCGATTGAACAACTCATTTGAAAGACGACACCACGGACAATGCATCACTCGTTGGAGTATCAGTTTAGACTCTAATTCCAAGTCCCGAAGTGGGGCTTGAACCCACCACCTTCCTACACAAAGGCAAGAGTATTACCAACTGAGCCTGGCTGACACAAGTAGGCTGTTAGAGTAGATTTAAGCTATATTTTGATGTGCTGAGTCAGGTTGAATACTGCTGTGTTTTGTGTCAGCCTAGACTATATGGGTTCCAAGTCCCAATTAAAAGCTAATACAGACTCTGCCTCAACCACATTTCCAGGTCAGACATTCCACATCCTGACAGCCCTCTGTGTAAACCATTCTAACCTCTCCCTTTGCTCTTTTAGTAATTACCTTAAATCTGTGCCCTCTCTCGTCACCGACTCACCAACCAGTGGAAATAATCTCTCCTTGTTTAAGCTATTAAAACCCCTCATAATTGTATAACCCTCCGTCAGGTCTCCTCTCAACCTTCTCTGTTCTGGGCAAACAGCCCCAGACTCACCCGTCTCTCCTGATGAATAAACACAGCTCCGATATCCTGTTTGCTTGGTGTGTGCTGAAGTATGATGAAGTATTCAAAGGGGTCAATGCCCCAATCTGCTGAGGTCAGAGGAACAGGAATGAATTCCTGAGCAGAACTGACTAACCATTCATCAGCCGGATTCCATTTCCTCTCAACAGCCTTAAGACCTGCAGTTGACGTGCATGAGCACTGAGATACTAGCCTATAAACCCCAGTAAGGCAAACCCTGTAAGTTTCAGCCGCCTAGACAAGACTTGCTCACATGCAAATCTCAGTTGATGGCTCTCACAGAGAAAAACTTTTTTTTTGGTCAGCCGTGTGTCTGACTCTGACACATGTGGAAACTCATCACTGTGCTTAAGGGTCTCGAAACCAGACTGAGAGTTACACATACGCAGGATGCCACTCACACATGGAAATCTCTCTCTGTATCTGGAATGGAATGTACACTCTCTCCCCCCACTTAGCTTACCTAATTCCAGAGAGTTTAACAATACAATATAAATAATTATAATAATGATCCTTGCAATTGATATACCGCCTTATCATGTCATTGAGATGTCTCAAACGCTTCACAGGATTTTCACCATGAAGTGTGGTGACTGTGTATTTGTAGGCGAAGACGGTGTATTTATATGTCTCACCTGGAGGACAGCACCTTAATCAAGATAGCGCTTACCCAGCACTGCACTGAATGTCAACCCCTAGACTGCGAGCACAAAGTCCTGATGTGGGGCTTGAACTCTTCTAAATCAGAAGCAAGAGTAAGCCAGATTGATGCCTATTACAGAACATGCTCTAACTCAATGTCAGCTGACACCGAAATATCTTAATTAGAGATAAAGGCCATTGGAAAAGCTTTGTTCCGGCTCTCAGTCCTGTAAGACACTGGGGGTCAGTGAGGAGTAATTAGTGCTGCCAAAAGAGCCTTTGCTGAGCTCAGCTCCTGTGTTGGTTGTGGGAAATCAAAGCTCAGAACTGTTAGAAAAACAGTGCAAACGCCAGGTCCCAAGGCAATGTACAGATGCCAGCCAGATCTGATGAGCCCTATTAGCTGGCTGGAGCTTGAATGCTCAGCAAGTTGCTGTAAACTTGCTATATGTCAGCACGGACAGGATGGAGATATGGTAACGGTCACCATCAGTTTTTTTTGGTCAGCCGGGTGTCTGACACATGCAGAAACCCATCACTGTGCTTAAGAGTATGCAAACCAAACTGAGAATTCCATGCATCCCACCTGCACATGGAACTTCCAGAGATAGATTGTTGGAATGGAATACGCACTCTCTCCCTGGAGGCACATCCTACTTACCTAATCCTGTGAAGTATAAGCCGCAAGTTTGCAAGGGCCAAGGCTTGGGGACCCCAGAGTGTGCATTGGGGTAACTGCTGGAGTTTAACCAGCTAAAACCGTATAGCTTGCGTACTGGTCACTGCAAGCAGAGGGGGGAAATAAGTCAAACACCTTCCTGAGTGGAAGAGAGAACAATTCAGTGGGGAACAATTATCGGAGGAGGGACAACTGATGGACTGAGATCATTACTTCAAACGTTTGTATTTTTGTGTCTGTTTGTCAACAGACCAGGATAACTAGAGAGATCGCATTCAACATTTCACAGCATTCATCAAGAAGTTTGGGAATGCTGGAAAATGTGAGATGAGATTCAGAGGAGCACACATTGGAAAAATAGAAGATTGGCAAGCTCCTCACTTTCTGACAGTAAGAGCACACTGTTTGCCAAGAAGAGTCAGACTGAAGCCATATGTTAATGGAAATCCTTCCGCGAAGGGTTGGCCAATTTGGTGAAGCTCCAAAGGTCTCACTCTCTGTCCATGATGAGTTTGAAATTAAATGGTGTTGACCTGGTTCAGTGGCAGCACTCTTGTCTCTCTGGCAGAAGGTTCTGGGTTCAAGCCCCACGTTGGGGCTTTAAACTCACAGTCTAGACTGACTCTATTTCCAGTGCAGTGCTGGAGGAGTGCTGCATTGTTAGAGATGCCATCATTCAGATGGGACTTCAAACAGAGATCCCATCTGTGCCCATTCAGTTGGACGTTAAAGATTCCACAGCACTATTGAGAAAGACAAGGGAGTTTCTCCTGGTGCTTTGGACATCAGATGAAACTGATCACTCACTCTATGGCTGTTTGTGGGACTTGGCTGTCGTGTTCACCTACAAAATACACACTATGGAGAAAGGTAATCATCCCAGACCCTGCTCTGTATAAGAGGCAGCATTAGTTTAATTCACGTGATGGCAGTAATTCTGTGGAGAGTTGGATCTGGATACAATAAATTAGCACCTCATCAATGGAACGACTTGCAATGGCTGGAAGGTCAGCCTCTACACCTCCACATCCACCTGAATTCACCAGCTGTGTCCCCTTCACATAAGGCCTCTGTTTACCTTGCAATAAGTAGGAACCCGGTTGTTAGTCGATCAGCGGATTGCTTTCTGGGGTAATAATCCCTTCAAAAGTATAATGAAATAATTTAGTCACTCAATCCACAGCTGTTTGTGGGACATTGCTGTGCAAAATTGGCTGCCACGCTTTGCCCAAAAAATATACAGTCACCCATTTTACAGTATATTCTGTGACGTGATTTGAAATATCTCAATGATGAGATGAGGCGCTATATCAAATGCAACGATTATTATTATGATTATTAATAAGGCACCTCCACACACTGGTGTTAAACTCTAATGGACAATCTGCTGCCTGGTCATTAAAGTGATTTATTGCCGCCTCCTTTCTGGCCAGAGTAGCTCGGCATCTGGAACCATTCCCCTATAATTTAAAAAATTGCAATTTATTTTGTGCCATTGATTCTGATCGCTCCTCACAGGCAAAATATTTTCCCTGGAATCTGTGTGTCTGGTTGTCCTGATGGTTCCCAGGACCCCAGGATGGAACCACCTGTAACTCATACACGCTGAGCAGTTTCTCAATCTATCTCTGTCTCCCCAGCACATCTCTCATTCTGTAATGTTCCCAAAGGAATCTGGGGGAAAAGAGAGCTCTGCAGCCAGTTTGCCTGTGATGTAAATCAGCCATTCCCCCTTTTGGCTAGAACTGAGTATGGACAATAATAATAATAATAACTGAGAGAATGTCCCTTCTCTTTTTGAATAGTGCCATTGGATGAGTAACCTGAACAGGCAGACGGGACCTCAGTTTCACATCTTATCCAAAGGCACCTCTAACAATATAATACTCCCCCAGCACTGCACTAGAATGTCAATGTGGGGGATTTGTTCCTGCACCTCTGCCACATCAACAATCACATTGCCTGCCTCCAACCTATAATCCAACCCTTTGTCACCTCCCGCTTTGATTTTTCCAATGCTTTCCGTTTCCGAATGCTTGCATTTCAGATTTTATTAATACGCGGTGTAAAAGTTCCTCTGATACAGCAAAAGCCAAAGTAAATCAAAGCAACGTGCACCAGACCCATAAAAGACAGCTTCCGAAACCCAGCCTTTGATTAACGCCAGGGAGACTTTGTTAACACGCTTTAATTGAGGCAGCATTTTGTTTCAATTACTCTCCTGTTTGGTAACCAGTCAGAACAAGAGCATTGAAAATATAAAATGACCAGATTATATTTCATTTCCAGGCGGGTTATTTTTATGGAAAGCTGATGAAAGTTGTTTTGCAGCCTCCGGGAAGGAGTAACTTATTTTGCTCCCAGTTTCTCATGAGGTCCTGTTATTCTCCATTTGAGGTCTTGAGTTTGGAAGTCAGTGTTCCTTTCATCGAGGTCAGAATGGAACACATTTTCCTCCTCATGTCCCGCCTTCAACACAACCACACTTTCCTCTAAGTTAAAATCAAGGCAACTGGGGGTGCGGAAATTCCACCTGGTTCCAAACTTACTCATTTTCCTAACACTCCAGAGTGCACAGAATTTGACAAATTCTTAAACAGAGCCTTAATTGTGAAGTTTTTTTTTAAGAACTACAAGGTGTCAGTCTGGCTCAGTAGTAGCGCTCTGGCCACTAAGTTAGAAGGTAGTGGGTTCAAGCTCCCACATCAGGGACTTTGAACTCACAGTCTTGACTGACGCTCGAGTGGGATTTGAACCCACAACCTCCTGATTCAGAGGCGAGAGTGCTACCAACTGAGCCAAGTATGACCTTCCCCTTAATATAGCAGCCTCTGGCCGCCACTCTTTACAGACTTCAGTCAAGTTCACAGCAGATGGTTGCCTATCTGTGGTCAGCGGTGAATGGGAATCCAACAACAATCTGACAATCAAGTGGGAAATTCCAGAGAGCGAGGCTCCACTGACTGAAACCATCAAGAATGTGCCCCATCAATGTGCCCAGTGTGTGAGAAACCAGCTCGACCCCCACTGAGACAGTCACTGAGACATTCACAAACCCTCACAGCATATTTTTTACACCCGTCAAACTGGCTGGGAATAGGTTTCCTGCAGTTAATATACATATATCTATTACACTTCCTATATTTATTTTTTGAGTTGAGCTGAAGTTTTTAGATAATTATAACTGTATTTTTTTGCTTTGTGTGATTTTATTGAATGAGTTGGATTTCAGTTACACACTCCCGCTTGTGGAACTCTTAGTTCTTTGCAATAGAATTGAGGTGTCGTTACAGGAAGGAGGTATTGGTTTTGGAGAACGTAACCAGGAATGGAGGTGGGGGAAGGAGGTGGTGGGAAGGGGAAAGTCTAGTGAGAGGCTGGTTAGGCTGGGAATATTTCTCGGGAGCTGAGGAGGTTGAGAAGGGATATCCCACACCAAGCTCCACACAACCATCACCCCATCTCTCGCCAGGCTCCACTAGCTTCCGGTTTCCCAACGGATCAACTTCAAAGTCCTCCCCCTCACCTATAATTCCGTTCAGACTCTAGCACTTCCTTTTTTCTAAGAACTTCTCCTCACTCCTCCGCTTCTCACCTGCACTCAATGAACTCAGGCATGCCCCGCCCTGTCCCAGCCACCATCGGTGGATGATCACTCCACCCCTAAGCTCTTTCCGTCTACCCCTCAGAATCTGTTTAAGTTCTGACTCAAAAGCTACTATAAAGCCTGCTGAGTTGTTAAGTGACAACTGCCAACTCACTCCAAATATTCCCCCTTCCCTCCCGCCCCTTCATTCAGTACCATATGACAATGTGGTTCACGATCACGAACTTTATCACACTCTTTCCTATCTCCCTCCTCTGTGTTTTGTGGATTTCTGGAGATGGGAGTGTGAGATGGACTGACACATTGGAGGGATAATGGTTGGACACCCATCATCATTATTATCATCAAACATTGAGGCTTACTGCTCCCCCTTTAAATGATTTTCACTGAGAGTCTCTAACTTCATTCCAGCAGAATGTGTCCCATTCCATCTAGTTTCAGCTTCACTGTCTAACACTGATAAATATTAATTCCATAAGGGAATCCCATGTTATGTGGAATGTTCCCCCCAGAGCTCTAATGAAAACCCATCTCACTGGAGACTCTGTGGAAGAGCTTGATCACTCCAGCTGGCTCACAGGGGTGTGAGCTCAGTATCTTCTCAGCCAAGGCCTTTCCCAGGGCTCCTATTCAATATCCATCTCTGCACCCCACAAACAAAGGGACAAGTTTTAAGTTTGCTTTCATTAAAGCCGCACAATCATCCTCAAAGTTATTTTTGGCAAACGTTCACGAGTTTGAGAGGACAGGCCACGCCAGGCTTGTTGCTCCCCTGTGGTAGGAAACATAGGAAATGCCTTGTAAAAGAGCTGACAGTCAGGATCTGAAGGACAGCATCTCCAGCAATGCAGCACATCCACAGCACGGCACTGGGGTGACAGCCCAGGACACTGAATGTCCCGACGAAGTGCTTGAACCCACAATCTTTTGACTCGGACGAGAGTGCTACCAACCTTTTGAACAGTATAAAACCATGTAAAATTGCAAATTCAATAATAATAATCCTTGGATTTGCAAAGAAATGCAAGGATTATTATTTTTATGTGACTCCTTAGCACATCGTTGAGACGTCTCAAAGCACTGCACAGAATATATTGTAAAGTGAATTGACTATATATTTTGTGGGCAAAACGTGGCAGCCAATTGCACAAGCAGTGTCTGACAAATAGTTATGGATTGAGTAACAAAATTTGACACGCGTGATCATTGTGATCAATCGGTGTCTGACACACATGGAAACCGAACACAGTGATCAGCCAGGTGCCTGACACGTGTGGAAACTCATCTCCGTGCTTAAGAGGATCCAAACCAGATGGAGAATTATGGAAATTCCCATGTTTTGTTTAAGCATTCAATAATATAGAGTGAGACTGAATTGTAGGAGAGGATGCTTTGTCCAATGTCTAATTAGGAATGAAACAATCTAGACCCTGGTGGAATTTCTCCCTGGTCGTGTCTTCACAAACCTAGGGCCAACTTCTCAGGAGGGAGCTGAAAGTTGGGCCGTGTGATGTTATAATTAGCAGCTGTGATAATCGTCACATCGCATGTCGTTCTCTGAGATATTAAACTAAGATCTGTCTGGTAAGGTGGAACTTAAAGATCCTGCAATGCCATTGGAAAATAGTTTGTTCACAAAACCTCCATGGTCACTCACTCTAAGGCTGTTTGCAGGACACTGCTGTCCATAAAATAGCTGCTGCATTCACCTACAGTCACTAAGCTTTACAGTATATCTTTTGAAGTGCTTTGAGATCTTGAAATGTGATGAGACGCTGTATCAAAATGAAGATTCTTATAACAAAAAGGCGAGTTAATTAAAGTGTGATCTAGTCTGTTTATCAAGCGTGCATTAACGTCAGATAGGCCTCTCACAGTGATGTACCCAGATTGGAAGTTATTCGCCCACTCACAATATGAAGCATGTGCTCTGTGTGTTTACATAGTTCCAGTTGCCTTCACCACAATTTACTGATGGTAATTGATGGCATTTCCTGTGTATGAGGTTCCACTCGGACTGGTCCTAACCCCCTGCAGATGTTCTATTTGCTTGAGACAATCGCCAGCTTCACTGTGATGTTATCTATCCTCAGTCACAGACTAAACAACCAGTGAAAGTCCCTCAATAATCTACTGCCACCGCCCAGGCTGCTTAACTGACAGGGTATCCTGTAAAGTGTAGTGACTGTAGTTGAACACGGCAGCCAATGTGTGCACTGTAATGTCCAGAAATGCCTCACTAATTGTCCACTGTGCTCTCTCAGCCTCACCATGTGACTCAGCCTCAGGTACCCTTTGTTCTCTTTGACTCTGCAACTACCTCTCCCCTGTTCGAGACGAAGACTTGGGAAGAGTAGGGGATCATGGCTTTTATACAGCACAGACTCATTCCCCTCTCCACCCCGGGTGCAACCAAACAACAACAACAACAACAACAACAACAACAACAGCAGCCCCCTTGGAGTGACCACTATAAGGCGCTATACTCTGGCTTCCTTGCGACCTACACATGAAATCCGCGATGGCTTTTCCCCAGCTCCGAGCCGGGAGTTATCAACTTGGACCTGACATGAAGACAACGCTGGGGCAGGATGGAGGAGCATGCATTTTGCTCACCTCAGGATTTCCAACATAGAATAATGGCACGATCAAACCCTTGTGAAACACCAGGAGCAATTACAAAACCCAACTGGGTGGCAGCACCTGGCACCAACTTCACTCACATCCAGGATTTACTGCAGTAACACTATGATTCACACAATGCTCATAGCATTAATTGTCTGTATAAAAGTCTGTATAAATTCACCAGTGGAAATTTCACCTGGGTCTAGATTTACTATATACACATATATCTATATATGAAAACATAGGAATTGGCATATAGCTTCAGGCATACTGTGTTGTACTCCCCAGGCAATCATTATCACCGCACTTAGCACGCCATTGTGCTCAATCCAGAGGTTTGTTGACAGTTGCCTGCTGGCTTGACTGCAACTGCTCTCATGTTCAGTGTAAGCCTATAAAACAGAGGAACATGTTAACGAATGAGTCAACAGGAAATAATTTTGCTATTTTCTTTCATTTCAATACAAAAACAAAGAGTTGGCGTCCTCATCTCTACTCCCACACAAACTAGCCAACGGACAGTGAGCTCTACATTGAAATTGCTTCAAAAAAGCTAGAATCTGCATTTATAGCTCATCATAGAAACACCAATCAGCAGGTTACGTATAACACAATCAGGATTTGCACAACCGTGGTATAACAGGGTCTAACTGTATTTTATTAATAAAAATAAACCTTGGTTTGACACACTATCTCTAACACCAAAATGTCTCAGGACTTCACTGTAATCACTGTAATTAAGTGGTGTGACTTTATATTTTAAGGTGTGCAGAAGCCAATTTGGATGCAGGAATGTTCCGTAAACAGCCTTGAAGTCAGTGACCAATTACAGTTGGGAGATTGTTGGCCAGGACATTGGGAATGAGAAATTCCCTTCTCTTTTCCGATAGAGCCACGGGATCTTTAACGACCACCTGAACAGATTAACGGGACCTCATTTTAACATTTCATCTCCAGTTCCCCTGCAGCTCAGGGGAACTATTGATTCCTTCCATAAAACCGAGAGTTTAATTTAATTAACCTTTCTTACAGCTGATTACATTTTCCCAACTGCACCAATAGAAGAGGAAATGCAGAGGAGAGCAGCGAAGCTGATCCCCAGTATGAGAGGAATGAGTTACGAGCAATGATTAGACAAGCTGGGGTACTTCAACCTTTATTAAACATTTCAGAGAGAACATTATAGATGTGTATAAGATTTTAAATGGGATTGAAAAGCTAAACTCAGAACAATATTTTAAGGTGATTCGAAACAGTAGAACATGAGGACACAGGTTTACGGTTGTAAAGGGTAATTTCAGGACAGATACCTGGAAGAATTTCTTTACTCAGAGTAAACAGGTTACCAGGAAGGGTGTCTGAGGCCAGAACGATAGGACAGTGTGGTATTGAGATTCAGATAAAAAATTTGCCAAAATCTAAATAAATAATAGTTCTTGCATTTGACAAAGTACCTTATCACTTCATCAAGACATCTCAAAGCATTTCACAGGATTTACTGTAAAGTGTAGTAACTGTGAATTTGTTGGTAAACACTGCAGCCAATTTTTACACAGCAATATCCCAAAACAAGACAGCGGGAGAAATTCCCTTCTCTTTCTGAATAGCGCCATGGGATCTTTAACGTTCAGCTGAACAAGTCCTCAGTTTAACTTCTCTGAAGGACAGTGGAACAAGGTCAAATGGCTGAATGGTCTATTTCTGTTCTTGCTTTCTTATGTTCCAAGGGGGTATTTAAGAAACAGCTTTACGCGGTGATGGAAAGACGGAAGGGCTTGTATTCTGGAAGGCTGCGATCAGAAAGACTGAAAGCTCTTCTTCATCCAAACCTCTAAGAACTCATCTGAAAATTAACAACCAAATGATTTTATTATAATTTGGATCATGCGGATGGGGGTGGTGGACAGAGCTCCTGGGAAAGGTCAGGCTCAGCTGTGAAAACTTTTACAGTCAGTGGACCTGCCGATACCCTTTGCCAAAGGCTCACAGAGGGACAGTGGGATCGGAGGGCAACCAGCCTCCATGGAACCACATCCCAGCAAGTGGCCAGACGAGGGACAGAGGGGAGGCCAGACCTGGGGCGGCGAGGCTTGTGCCAGTGGCGGGAGAATTAGACAAATAATTGGACACTAATATTATATGAATCAAAATAATTTATTTCATCTCCACGTGAGCAAAGGCTTTGGTTTATGATGTTTTAATGACTGTCTCTTTAGTGTCAGGTAAAGTCTGGTAAAACAGTGAAGAAGGAATACGCAGTTATATTGAAGCTGTTAATGAATGGGATCAGAAACATTTCAGCTCCCATAAGAGTTTATCAACTGTAAAGATCATCTCCCATTCAAATCAATCACTCAGACATTCCTTGACCGAGTCCTTGTGCGGATATAATTCAGACGGGATGTTAAACTGAGGCCTTATCTGCCCTCTGATTCTATGACATTCAGAAAGAGAAGGGAGTTTCTCTCTCCCGGTATCCCAATAATCTCACGAATAAACACTCGAGACACTACCCTATATAAGGGTAGCTGTGTAATTATAATAATAATCCTTGTGTTTGATATAGCACCTTATCATGTCTTCATGACGTCTCAAAGTGCTTCAGAGAATATACTGTCAAGCAAAACATCCACAATATAAATGCAAGTTGTTGTTGTAAATCTCTGTGATGTTGCAAAGTTAGATATTTTATCAATTGCTATTAGATATTATTATTAAGTTTTATCAACAAAGCATCGGTTAAAAACAGTACAAATTTCATCTTAATGTGTCTAAGTAACTTTTGTTTTAATTATATAACCCATTGTTCACTGCGAACTTCTAAAATATAGATCCTGGGAACTGGTTCAGTGTGTTTCTGGCATTGAGATGCCGTCAGTCAGCCGGGGGGGGGGGGGGGGGGGGGGGGGGGGGGGGCAACAATTTATAACTAGCAACTCGGAGTCACTGTCAGTGAATTATTGCAGTGTTCTTTAGCATGTTTGAATTAGCATAAAGAACATGTTAACATGGGACATTGTTGGGCGCAAATTAGTTACGATTGTGTGATTGCAAATACACAGTCACTACACTTTACGGTATCAATAGAGTAAGAATTATTATTAATATTATTATAAGCAAAGCTGTAAAATGTTATTCACCATCAAGTCTCAACACTATCGATAGAGGTTTGACCAGTCGCTGATTTATTTCATGTTATTCCAGGGAAGATTATATTACCACAAGATAACTCCGTTGACAAGTTGAGAGCAGTATTCCCTGACAGCATTGCTAGTTTTGAATCGTTGCTTCCTGGCTAGCTGACGGGATCCCAATCTCCGAAGGATTGGGAGTAAATCAAGAGTTTCCCATGAGTTAGCTTCTGGTTACTGTCAGGATCACACTGAACCGGATCTGGGACCTCAGCATCACATCATCACATGCTCTCTGTTCTCTTCCTCTGGGTTTTTTGGTCAGCCAGGTGTCTGACACATGCGGAAACTCATCGCCATGCATAAGAGTATCAAAACCAAAATGAGAATTCTGTACATCCCCCGTACACCTTGAAATTCCAGAGATAGATTGTTGGAATGAAATGCGCGCTCTCTCCCTGGAGGGACATATTCTGCTTACCTAATTCTGTAAAGTATTAGGCGTAGGTTGGCAAGAGCCAAGCCTTGGGGACCTCAGAGTGTGGGTTGGGTTACTGCTGAAGTCTAACCAGCTTAAACTGCATAGCTTGCCATTGAGAGCACTGTCTGGTCTGGCAAGCTTTCCCACTGCTTGCCCAGATAGGACCACCCTATCTATTAGGGCTTTGGCTTGCAGGGTTAACAGTAACTGAGTGGCAGGAAATCCTGGCACTCCGCTATTCTCTGTAGCATGCAATATTTCACACTCTCTATGGGGGGAGGGAGATAAAGATCCTCACACTCTGGGGATCATAGTGTTAGCGCTTGATGAATGTTATATTATAAAGCTGAGTAAACATCTCTCTTGAGTCCATCAGCCTCAATCAATCCTCCACAATCCTGTGCTCACTCTCATCTCTTTATTTCAGGGAAGATTTTAAGCTGTAGAGAGGTCCGTGCCTGGCAGCAATCAGTAATCATAATGTCAGAGAATGACCATCTGACTCAGTTTACCTGTGTGGGAATCCACACCGTGGATCTCAGCAATATTTCCCCAGCATGAAACGCCTCTCACTTCAAAGGAGTTCATCTTCACAAGTTGTTTCTGTTTCCAATATCTCAGATTAACAAGGAATGCAGCAGAGTGAGTGAGATAGATCTATCTGCACAGTCTTTCTGTACTGCCTTGGGTGCTCGCACTCCATATTAAGTGATGGGAAGAAGACCGACCATGAAGTTTGGTTCGTAAGCTTGAGTCCATTCAAGTCACACGTCGAAGTCTTTCAATTCACAGTGTAGGCTGATACTCCAGGGCAGTACTGGGAGAGGTATTGTATTGACAGGGGTGCCGTCCTTCAGATGAGATGTTAAACCAAGGTCCCATCAGTGCCTGATTCAGGTGGATGTTAAAGATCGCAGGGCACTATTCGAAAAGAGGAGGGAAGTTCTCTCTTCCAGTGTCCTGGCCAACAAATCCCCAGATAAAATTGATCAGTTACTCCATGGCGGTTTGTGGGACACTGTTGGTATGATAAGACCCTATATCAAATTCAAGAATTATTATCATTGTCATTAACAGATCACAATGTGTAACTATTATCTATTGTCAAATGGTTAATAACCCTGTAATATCTGACAAAGATTGCTAATGGAGCAGACAGACAAAGTCACACTCAACAACAACAACAAAATTACATTTGTATAGCGCCTTTCACTATTCCAGTTCTAGACTTTAAATAATAATAAATAATCCTTGCATTTCATATAGCTCCTTATCACGCCGCTGAGATGTCTCAAAGCACTTCACGGGATATACATAGAGTGAATTGACTTATATTTTGTGAATGAGACGTGGCAGCCAATTGCACATTCCACCAATCGTGGATTGAGTGACCAATTTATTATGTTTTAAATCCCTTTTCCCAGCCTTTTTCCTTTAATTCTGTCTTTATTTCCCATCCATTTGACTTTTAAATATCAACGTGATCCTATCTCTATGATCCTCTGGGATGTCTGTCCCACACTGTCACTAACTCCAGGCAGGAATTGTTTCCTGATCTCATTCCAGCTCTAATTGTAAGTCTACAGAACTGGATGTTACCCCAACGCGCACTTAGGGGATGGCAAGCCTTGGCTCTCTCCAACCTGCAGCTAATATTTCCTGGAATTCAGTCGTCAGAATGCGGTCCCCCCACCCCCAGGAAAGAGTCCACATTCCATTCCAAACACGGAATTTCCATGTGTTAGTGGTATGCATCAAGTCTGATTTGGAGACTTCTAAGCATAGTGATGGATTTTTGCACATGTGTCAGACACCTGGCTGACCAAAAAAAATCCCCTTTGCTCTTGGATCAGGCAAGTGTAACACTATTAGATGAGGAGTGATTACACACAGATGTAATTACTTATCCATGTAACGGTTACACATTTACAAAACAATGGATAAGCAGACATGTAATACGTTTGGCATGTGACCTCACATTAGAGACATGGTGAAAGTTGTAACAAATGCATTGGGACCTTGAGCTCATGACCCAGCCTGATAATGTTTCAGTGCAGTTCTGGGGAGCGTTGCATTATCAGAGATGCTGTACACCACCCAGCTCCACATCCTGGCCCCTCTTTTGAGGACATCATCAATCACTCCTTATCCACTGGCACTGTTCCCATCCCTCTAAAAACAGCTGTCATTAACCCAATCCTCAAAAACCTTCCCTGGACCTATCCCTACTATTGCCCCATCTCCAACCTCCCATTCCTCTCCAAGGCCCTGGAATGAGTCGTTTCTGTCCAAGCTTCACTCTTTCCTCTCCCACCATTCCTTCTCTGAACTCCTCCAATCAGGTTTCCGTGCTGCCCACAACACAGAAACAGTCCTGGTTAAAGTCACTAACAACATTCTGAACCTCTAGGACCAGGGATCTCTCTGCTTTCTTGTCCTCCCCAACCTCTCTGCTGCCTTCAACACTGTCAACCATGCCATCCTCCTACACTGCCTTTTCTCTCAGCTCAACCTTTGTGGACCTACCCTTGCCTGGTTCGAATCCTACCCTCTCCCACCTTCTCCACTTTGTCACCACTAACGACTTCTCCTCCAGCCCACGCACCATCACATATGGTATCCCTCAGGACTCTGTCCTTCGCCCTCTCCTTTTCAATATCTCTATGCTCCCCCTTGGTGACATCCTGGAGTCCTGTAGCTCAGTGGTTAGAGCACTCGCTTTGTAAGTGAGAGACCTGAGTTCAATTCCAGACAGAGGGCAAAACCTTGGGCAAGTTTCCTTATTCCACACGCCTAATAATAATCCCTCCAAAACCAAAAACAATAATAAATTAGTCATTTTCAATCTACGACTGTTTGTGGGACATTGCTGTGCGCAATTGGCTGCCACGTTCGCCCACAAATATACAGTCAATTCACCTTACAGTGTGTTCTGTGAAGCGCTTTGGGACGTCCTCCCGACGTGAAAAGTGCTATATCAAATGCAAGTATTATTATTATCATCCGCAGACATGGGGTCAACTTCCACACGTATGCAGACGATACCCACCTCTACCTATCTGCCTCCAAACTCGATTCCAGGTCCACTGCTGTCCTCACAGACTGCCTGTCAGACATCTAGTCCTGGATGAGAGCTAACTTCCTGCAGCTGAACGTCAACAAGACTGAGGCTCTCCTGCTTGGCTCCCATCAGCGCCTCCACACCTCAGGTACTGATAGCATCTCCCTCCATGGATGTTCCCTATATCTCACAGAGCCAATATAGAAACTCAGCATCCTGTTCGACCCTCAACTGTCCTTCATACTCTACATCCGTACCAACCCATCTTTCCCCACCTCCACAACATCGCCCAGCTCCATCGCAGGCTGCTGAGACCCTCACTAATAATTTCCAGGCTCGACTACACAAACTACCTGCTTGTCAGCCTCCCCACCTCATCCCTCCATAGGCTGCAAGATCATCCAAAACTCTGCCACATGTGTCCACTCCTGCACCAGCCTCTGCGACATTATCACCCCCATCCTAGCCCAACTCTACTGGCTTCCCATCACACAAAGGATACAGTTCAAGATCCTGGTCCTCACCGTCAAAGCCCTCCATGGCCTTGCTACCCCCTACCTCTGTGACCTCCTAACATCCTACCAACCTGCCACTCCCTCCCTCTCTCCCTGGTGTCCTGGCCAACAATCCTCCAAATAAAGTGGTCATTCACCTCACTTCCCTGCTCCTGAGACCTGCTTTGTGTGTAAATTACCTACTGTATTTGATTACAAACAATCACTACAGTTACATGTGTCAGACAAAAAAAAGTTTAAAAAGCAGTGATTCCTTGTGATACGCTTTTATCGTTCCAACCATCTAATCAAATGCAAAGATTATTGTTTACCACTTCTACATTTCCTGATTCAAAACTAAAACCTTCAAAAAATAGCCATCAAGTCTGTCTGACTCCAAGGCTGAATGGCTTTCAAATGGAGAGGAAACTAACTCTCCATTTATAGTAGCATTTGTTGACTCCTGTTCATAACTGACACTGTAAATGTTGCTTCTGTACTGGCTCTGGTCAAAGCCACCAACCATCAACCCAAGTCACATGAAATCAAACCAGGGAGACAATCAGGGGCAAGTCCATGTTAGCAAGTCAGCCTCACTCCACTACAGCCACCTTCACCACACCTGGCCTCCTCCCAATAACACCAACAACAGCAACTTGCATTTATAAAGTACTCTTCACGATGGTGGAGCAGAGGGGACGAGGGACATACAGGAGGCCGGAGCCAGACAAGCAGAGGATGCGGCTGGAGTAGGGAGCAAAACTCTGAAATCTGACACAATTTTGAAAATGAAATCCAGTGCTTGCACTTGCTGATGGGATCGCACCCTTTATTCATGACCTGAACTGCTTTTCCCTGCTTGCCTACTCTGACATAAATCTCAGTGTCATTGCTCAGAGGAACGTGTTAAATTTTAATTGGTATTTTCACTTCCTTTATTGCATCGTAATAATACCTAAATATTTGAAGGAGTATAATACTTGCAGTTGATGCAATGCATTATCACATAAATACCCCTTGAAGTGTAGTGACTGTATTTTTTGTGGACAAACGGGGCAGCAAATTAGCATAGAGCAATGTCATACAAACAGCTATGAAGTAAATGACCAAATCCATCTAGCGGACTGTTGGCCAGGATACCAGCAGAGAGAAATTCCCTTCTTTTGTCTAGTAGTGCCCAGCAGTCTGACATGGTTGAACTCCAGTGATAACCTTCTTTCTCCCCCCCACAATACACATACATACCATCTGGACCCAAAACTTTGGCTTTTGCCAAACCTATGGCTAAACTCTCTGAAAAGAAAGAGAGAAAGAAAGAGTGAGTGAGTGAGAGAGAAAAAGAGAGATAGAGAGAGAGAGAAAGCGCATGCATACGATATTGCAGACAAATGAAAGTTTCTGCACAAATGTGGAATTTTGAGCCATTTGATTTGAAGATTCTGAAGATTGGTGAAGAGTTTCCATGTGTGCCAGGCAACGAGTGGATCAAAACAAATTCAATTGGGGGCAAGTTTAATGGAAATAATCTTGGCATACTGAAGTACAAGAGAATACTGTCATTCAGACTCTTTGAATTGACAAATTGCCCATGACCACGTTGCACAAATAATTCAGCTCTTTTAGGGTTATCCTTCATTGATTTGATCTGCTATGATTTGTTATCATCTGGATGACTGATGGACTGATGGTGTATCTCACAAACACAGTGCAGGGACAGTAATCAAAGCCACACATCGCTCCTCAGGCACTGGATTGGATTCAAAGACGACAGAGATACAAGGGTCAGGACGACTCAAGAGCTTTCAAACACAATATGGTAGCTTGGTATGTGATTGTTGCTCAATGTGGGAACAATTCTTTGGGATTTGCAAAGAAAAACACAGAGCTAAGCAGCAATTCTGAATGCTTTTCACAGGATTATGGAACTGTAATTATTTTTGTTGTTGTTCTGAAGTGGAGTGCCTGTGTACATAGGCAAACAGCAACATCTCACAGCCAGATCAAACCCATCAGATACGCCATAACAGCAGAACAAGAGGTCACAGGTTTAGGAATGCAATGACAATCACAGGACAGAAACCAGGAAGTATTTCTTTACCCAGAAGGTAATTAAAAACTGTTTGTCAAGAAGGGTGGTTGAGGCCAGGACATTGTGACTCACTTAAAAAGCAGCTTGATACTGTGATGGGGAGATGGTAGAGTGGGGTGTTTGGGAACGATGAGATCCGGTGGGCTGAAGCGCCTTCTTCATCTGAACCTATCTTGTCAACATTGACTCTCCTGTGATTCAATTATTTTATTTTTCTCAGAAATGAAAGTTAAAACGTACAATAAAACTATTTTACATTTTTTTAAAAATCCCCATAAAGTATCTCATTATACACTTTGTTGAGCTGTGAGTTTAGACCCACTGGGTGGTGGGTTCAAAGCCTTGGTGAGGACTTGCAACTCACATTTTGAGCCGACGCTCCAGTACACTGCATTGTCAGAGGTGCCGTCCTTTGGATGAGACATTAAACCAAAGTCCCATTTGCTTGCTCAAATAGATGTTAAAGATTCCATGGCGTTGTTGGAAAAATGAAGGGAGTTTCTTCCAGTGTCCTGGTCAACAATCCCCAAATAAAATTGATCAAACAGGCAAACAGGATGCTGGGCTATATTGCTAAATAAGTTGAGTTTAGATCCCGAGACATCACACTCAGGCTGTACAGTGCTCTGGCCAGACCCACTGAGAGTGCTTTATCCAGTGCTGGTCAATGCGACATAAAGGAGTTGTCAAGGCACTAGTGGCCGGGCAGAAGATAGCATCAATGATGATTGCGCTCTGAGATGCTTCGTGGAGGGCGCTATATAACTGCAAGTTGTTGTTGTTAATCTGGGTGTTAGAGGAATGAGCTACGAGCATCAATTAGACAAGCTCGGACTCTGCACATAACATGAAGCATTCTGGAAAGATTGGCAACCCCACGGGGCTTCAACTGAAACAACTAAACAAAACATTTTGAGGTCTGATTTATGAGCTACAACAGCAGCCTGATGAGATCCAATCCACGCAGACTTCTGGAAAATCCGTTCTGCATGTCGGTACAACATAATCCCTGAAACCTTAGCTATAACGGATTCAAAACAACTTCAATTATTTCTGCGGCAATGAGCGGTTTTGGCAGAGGAACTAATGTTAAAATGCTGGCTCAGTTTGCAGGCCAGGTAAGGGGAGCCTCTGGTGGGAGGGAGGGATGGCTGAGTGAGGCTGAGCTGAAGCATCACCTCCCAGACCTGCTGGCTAGCCCAGGCCTGGCGAGGTTCTTTGCCACCAGGTGACAGGCCTTGAGTAGCTGGTGGATAATGGGTGCCCTGATGTCCAGGGACCTCATTGCCAGGCACTCACCAGCTCAACGCCACATTCGAGAAAACCCAAGGGACCCATATAGGAGCAAAGACAACCCAATAATAATAACAATAATATTCTTTTCATCGATATCACGTCGTTGAGACGTCTCAAAGCGTTTCATGGAATATACTGTAAAGTCGAGTGACAGTATATTTTTTGGGCGAACCGCGGTAGCCAATTACGCACAGCAATGTGTCGCAAACAGTCGTGGATTGAGTGACCAAATTTTTTTTGCAGCCATTATTACCCAAGGAAAGCGATCTGCCACCAACAACAACAACAAAATTATATTTATAGAGCGTCTTTCATGTCCTTTGGGAGGACATTCCAAAGCACTGAACAGTCAGGTGTCAGGGCCCGAGCAGGAGGGAGGGGTGGTGTAGGGATAAGGGAAAGCAGGGAGTTGGGAGGGCCACCCAAGGCACAATCGAAGAGAAGGGTCTTGAGACCGGCCTTGAAGGAGGCAAGGGAGGAAGCGAGGCGAAGGGACCATGGGATGGCGTTCCAGAGTGTGGGGGCAGAGAGGCTGAAAGCCCGGCCACTGATGGTAGGGCGGGTCGAGCGGGAGACTTGGAGCAGGCCTGAACGGAGGGAGCGGGCAGGTTGGTAGGGGTTCAGCAGGTCAGAGAGGTAGGAGGGGGCAAGGCCATGGATGGCCTTAAAAGTGAGGACGAGGATCTTGAACTCGACAACCGGGTTCCTATTTACTGCTAGTTAAACAGAGCCGTGTGAAGTAAGGAAACTTGACTAAGGTTTCGCCCCGCCCGGGAATCAAACCCGGGTGCTTTCACTTGCGAGACGAGTGTAATGTTCTGGGTTTTCCTTCTCAATCTCATTTGGAATTGTATGTAACGTTTGAGATATCTCTTTGCAAGGCTGAAGAACTCCTAGCTTGTCCAATCGTTCTTTGTCGCGCTGACACTGGGGCTCATCCTCTGCACTGCCACTAAAGCCAGGACAGCGGGGGCAACAAGAACTGTGCCCAGCACTCCAAATGAGTGATCTGTGAGTTTGAAATCTAGCGTGATTCATTCAGCCCAGAGAGCATCTGTCTACGAGCTGGAATTCTGTGATGCCTTAAAACAAGCTCACTCATTTTAATGTCCCTGATTTCAATGCTCAGCCCCCTCCCAAGATGTGCCAATCTGTGGCCCATGGCTTCTCTCCATCTGTGGTTGCTGTGTAAATAAATGTAAATCAATCAAAGATTTAAGGCAACTAGGACTCGAAACAGCTGGAAATCAATTCTTCTTCCCTTTGGAGTCATTTCACAAAGGCTTTGGGGACGGCGAAACACATTTCCACAAGCCTGAAAGAAAATATTCCTAACCAAACCACTTCCCAGGCCATACTAGATCCATTCCTCTCAACCAGAAACAGCTGCTTGCTTAGTCTCCAGTCTCTTGTTTGTCTTCAGATATGGAAAGAGTTCTGCATCATTGAATGAACCACACAGGGTGCATTGTCTACAATAACAATATATAATACTTGCATTTGATACTTGCATTTGATATAACACCTTATCACGTCATCGAGACATCTCAAAGAGATTCACAGGATATACTGCAAAGTGGACTGTGTATTTTGTGGGTGAAAAGCATGTGCTACAAAGAAGCCATGGAGTTAGTGACCAATTTTATTTGGGGGATTGTTGGCCAGGAAACCATGAGAAATTCCCTTGTGTCCATGAATAATAAAGCCATGGAACCTTGAACATCCACCTGAACAGTCAGACGAGACCTCAGTTTAACGTCTCATCCGAAGGACAGGCAATGTCATGGCAACGTCAGGCACAAGAAAGGGTTGAGGTCGGGTGTGTCTGTGTGTCAGACATTAAACAGGCAACAATTAGAGATCACAATTGACAAATAGTGTTCGGTATTGGGTTAACTTGCGAGAAAACAGTCTTGAAATTGTTTCAAAGAAGATTAGAAAGAAAGGACACTGTATGATAATAATTACAATGTGTAACAAGTCGATAATGATAATAATCCTTACATTTGATACAGCACCTTATCACATCATCAAGACGTATCAAAGTGCTTCACAGGCTTTACTGTAAAGCACAGTGATACAGTACAGACAGTCGCTGGGGTCAGGGAATCATCCCACTCAGCTCCTATTCACCCTAGAAGCCAAATCCCTAACGGGTAGTAATAATAATAATAATAATAATCCTTGCATTTGATAAAGCGCTTTTCACATCTTTTCGACATCTCAAAGTGCTTCACAGAATAGACTGTAAAGTGAATTGACCGTATATTTGTGGGTAGGGTAGTCCTAGCTGGACAAGCAGTGGTAAAGCTTGCCAGATAGTGATATCAAAGGCAAGCTATGCAGTACTAACTGGTTAGTCTCCACTAGAATCCCCAAGCCTTGTTCTTGCCAACCTGTGTGCCTAATACTTTCCAGAATTAGGTAAGCAGGTTGCTTCCCTCCAGGAGGAGAGTGCACTTCCATTCGAACAATCTATCTCTGGAGTAGGTGGGATGCATGGAATTCTCAGTAGACACCAGGCTGACCAAAAAAAAATTAGAAAGGTGTATGAAAGTACATTTTTCCCATTGTTTTGGTTAGCTGGGCGTCTCCCAACACTCCTTGTTGATACACTTCTTTTTGCACATTCAGCAACTTGAATCTGTTTTTGTTAAAACAATCAGAGAAATTGCATTTCTTTCAAAACAATTTATAAAATACCGCCATCTTCTGGAAACGATTAGAATTTCGTCACCCGTTACCTTTCTAACTGGATAGACAGGTTTCTCAGTTTAACATCTCACCCAAAGGACATCTAAAGAGAGGAGCGCTAGTGTGTCAGCCTAGAAAGTGAGTTCAGGACCTTCTGTGGGGTGTAAATACGTGACCTTGGGACCCAATAGAGAGAACAGTACTGGCTGAGCCAGACTGAGATCCGACAGTAGAAGCATTTGATGGTGCACCACCGGAAGCCATTCAGGCCATGAACTCCGCTGGGTACAGAACAGTCAGTGCTGTTGTGATGCCAATGTGACTTGAGCTATGAAAATCTGCTGTATCCTTGGTATCGCACAGAACATCTGTCACTTCCCCTGGTTTACACATGTTTACAGATGTGGTCAATGTTGGTCAAATACTAAAATCCTCATCCTCTTCAAATTATGAGTTTTACTGAACACAGGCTTCACCACAGGGGATAACACTTCCCGTGGACATCTCGTGATTGTAATAGATGTGATCCTGGAAGAAGCCTATGAGCAATTTCTTCTCCACCATCTCCAACAATTCTTGTGTTACTTTTCCAATCCTGGCAACTCCCTTGATGTTCTCCTTACACATTGTGAGGTTTGTCTATCATCAAATCATTCCACTGATGATATGAGAGGAGTCTTTATAGAATCAAAGAATCAGAGAATCTTACAGCACGGAAAGAGGCCATTCAGCCCATCGTGCCTGAGCCAGCTGTTTGAAAGAGCTATCCAATCAGACCCATTTCCTTGCTCTTACCCCATAGCCTTGCAATTATTTTCCTTTTTAAGTAGATATTGAATTCCCTTTCGAAAGTTATTATCAAATCTGCTTCCACCGCCCTTTCAGACAGTGCATTCCAGATTGTAACTCTCTGGGTAAAACACTTTACACTGGTGACCACAGAGCAAAGCCTCAGGATGTGTGCTGTTATTGGGATTATGTTGCTTGGACCTCAGGAACCCCTATTAACATACTATATTAAGTGGCTCCTTTCAGATATTTCTCCTTTTCAGATAATGTATCTAATACCCAATAAAAGCTAATACAAATTAATATACTGTTCCGGGTTGGACATTCCACATCCTAACAGCTCTCTGTGTAAACCATTCCAACCTCTTCCTTTTTCTTTTAATGGTTACTTTAAATGTGTGCCCTCTCTCATCGATTCACTGACCAGTGAAGATAATTTCTTCCTGTTTACATTATCAAAACCATTCATCATTAAACAACTAATGTCTTCTCTCAACCTTCTTTGTTCTGGAAAAATCAGCTCCAGTTTCTCCAGTCTCTCCTTGTAAGTAAAACCTTTCATCTTTGGCATCATCCCAGGGAATCTCCTTTGCATCCTCTCTTGGGCCTTGACGTCCTACCTACATTGAGCTGCCAAAATGCAATACTCCAATACTGCAGCTTATGGTGTCGAATATCTCATCATGTATGTCAGTCTGGCTCAGTGATAGCACTTTCTGAGTCCGAAAGTTGTGGGTTCAGGCCCCGCATCTGGACTTGGAATCACCTAGTCTAAGCTGACACTCCAATGCATTGCAGGGAGTAGCGCTGCAATTTAGGGGTGCTGCCTTTGGGATGAGATGTTAAACCGAGATCCCATCTGCCTGTTCAGGTGGATGTTAAAGATCCCGTGGCACTATTCGAAAAGAGAAGGGAGTCTCTCTCTCCTGATGTCCTGGCCAACAATCCCCCAAACAAAATTGGTCACTCACTTCAAGCTTGTTTGTGGAACATTGCTGTGTGCAAACTGGCTGCCGCGTTTCGTCTACAAAATACGCAATCACTCCACCTTATCCTGTGAAGTGCTTTGAAATGTCTTTGAGGCGCCATATCAAATGCAAAGACTATTACTATTATATAATAGCTTGTTCACAATGTAAAACTTGTTTGGCTGAATTCTGTTCCCACTTCCCACGGAACGTCTATCCTCCGCAGTATCAGAGGCTTGTGTCTGTGCTATCAATCCTCTGAGATTGATAGCCCACCATCCACATTGCCTCTAACATTGCATTAAGCCACTCAGGAGCAGAGCTGTTGTTGAGCAAATGTTCCTGTCAATCTGAGGCGTCCGCATGAAATACCAATGACCAGGCTTCACGCAGTGTTTTCCTTCCCGGGGGACTCTCTCCTAATTACTGTGGAAGAGATCCCACCCAGGTCTTCACGGACAGGATATTCTTGCCATTTCAATGCCCAGAATCTTTAATTCAATCTAAATTTGGAAAACAGTTTTCTCTTGTTTCCTCTAACGAGAGATGGTATTTCTCTATGATAATCTGCAACTCTTCCTAACGTGAAGAATGCTATATAAATATGAATTATGTTGTACTGTAACTGAAAGAGAGGTTACCTGTCACTTGCTCAACCATTCTGTTACGCTGTGGGAGTGTGAGTTGCGCTATGGAACATCAAGAACTTGGCTTGTCCTCTGATCTGGTGTCTTGCACATTGATCTGCCAGTGCAGGCTCCTGAGGTGTGAAACATGCTTACTCCTGAACAAAACCTGCAATGACTTGCATTTTATATTTATATCAGTACACCGAGAGACCCCTTATGTAGTGGCACTGACACAGAATAGCATCTTGGAGCACTGAAAACCTGGAATCCAACTTACAGTGCCTTTCTCATCGGGGGGAATCTCAAAGTTGCTGGTTGGGCATCCGAGCTGGGGGTGGGATCAGAGGTGGATGGGGAGGGGAAAGATGATCGAAAGTGGAAGACAAAGGTTTTCAGATGTGCCCTGAACAAGGTGAGGGAGGGAGGGAGGTGGAGGTACTCTGAGATGGAGTTCCAGAGAGCAGCGCAGAATAGCTGAAAGCCAGCCGCTGATGGTAGAATGGATATGAAGCAGGTTCTTCTATCTCTTTGACGGTACTTCTACAAATCACCCTCAAACTCCCTGCTCAGCGATTCCAATCGTATTCAACCAATGCCCATCGAAACACTGGTGTAGAGTCGGCTTTTGTAAGCTTCGCTCTTAGATTCCTTCAACATCCTGACCAGCTTCCGTCAGTTTTGTGTAAGCATCATCATTAAGGGAGTCTCTCCTGCTGTTTTGGCCAACAATTCCTCAGATAACATCAATCACTTCACGGCTGTTGGTGGGACATTGCTGTAAGCAAATTGGATGCTGCATTCACCACATGGTACACAGCAATTACACTTTACAGTAAAACCCTGTAGTAAAATCTCATTTTGAGATTTCTTGATTGCAGGATAAGGCACTGTATCTAAACACAAATATTATTATTATCTTCCGTATCCCATTCTATTCTGAAACTCTTTTCAGTATCATGCAGGGTTTATCAGGAAATGATTATTTATTTTCCTTCAAAAACATAAATTTGGGCCTGTCACATAAAAGATTGTTTTAAAATTATTTAAAAACTATTGCAGGACATCACTGGAGCGTGATGGAGATGTCAACATCATTCAGTTATTATCCCCATCATGTACATGCCCCATTGCGCCTTGTCAAGTCATTGAGATATCTCAAAGAGCTTCACAGGATACATTTGTATACACAGGATACAGTGTACAGGATACACTGTAAAGTGCAGTGACTGTGCATTTTGTAGGCAAACGCAGCAGCCAGTTTGCGCACAGCAGTGTCCTACAAATAATGTTCCTTAGCCACAGACCCATAAATCTGTCAAAGCAGGAGACACCGCTGCACCAATGAAGCCATCTTTCCTAATCCGAATCCCCCACTCTTTCCTCATATCCTCAAATCCTCTTTCTCCACATGTGTTGATCTGGAGAGTTCTGCTAATGTTAAGAGACCATAAGACCGAAGAAGGCTAGAGGAAGCTGGGGATTGAGTGTGAGGAAAAGGCTGACAGATGTAATCAACACACTTAGCATTTACAACAGCAAAGTCATACCACCAGTACATCACTACCTCTCAATTAAGAAATATTATACTGTCTGTCACTATGACTCAGTGAGAATGTTGTTTTTGAAAACAAAATCGGGGGTTGCCATTTTATTGTTGGTCTCTTTTACATTAAATATATGGGAACACTCCCCCCTTCAATCACACGCATTCATTGACACACACAAACATACATACATATTTGGACACACACGTATACAAACAGACACATAAACACGTATAGACACACAGATATACAGACACACACATCCATACTGACAAGCACACACACGCGCCCACATGCACATACACACACAAACACATATAGACACACAGATACACACAGACAGGCACACGTGTTTGTCCACATACACGCACATGCAAACACGCATGCAGACACACATGCGCACGGACATGCACACGTGCACACACGCATGCAGATGCACATGTAACTTTAGTGTAAAAGCTTGGCCAGGTTGTGGCATGAAACCTAATTAGCTGCCCTGGCCTCTCTTGTCTACACATTTAACACCAGACAGACTGCATGTGGTTCACATTTCTCAAAATGTATGTTGCCTGTAAACTTCAGTCCTGCCTCTTTGTGGGGTTCCCAATGATGTGCTCATTTCAAAGGATATTGGGGTCTTTGTGTAGAGTGCAGAGCTGTTGAGCATGTTTTCTACAGACGCACGCACACATACAGATATATAGACAGACATACCTACAGACCCAGCTGTCTGAGTTCAGAGCTACTAAAATTCATTATTACCTTCACTTTAAGGGATCAATTCCAGATGTGGTATTCGCTCCATGTGATGTTGCTCTCTGCAGTGATCCAGTATGAAGAAAAACAAGGTGTCTTGCTCACTTACACATTAAACTCCGAGGCTCAAGACTATATAATAGCACAGCCATTATCGTGGAGTCCTGTAGTTCAGTGGTTAGAGCTCTCACCTTGCAAATGAGAGACCTGGATTTGATTCCCAGCAGGGCGAAATGTTGGGCAAGTTTCCTCACTTTACATGCCTCTGTTTACCTAGCAGTAAGTAGGAACACAGTTGTTAGTCGAATGAGTAACGATTCCTTCCAAAAAAANTTGGTCACTTCAATCCACGATTGTTTGTGGGTCACTGATGTGATTGCCTGCCGCATTTCACCCATAAAATATACAGTCAATTCATTTTACAGTATATTCTGTGCAGCACTTTGAAACATTTCAAACACATGATAAGGTGCTATATCAAATGCAAGGATTATTATTAATATCATCATATTACTTTACAGTATATCCTGTGAAGCGCTTTGAGACATGTCGATGATGTGAAAGATGCCTCACCAAATCTAAGGATTATTATTATTATGTCTCTTTTATGTCAACAGAAATCTCCTGGTCACAATAATATTAATAATCCTTGCATGTGGTAGAGTGCCTTATCACATCAGAAGGACATCTCAAAGTGCTTCACAGGATTTACTGTGAAATGGGTGACTGCGTATTTGTAGGCAAACGCAGCAGTACAATTGTGCACAGCAATGTCCCACAAACAGCCATGGACTAATTTGGGGGGATTTCGCCCAGGAAACTCCTTTCTCTTTTCAAATTATGCCATCTTTAATGTCCACCCGAAGAGGCAGATGGGATCTTGGTTTAACGTCTCATCTGAAGGACGGTACCTCCAACAATGCGACACCCCCAACCCCCAGCACTGGAGTGTCAGCTTAGACTGTGTGATTCCAAATCCTGGTGTGGAGCTTGAGTGCTACCGACTGTGCCAAGCTGATACACGAAAGAACCGACCATGTTTGCGTTACGGCTGTGAGTGCATTAAAATCCCTTATTGTCAGTTTACATTCCATGTGCGCCCTGTACTTCCCTCTTCGGGAACAGAGAAAGGAAAGGCTTTGGCAAAGCACAGGGGAGGTCTGTGAAGGCTTTAAGCAAATAAACACGTGGAAGATATTTGCTGAGAAACCACGTCACAGATGGACAGAAAGCCAGCTAAAGGCAAACTCAGCACTCAGTGTTATTGTGTGCTGGCTTGGGGGAGCTGGTGGCTTCGGTGCAGAGAAGAGACAGGTTGTGTGAGGCTTGAGCAAGCACTTTGATGTGCTCAGTTGCTTTCTGCGAGGAAAATTATTAGTGGATCAAAATCCCACCCACAACAGCAGCGTCAAAATCCAATTGCTCCCAGCACCTCAGCCATTCACTGCTCACTGTCTCCCAGCCTCAGCCCCTGAAAGAGGAGCTCCCCTTTGGCCAGAGGTTGTGGGGAAGCATTGGCCACTGACCAACAGCCTGACCATTGACCAACAGCCTGACCATTGACCAACAGCCTGACCATGGACCAACAGCCTGACCATGGACCAACAGCCTGACCACTGACCAACAGCCTGACCATTGACCAACAGCCTGACCATTGACCAACAGCCTGACCATGGATCAACAGCCTGACCATTGACCAACAGCCTGACCACTGACCAGAGAGAGAGAGAGAGGAAGAGACAGTGAGAGCTTGAGCTGAGTTCCCACCTTCACATCTCTCACCTGCTTCATTCGGGGAACGCACCCAGAAGGACTTTGAAAGTTTTTAGGAATTATCTTACGCTCTCTGTCTCTCTCTCCAGTCTTTCACAGGGAGACTTTATAGACAAATCCTGAAGTTTGTTTCTCGCCTCTCTGTAAGTACAATGTCGCTGTGTGTGTGTGTGTGTCTGTCTGTGAGAGACCTGAAAGGGATTGATTGAAACTGGGCACTCCACCTTCCCTCTCCCTCTCTCTCCCTGTCTCTCTCTCTGTCTCTCTCTATCTCTCTCACTCTCTCTGTCTCTCTCTATCTCTCTCCCTCTCTCTCTCTGTCTCTCTCTATCCCTCTCCCTCTCTCTCTATCTTTCTCCCCCCCCTCTCTCTATCTTTCTCCCTCCCTCTCTCTATCTGTCTCTCTCCCTCTCTCTGTCTCTCTCCCTCCCTCTCTCTCTGTCTCTCTCCCTCTCTGTCTCTCTCCCTCTCTGTCTCTCTTCCCTCCTTCTCTCTCCCTCTCTCCCTCTCTCCCTCTCTCTCTGTCTCTCTCCCTCTCTCTCTGTCTCTCTCCCCCTCTCTCTGTCTCTCTCCCCCTCTCTCTATCTCTCCCCCTCTCTCTCTGTCTCTCTGGGTTATTCCTGGGGAGATAGCTCTGAACTTACACACACAGAGAGAGAGAGAGAGAGAGAAAGGAGAGGAGAGGAGAGAAGGAAAGATCGTTAAGCGGATTGAAGGCTGATTGATTGACAGTGAAGCGTTGCGTAAGTGTTTAAGCGCAGAAGAAGACCACAGTTTGTGTACAACAGCGTTGGTCCAGTGTGAAGTCCAGTATGTACCCAAACATAACGCTGTCCTGGCAATCAGTTGCACCTCAGTCGCTCATCCTTTTCTCTCTCTCTCTCTGTGAATAGATCCCAGGTTTCCAACCAAACATGTAATTGGCAAAAGCTGAGGTCTTCACCCGACTTTGCTCAGTGCTCAGTCCCAGTGGCAAAGCTTTCAGGGTGATTAGTGCAATTTGATATTCTGTGTTTCCTCCCCCCCCCCCACCCCCCCCTCTCTGGCTTGTTTAGGTGTCTCACTCTGTGTGTGCTCTGTGTGCCTGTCCCTAACCGTCCAACTCTCTCCTGATCCCAACCCCCAGCTCTGGTCCAAATCTCCGACTGTCCACCACCTTTGGACATCCTCCCCGCGTGAAAGGTGCTGGGCAAACGTAATTTGTTGTTGTTGCTTTCAATTTGCAGGGAGTTGAATGTCTTGGAGACATGGCACCCACTTGCGCTCAGTGATCAGAGTAGCTCCTGACAGAGGATGAGAGCGATGGGTGGCCGAGACATGCCTCAGGCGGGTGTGGGTTGGTGGCTGTGGCTGGCTGGTGCTGTCTTCTCTCTGTGTGTATCTCTCAGCACCGCCTGCCCCAAGCCATGTGCCTGCTATGTCCCCACTGAGGTTCACTGCACCTTCAGATCTCTCAACGCCATCCCTGCAAACATTGGATCTCAAGTGGAGCGCATCAACTTTGGGTCAGTCACGCCGTTTGCTTTGCTCTTCTGTCACGTTGCTTTCTTTTTCTTGGAAAGTGAGTTGGGAATCGTCCCACTCAGCTCCTGTTAAGCCCGCAAGCCAAAGCCCTAAACATCAGGGAGGTCCCAGCTGGTCAAGAAGTAGGAAGCTTCCCAGTCAGTGCTCTCAATGGACAAGTTACGTACTTTTAGTTGGTTATATTCCAGCAGTTACCTCAACACACACTCTGGGGTCCCCAAGCCTTGGCTCTCGCCAACCTGTGCTTAATACTCACCAGAGTTAGGTAAGAAGAGTATGTCTCTAGGGAAGAGAGTGGTTATTCCGTTCCAAACATGGACATTTCCACACAAATGTGGAATTCTCAATCTGGTATGGATACTCTTAAGCACAATGATGGGTTTTCACATGTGTCGGACTCCCGGCTGATCATGGGAATGGGTTTCTGCCAGAACCCGGCTGATCATGGTGATGGGTTTCCATGTGTGTCAGACACTTGGCTGATAATAATAATAATTCTTGCATTTGATACAGCGCCTTATCACATCTTCGAGACAGCTCAAAAGCGCTTCCCAGAATATACTGTAAAGTGACTGTATTTTTGTGGGCAAAATCAAGGCGTTATCATGGTGATGGGTTTCCTCATGGGTCAGACCATAACTGTTCTTTCCACCACCTGCCACTGATCTGTGCCATTGCCTTACAGCTACAATAACCTGGTGAAATTAACCCGCGACGATTTCACAGGGTTGAAGAGTCTTGAACTGCTGATGCTCCACAGCAATGGGATCCAGGAAATCCCAGGACAGGCATTCCGAGATCTGCAGTCTTTACAGGTTCGTCTGTCACAGACATAAACAGAAACTTTCAGCTTGAATTTTCACCCAGTCTTAGCTTGTCAACCTATTTTATTTCACGCAATATATCTTATACATTGAGAGAAAATGGTCTCTCGAGCTAAGACTAATAATACTAATCCTTTTATTTGATATAGCGCTTACTCACGTTGTTGAGACATCTCAAAGCACTTCACAGGATATACTGTAAAGTGAATTGATTGGGTATTTGTGAGCAAAATGTGGTACCAATTACAGCAGTGTCCTGCTAACAGTTGTGGATTTAGTGATCACATTTTTTTTGAGGGATTATTACCGCTCAGGGTATGTAAAGGTATAGCGCTAAACATCCTAAAAATATGTTTTAGTAATTGGCTAGGTGTCTGCCTGGCTCAGTTGCTAGCACTCTTGCCTCCTGGTCAGGTTGTGGGTTTAAGTCTTCAGTTTAACATCTCATCTGAAAAATGGCACCTCTGACAGAGTAGTTCGCTTTTCTAGCACGGCGCTGGAGTATCTGTTTAGATTGTGAGCTCAAAGCCCCAATGTGGGGCTTGAACCCACAAAGCTCTGACTCAGAGGTGAGAATAGCAGCCTATAGCCAACAATCTAGATGGGGGGAAATCACAGGGACTCTTTGTGAAATCTTTTAAATTTGGTTGTGAATTAATCTCAGGACAGTCACTGGTTTGTTCCGATTTTAACCAGGAGTTTGTCTGTTGCTATGAAAGGTCTTGAAGATGAGTTACAACAAAGTGAAAGCACTGAATCGAGACACTTTCCTTGGCTTGTACAAAATGGTGCGGCTACACATGGACCACAACAGAATCGAGTTTATTAATCCCGAGGCATTCTATGGGCTGACGGCATTGAGGCTGCTGCAGTTGGAGGGAAATCTTCTCCAACAGCTCCATCCTGACACATTCGTTACTTTCCGCCACAGTCAGATTTTCAAAATGTCATGGATAAAACACATTTACCTAGCGGACAATGCGCTCACATCCATCCCCAGCGAGCTGCTGTCCTACATCCCGGAACTGGAAAGTATTTACCTGCATGGGAACAAGTGGCAATGTGACTGTGAGCTGCGATGGTTAGCGGAACTTAACCAGCGTCGACCAGGTGAGTGTAGTGAATGGATCCGTACGTTGGCATGTTGGAAGCCACTGTGATAACAGCAAGTGTCGTAATGGAATTGCCACTGTGCTGGTAGGGGGATGGGGGGATGTGCAGGAGAAGACGGCATTGTGCTGGGGTTATTGGGGGAGGAGGGGAGGAATTATGCTGGGAGATGGTCCCATTGAGCCTATATATATATACACACAAAGATATACACAAAGGTATACTATGTATATATACTCCACTATATACGTCACCCCAAATAGACCCATATAGCAGCATGGGACATTTACCAAGTCACTGAAAGAGGGTCTATTATGGCAGTCACACTACATTGTCCATAACACATGCCCTCGTAACATGGAGAAAGAGAAACAGAAAGGTTTCAATACAGAAGGAGCCCATTGGGCCCACCGGGTCTGTGCCTCTGATCCCTGTTATTTTTTTAAACCATCCCCTTTCCCTTTTGACTCCCAATCTCCAGCTCGCCCCTTCTCTGATTGCTTTCGCTACTTGGTTGTTTATCCAGTTCATTTTTGAACTGGATCCAATCCCACTGTGGGAATTGTAGGAATGAAAGAATTCCAAACCCCGACAAGCTTCTTAGTGAAAAGATTTCTACGGACCACAAAGACTAGTGGGAATCTTGAACTCTCAATACCCCCGAAAGGCTGTGGATGCTGGATCAATTGAAATTTTCAAGACTAAGATGGATTGATTTTTGTTAGGTCAGGGTGTCAAGGGATGTGGGGTAAAGGCGGGTAAATGGAGTTGATGTATAGATCAGCCATGATCAAAAAAGGATGCTGGAGCAGGCTTCAGGTGCTGAATGGCCTTCTCCTATTCCTATGATCTCTCCCCTGAATCCCCTAACCTCTCCCTCAGAAGATTGGCACAAGAATGTGGGCCAAGACTTAGCAAACCAATATCATTGATTCTTGTAAAACCACAGAGGAAACTAACAAGACTGCATTGTGGGAATCTTTTCAGGAGTAATAAAGTGCAAGAGAGACCGTAGCTCTCCGGACAGTCAGATGTGCCCCGTGTGCGTCGCCCTGGAAACCTCAGGAGAAAAGGACCTCTTTGATGTGTCCCCGGCAGTCTTCTCCTGCAACCCCCCGAGGATCGTGTCTCCATTACTGCTCAGCAACAGCAGCCTGCTGGGAGAGGGCAACCAACCAGCCATCGATGCCAAGGATTTTGTTGCACCGCTTGGGCAGATGAGCCTAAACATGTCCGACCAAAGCGGGAATGGGGCAGAGATGGTTTGCAACGTGCAAAAGCCTAAGAGGACACCTGGGGTGGCTTTAGATCACAGAGAAGGCTTTGTGCTCCTCAACACCTCTTTGTCCATCTTCCTGGTGTGTAATGTGAATTACGAGCAGATTCAAAGGCTATGGGGGATCTTAGCTATGTACAGCGACTCACCTCTCAGGCTCGAGAGAGACGACCTGCTGACTACGACTCCGTATATGAGCTACCGCTACAGGCAAACCCGGGATGCAGATGTCTACATGTTCACTGGTATAGAGGTCCAGATCACTGCCGACCCTGCTTGGCTTCTGCAAGGTGAGGTCACCTTACAGTTAGACCGGACACAGACCACCCTGAATATCTTACACATCAGATACCTGACCCATGTCCAACTTGCTCTGAAAGACTTGGAGGCCAAACCCAGGAAAAACAACTGGGTGATGATAAAGAGAGGAAGCCACGCGAGACGGCAACGCTTTGTGATGGTAGGCGCGATGGTGGAGCTGGAATGCGAAGCGTTCGGCGACCCCAAACCTACCACTGAATGGATATTCCCGGAAGGTAGCAAAGTCCGAGCCCCATACAACAGCGAGGACGGGCGGATCACAATCAATTCAGCCGGTAAATTCACACTGAGGGTGGCTGATCGGTACGACACAGGGATGTACCACTGCCTGGCAACCAATTTCCAAGATTCCCAAGTGCTAAGCTTTCGGGTTACAGTCTTGGACCCTGCTGTCGAGGAAAGCGATGTCAATGGACCTACGATTTTCAAATCTCCTGGCGAGTCGTTGCATCTCCCATGTCAAGCGATTGGAATCCCGAAAGTGGCCATCAGTTGGATCCTGCCTGACCACAGAATATTGGACCATGCTGTGGCAAATAAGCAGGTGGATCCCAATGGGACCTTGGAGATACGAAGACTGAGAGCAAGAGATAGCGGTTTTTACAGGTGTCTGGCAGCCAATCCTTACGGGCTCGATCTTCTGGCGTTACAGGTAACTGTCACAGGTGTCGACATCTCTTCCCAGAAGGAAAGCGAGGAGAATAATGATGCCGCGGAGGAAAGCCGTGGCTCCGGGGAGAGCGAGCCCTACCCAGGGGAACCTGAAGATGTAATGAAGATAGAGGAGGGAAACAGGTTGTCTTCTGAAGATATCTTCTCTTCCAAGAGTCCCACCTTAGACCATGATCTTCACCAAACGACAGTCCAATCTGAGGACGAAGACCTGAGGAGCCCAGCGAGGAGGGGGGGCAATGGGGCCTGGAACAATCGGTGGTGGGCGAAGCGAAGGAGACTGAAACATCAAAGGAGAAAATTGGATCCTCAGCAATGGGCGGAGTATCTGGAGAAGATCAGAAACAAGTCTTTGGCTAAAACCCAAACAACTGAAATCCCAGCCAAACCTCAAACCATCGGTTCATCCACCGAGCTTTCTGTTGATGAGGATGGAGGATCGGGGAAGGGGCTCATGTTACCAGAGGAACAACTGATTGCCATAACAACCAAGCCTAAAAGCATTTTACCCACCCCACTCATGTCCGTCACACAACAATCCACAACAACCTTCCCCTCTCCTCGGACCGAGTTAACTCCTGTGGTCTCACCATCCATCGTGGTCACCGTAACGGAACAAGTCACCAAAGATGCATTGGCCTCAATGTCTCCAAAGGCAATTGACCCAACTTTTGAAGGGGAACTCGAAGAACACATGCCAGAATCTGCAATCACCACCCCGTTCAAACGGAAGTCGGCCGAGTCAAATCCGGAGATCCAGGTAACAGTTTCTGGGGACACCAAAGGCCTCTTCATTACGCCTACCGCAAATGGATTGAATGCCCAATCGTCAGAGGAGAGGATTTCTTCATTGGAACCTAGGACAGAGGCTTCTGGGCTTGCCCCAGTCTCTCAGAGCCTAAGAACCCAACACTTCCATACCCACATTATGACCATTACTACAACAAATGATGGCAATAAGATTTCGTTTGAAACAACCCAGAAAATAACCTCTCCTGGCTCATCCTCTGTATCAACCACCCTCACCCAACAGGTCCACATAACAAGAGATGCAACAACCAAAACCCCACTAATCATACGCTCACCGTTTGGTAGGAGAAGGAAGTTACCTCCCAGATTTCGTTACCGTAGGCCGGGATTGAGGAAACACAGATACAAGATTGTGAGACCTGGGATGAGGAGAAAGATTCCATTGCAGGAAGAAACCACAACAGCTGCGATGGTGCATTCGGAATCCTCTACAACACATCACGTCTCTCCTATCACTGAGACCTCATCAAGATCTCCTGCTCCACTGCCAGGCCCGGGGGAAGGGGAGCCAGACACTCACACCACAGAAACATACCATAAAGAGCTAGTAGAGGGAAGTGTCCATCAAACTGCGATCCGGTATCTGGCCCAGGCTAGGACTTCCCCTAAAACAGATCTGGTAAAAGCAAATATTCCAGAGGTAACACAAGTTGACTCACAAGCAGTTGCACATCTGGCTAGATCAGCAACCACAACACTGACTGCAACCAGTACAGTCACAACAGCGATCTCCACAACCACTACAATCCACACACCAGCCGAGGGACACTCCCAAGCTTCAGCCACCACCGCACTTCTCTCAACCTTAGCCACACCAACCATCAAGTCCTCCAAGATCATTCGTGGTAAAATCCCCTGGAATAGGCTGTTTGGGTTGAATGGCCAAAAGGAGCTGCTGAGGAGACTGCGGAAGCCAGACAGAGGCACTATTGTCCCTTTCAGGTCTCTGGGCAGACATGTCCCGAGACCAACTGATCACAGTCGGAAGACGTCAGCATTCGCAGAGTTGATGGAAACCAGTGGGTCTGGAATGAGGGTCGCCTCTGAGTCGATTCTCCACACCCCTCAAGTGAAACGGATCCTGAAGCCTTTCATTGTTACCCGGGGGTCGTTGCAGCCCACCACACGCCGCCCATTTGCAGCTGTGATCCCCGTTAACACTGGCGTATCGGCACGACCTCTGCCATCTACCCCTAGGACAATCCCTCGGGTATCTCCCAGGACCCGGAGGCCAAAGTTTCGCCGTCGGCGACCAGTTAAAACTACCACAATTGAAAGCCCCACGACCACCACATCCACAACTGCAACTCCCGTGGTGTTAGCGGTGACAGCGTCTGGCAGAGGCGGAGGACGTCTTACACGGGTCAGGGTTACAGCATTTCCATCCATCACTGTAGGCAGCCAAGTAGTAGCTCGTTCTGTTACAGTGAGAGACAGAAGCACCACTCTAGCCCATGGTAACAACGCACAATCATATGAACATCAGCTAATCTCGGCCATGGTCAGTGCCCACCCCTTCACGATAAACACCCACCACAATGTTACTGTACTGCCCACAAGTGGCCTTACCCTGAAGCCACACACTGACCTGATCATCAGAGTAAAAGCTCCAGTGGCTAAAGACGTAGCCAAATTTCCCACCACCACTATGGCTCCTGCTTACAAAACTTCTACCCAACAATCCATCTCACCAACCTCAGTGCCCCCCGTCACCAAAGCCTTGCCACCCGCTCCCAGATCAGCCACTGCACGGGCAGTTACCACAACTACACAGTTGGTGCCACTGAGCACCAGCCTTTCTACCTACATTAGGCTTCCTAACACCAGGAAAGCCCCGAAGCATGTTTCTATCAAAGCAAAAGCTCCAGCGACTAAAGACATAGCCAAATTTCCTACCAGCACCATGGCTCCTGCTTACACAGCTTCTACCCAACCATTTACCTCTTCTACAACCATACCTGCTCAATCACTGACAGACATCAAGACCAGAGTCTATGTCTACAGGATTGTCCCCAATCCTGCTGTCACCTTACAGAAGCCAATTGCAGCACCAACTATTGGATATCCAGCCTCCTCACTAACACCTTCCAACACAGATAAGAAATTTTGGCTTCTACCGTCCACCAAAGCCATCAAATGGGATGATACATTACAAACAAAGACTGTTACCCAATGGCCCAGCTCCACACAGGAGCCATCTAAAGTGACCAGTTTGGATCCTTTGCTGGACAGCGACTTGGACAACGCAATAGGGATTGGTGAGGGCAAAGTTACGGTATCCAGCGAATTAGCTGTGTCGTCATCCAACACCATAGATGGGGATCTCCTGGCTGGAAGCCAGAGCTCCAGGCCTCAGCTGGTGGGAGGCAACGCCGCAAGCTTCACGGTGCTTGCTGATTCGGATGCTTTCCTACCATGCGAAGCAACGGGCAACCCGACACCGATCATGAGTTGGACCAAAATCTCAACAGGTAGGTGGCCCAGAGTGATTGTTCACAGGTAAGAATTGTAATAATCCTTGCATTTGGTACTGCGCCTTTCATGTCGGGAGGACACGTCAACAACAACTTGCATTTATATAGCGCCCTCCACGTCGGGCAGAGTCTCAGAGTGCTAAAGCGCCCATCAGCGTGTTTCTGCAACCTCCTTCAATCCTATCAACCCGACCACTCACTTTGCTCAGCAGACACCAGCCTGCTTCATACCCCCCACCTCACCATTGGCAAGGTGGGCTGCTCTCCAGAACTCCATCACAGGGTTCCTCCGACTCGCTCGCTCACTTCCCTCCTTCAAGGCACATCTCAAAAGGTACCTCTTTGACAGTATACCTGGTTGTCTTTCCACCCCCCCACCCCAGCTTGAGTGCCTATCCAGCACTGTGAAATGCTTTGAGATGTTCTCCTACCATGACAGGCATTATATTAAATGTAAATTGTATTTCTTCACATGTTATCGTGTAATGTGAAGTGACTGTGTATTTTTGTAGGCGAACAATATAAGCTCCAATAGTGAAATAACTCAGGCAAATTATTCATTTCAAGCCTGTTTGTGGGATTCTGCTATGTGTACAGATCAGCCACTGCCTTTGACACTTGACAACAATGCCCTGTGAGAATCACTCTGAGACATTTTGATGTTACAGGCGTTGTATCAAATGCAAGGATTATTATTATAACCATAATAATCATTTTATTGCTAGTTATTTTAGTAAAAGCAAATAGTAATTTCTTCACTTTACAGTAAATCCTGTGCTTTGAGACGTCTTGACGCCGTGATGATGCACTGTGTCAAATGCAAGGATTATTATCCTTGTAACTATCACAAATTGTGAACAAATTGTGGGTCTCTAACATTTATTAGCCATTGTAAAGGTCAACTGTATACAAGTTACACGCCACTGGGTGGCATTTTGTAACAGCATTAATTCAATAAGCATTTATTGGTTTGTTGGCACAGGAGCAACAGTTACTGCAAGTGTCAAGCGTGGGAATAAGTTTGAAGTGTTTCCAAATGGCACGCTGTCTATACAGAGGATCTCGGTTCAGGACCGCGGACAGTACCTTTGTATCGCGGAGAATGAACATGGCTCAGCTCGGCTGCTGCTCACACTGTCTGTGGTGGCTTACGCTCCAAAGATCACAGAACCTCGGCTGAAGGACATCACCGTGCACGCCGGCTACCCGGTAGAGATGAGATGCAGGTCGGAGGGTCGACCGTCTCCCTCCATCTCCTGGCTCCTGTCTAACAGGACCCTGGTGAGGAGCAGGAGTCCGTTCAACGGGAGAGTCTTGGTGCAGGCGGATGGCACGCTGAGAATCAAAGCGGTGACGGTGTATGACAGGGGCAATTATAAATGTGTGGCCAGTAACCCAGCCGGGATGGATACCGTCATCGTCAGGATGAGAGTGGTTGCTTCACCTCCTGTAATTGTGGAAGAGAAACACGAAACCATCAGAGGGAAAGTGAGGCAGAATCTCCAGCTACCTTGCACCGCGGTTGGTACCCCGCAGCCAACTGTGACCTGGGTGCTCTTTGACGGGACTGAAATCTCACCCTTGCAGTTTCTTAACACCAAACTCTTCGTATTTACCAACGGCACCATTTACGTTAAATCCCTGGCTCTGGCAGACAGCGGCAATTACGAATGTATAGCGACGAGCTCCACGGGCACGGAGAGGCGGGTTGTCAGCTTGGTGGTGGAACAGACAGAGACCGTGCCCAAGATCGTGGCCTCGTCTCCCAGGAAATCCCAAGTCAAGTACGGAACTCAACTCCAGCTTGACTGCTCGGCTACGGGTGACCCTAAGCCCAGGATTATTTGGAGATTACCTTCCAAACTCATTGTGGATCAATGGCAACCGTAAGACAGTCACTTGACTCATCTCCTTTCTCAACTGATGTGCCTGCATGTGCCGTCGTTACCTTCCTCCTTCCTAAATGTTTCCCAATCTTTTCTGTTCTGCTTCCTCTCACCTCAAAGCACAGAATCATTCCTTTTATGCTCAGGTGATCACAGAGTTATCGAGTTACAGTGAACGTTACAGCACAGAAACAACAATAACTTTCATTTACACGCCCTTTGTGCAGGGTAGCATCTCGCAGTGCTTAAACAGGCCATTCCGCCCAACTTGTCCATGCCAGTGTTGAGACTCCACACGAGCCTCCACCCCTCCTATTTCCCTCTCTTCCCTGCTGCCTCATGTAATGCATCTTAAATATGTTGATTGTTTCTGATTCAACCATAGCTTCCTGCAGTGAGTTCCAAACTCTCAACGTGCTCTATATAAAGTTTCTCTTAAACGCTCGATTAGATCTGTTACCGGCTGTTTTATATTTATGTCCCTCATTGTGGACTCACTAACAAAGGGAAACAGCCTATTTATACCCACTTCATTGAATGAATTCCTAATCTTTAACCTCTCTATCAGGTCCCCTCTCATTTGTCTCAACCATAGAGTGAAAAGTTGTAACCGTCCAATCTTTCTTGATAGCTGTATCTACTGGTAAAATCCTTGCAAATTCATGCTGTACTCTATCCTATGCTACACTATCGATCCTATATTGTGGTGACCAGAACTGCAGCTCAGAAAAACAGAACTGAATAGCTGGGAAGCCATTCATAGAAAGACAATTAATCGGATTCAACCTCACACACTTAAGCTTCAATATTCGAGGAGAGAGAAATAGAACTTAGTGGTCATAGAACAGCACTAAATGTCAGCTGGTGAATTCTTTAGAGGAGAGGCAGGGAAATCTGAATTAAGAGTCCCAGATCCATAGTAGGTAGGAGCACAGTGCTTGGTTACTCTGGAAAAGATGCTTCATAATAATAATCTGTGCATTTGAGACATCTTTCATATCACAAGGACGTCTCAAAGCACTTCACAGGATATAGTGTAAAATGTCTGTGACTGTCTTGCAGGTTGGTAAAGAGAGATATAAACTGAAAATATTTTAAAGATTGCAGAGCACAAAGTATCCTTTTTAAGTCTCATGAACATTGGAATAACATCTTTACAAACTAATAATACCAGTGCACCATTTCCCCCAGACTTGCAGACCAGGTGCCTTACTTTTGGTTGTCAATGTGTGAATCATTGGTTTCCTCTCTTAGCCGGCTTTCCCTTCATACTCTTAAGCATGGTGATGGGCTTCCGCAAGTGTCAGACACCCGGCTGACAAAAAACAATTCACACTCAACCAACTCCGTTCAATCTCCGAACTCACTTCCTTGTGATTTTTTTTTGCAATAAATGTCACAAAGCTGCAGCATATAAAATAATAGGAGTTACAGAGAGTCATGGACAGTCACTGACATACATTGCAGCAGGAGCAAACCTTCCTGGGATCTGTCAGGATACTGGGATTGTAAAATGTAACACAGAACCGCGGTGCCCTAAGCAATTGGCTGATGCTGGTGACTTAACCGAGTCCCAGCAATGATCCATTAAACTGCATAATTCAGGAACTGGCTTGTTTTATACACAGCTGAAACCAAACGCAACCCACTGAATACTAATTATATGAAACGATCGGAAAGAATTTCCTTGTCACGAGTCATCCAAATTATCCTCATGCGAATAATTGGAATAATTCTCTTCCAGTTGGAACACAAGTGTTATTTTTGTAAAGGTTTTTTTAAGAAAGAATTTTTCACTCCTTCCCAACCCTTTTGATTTTTTCAAGGGCTTGTATTTTGCAGGGATTTTAATAATTCTTCCACCCCTGTTCAGTCTTCCCTCGAACACTTCTGTTTGTGTTGTGTCCTCCTGGCTATGTGTTACTCTGTATTTCCTTTTCAATCCCTTTACTTCTTGACTTTATGTCCCTCATGTTCCTTCTGTATATCCCGTCGTTTGTTCATTTTATGATGTATAACTCAGGTGTGTTCCCTTCTTCGCTAATGGTTCTTTTACTCACACAGGCTTGATGTCATTTTGTATCTGAATCACATACTGTCCCCCACTCTCACTTTACTCGCAGACCCGTCATAACATCTTCAGGTCTCCTGCTGATGTTCTTCCATTGAAATGTTGCCTGCTTCATTATTTTTGGCTGAAGCCATGTATATGTCATGTATAGTCTGCTAACACAATCTCCTTTGAGAATTGGCACTGGAGATCCCAGACCTTCTCTTACTAGGGTATTATCATACTAGCGTAGTGCTTAGCGCTCTCGGAAGCGACAGGACCCTGGTTCAATTCCCGGGCGGCGTGAAACCTTATGCAAATTTCTTTCTCTATATGCCTGTGTTTACCTTTGCAGTAAGTACCCAGGCAGACGTCATAGTTTCTTACGCAGTTCTCTATCTGCACAGATATTCCTGAAAGGAACAGCACAGGTCTAGCCCTTCCTTCGACCTGTTACATTCCCCAATGCCCTCCACTTCTCTTTTCAGTTGCTGCGGAATTATCACCTTGTTTCTCTTAAATTGGATATCCTCATGCAAGAGTATTTCCTCCTTAAAATGGCAGGATGGTCTTGTTTCTCTTGGCACTGCTCTTCCATCTGGCCGTCTCTCTCATGGTTCTTGAAAAATGCCTCAGGATCTCATTCCCTTCCCATATGTTTCTGAATCTTTCCCATCTTTCCTGCTCCATCTTTTGCATTCATTTTCCTACAGTCTCAGCTTCACTGTTTTTGGCACTCTCCTGACAGCATGCATTATCAGTTGTACTCCCTCTTTCAGCGTTATATGATATTCCTCTGATTTTTTGCCCGGAATTCGTAATAATAATAAGAATAATCCTTGTATGAGTCCTGTAACTCAGTGGTTAGAGCACTCGGCTTGAAAGTGAGACACCTGGGTTCAATTCCAGGCAGAGCAAAACCTTGGGCAAGTTTCCTTACTCCACATGCCTAATAATAATCCCTCCAAAAAAGAAAACCAATAATAAATTGGTCATTTCAATCCACGACTGTTTGTTGGACACTGCTGTGCGCAATTGGCTGCCAAGTTTCGCCCACAAATATACGGTCAATTCACTTTACAGTCTATTCTGTGAAACGCTTTGAGACGACGAGAAGATGTGAAACGCGCTAAACCAAATGCAAGGATTATTATTATTGTTGTATTTGATATAGCGCATTTAATATCACATCATTGAGATGTCTCAAAGTGCTTCACGGGATATATTGTAGTGGATTGACTGTGCATTTTGTGGCCGAAACACGACAGCCAATTGCGCACAACAGTGTCCGACAAACAGTCATGGAGTGAATGACCAATTTTTGGGGGAGGTGGGGAAAGTGTTCTGGAAAGTGTTCCCCTAATTGACCGGGCTTCTATTTACTGCTAGGTAAACAGAGGCGTGTGGAGTAAGGAAACATACCTAACGTTTCACCCTGCCCAGGAACATGTCCTCATAGTCTCCATATATTTTTTCATTAATATCATTTACTCTGCCTATTAGCCCCATTTTTTTCTTCAATCCCTTCAGTTGGACTAGCGTGCTGCTCTGCCTCTACCACATGGAATGTTGCTTTGGACTGGATCCCTTTGCTTTCCAGACTCTAATATGACTGACCACATTATATTTACTCTGTAACCATTTGCCACATAAGCATTTGCTCTGGATGCTTCCAGATAATTGGAACTCTCTTGGCTGCCTCAGAATTTGTAGCAACGAGCTCCCCCGTCATGCGTGGGCTAAACTCGTTTCAATTCTGTCCAGTTAAGCATACTTGGCTCTGGCACACCCCAGGCGAGCAGCAGCACTTTCTACTCTGGTCGGCAGTTTTCTCCCACTTTACCTTGGCTTTTAGTTTACTTCTGACACCATGCTATGTGACATCTTGCAATACTTTCCACTCCGGGTTTGAAAAGATTTCAACTTTATTCTCAATTCACAGCCTCCTTTCGCCCCTCCATCTCTGAGCTTTTTACCCTCCAGGATTCCTCGAGCATTTGGATCTTCTAGATCAGAGGTTCTCGACCTTTTTGGCCTCAGGACTCTTTGTAAACCTGTTGACACCCAGTAAATAGCTTTAGTGTGAAAATCATCTGGTTTACTAAATATTTCTCAGCCAAGGTGTACAATATACACATTAACAAATTAAGTACTAAATGTAGCAAATATTAAAATATAGGACTTTTGTATCTGTTGTATAAATCCTAAGTTCCACTTAATGAGAAAACTGAGTTTTCTTTTCTTTGATGAGTTATCAAAGTTTGGTGTAAAAGAATTCCCAGTATCACTGCTACTTGCAACAGGAGAATATCACAGTGAATTATATGGAGTCCTGTAACGTATTGGTTAGAGCACTTGCCTCACGAGCGAGAGGACCTGGATTTGATTCCCAGGCAGGGCAAAACGTTAGGCAAGTTTTCTTACTCCACATGCCTCTATTTACCTAGCAGTAAGTAAGATCCCGGTTGTTAGATCATTGGCGGATCCCTTTTCTGGGGGTAATAATCCCTTCAAAAAGGAAAATAAATTTTTAAAAATAATTTGGTCATTAAATTCACGACCGATTGTGGGGCCAGTGCTTTGGAATTGGCTGCTGCATTTGGCCCACAAAATATATAGTCAATTCACTTTACAGTATATTCTGTGAAGCGCTTCAAGATGTCTCAAAGATATGATAAGGGGCTAAATCAAATGCAAGAATTATTATTACACTACTGACCGAATCGTTTGTTCCCTTGTCAGAGCGGGAAAGCGTATCCATGTGCTAGCCAATGGCACCTTGGTGAACGAGGCGGTGACAGAGAGAGACGGCGGAGATTACCTGTGCGTGGCCAGGAACGAGCTGGGAGACGACCTGGTGCTGATGAAGGTGGCTGTGAGGATGAAAGCCGCTCAGATCGAGCGCAAACAGTCCATTCACAAGCAGGTATCGTACGGACAGGATCTGAGAGTGGACTGCAAGGCCTCGGGCTCGCCGGAGCCACAGATCTCCTGGGCTTTGCCAGACGGCACTATGGTCAACAGCGTTTTACAGGCGGACGATAGAGGCGGCAGGCGCCGGCGTTACATTGTGTTTGACAACGGGACCCTGTACTACAACAAGGTGGGGATGGCCGAAGAGGGAGACTACACGTGTTACGCACAGAACACCCTTGGGAAGGATGAAATGAAAGTCCGTGTGACTGTAGTAACGGAAGCGCCACATATAAAGAAACAGCAACAAACCTTTTTTAAGGTACCGAGTGGCGAGAGTGTGACGTTTGACTGCCCGGCTGTGGGAGAGCCAAAGCCAAGGATACTGTGGATGCTCCCGAGCAATGAATTCATCGCCTTCTCCAGCCTTCGCTTCCAAATGCATTCAAACGGATCCTTGTCCATCAAACAGGTCCGTCTCGCCGACAGCGGTGAGTTCACGTGCATCGCTCGCAATCCCGCTGGAGATGATACCATCACTTACCAGTTGGTGGTGGTCTCGGGACCACCATTAATCAATGGGTTGTACAGTAACAAAACCACCATCAGGGAGTCAGCTGTCAAGCACACGAGGAAACTGATCGATTGCGCAACCGAGGGGCTGCCCAAGCCACACATCATGTGGATTATGCCAGATAACATCTTCCTCAATGCCCCCTATTACGGCAGCAGGATTATCGTACACAGGAATGGCACACTGGAGATCCGACATGTCAGGGCGTCTGACCAAGCCAATTTCATCTGTGTCGCTCGCAATGATGCCGGAGAAACCATTCTGGTGGTGAACCTGGAGGTGACCGAGATGTTAAAGAGGCCCGTGTTCAAAAACCCCTTCAATGAGAAAATCATAGTCAAGAGCGGATCCACTGTGATCCTGAACTGCTCTGCCAGTGGAAACCCACCTCCACAAACCATCTGGGTGCTTCCCAACGGATCCCGATTCACCAACAGGCAGAAAGTGGCGCGTTACCAGGTTGGTGCGGACGGAACCTTTATCATCCACAACCCAACCATCGTCGATGCCGGGAAGTACCACTGTGCAGCCAAAAATAAAGTGGGCTACATAGAGAAACTGATTATCCTGCAGGTAGGTCAGAAGCCTTTCATATTGACTCGGCCATTGAGACTGACACGAAGCATCAGTGGTGAGAGCTTGTTTCTTCACTGCTCTGCCAATGGCATCCCCAAAGTAAGTATCACATGGACAGCACCCAATGGATACGTACTCAACAGGCCTCAGATCAATGGGAAGTACACCCTGTACGAAAACGGCACCTTGGTTGTCAGAGACACAAACGTGCAAGACAGAGGAAATTACGTTTGCAAAGCGCACAACACCGCTGGTCTCGCGTCCATCACCATTCCCGTCATCATTATAGCCTACCCTCCTCGTATCACCAACGGGCCGCCCACATCGGTCCGGGCCAAGGCAGGCTCCGCCGTTCAACTCAACTGCATGGCCATCGGCATTCCCAAGCCAGAGATTGTGTGGGAGCTACCCAATCACTCCGTGCTCTCAACTTACAGCAAGGGCTCCCCCACGGGCAGCGAGCTCCTCCACCCACAGGGGACACTGGTCATCCAAAAGCCATCTAGTCGGGACTCAGGCACATATAAATGCACAGCCAAAAATCGTCTGGGCAGCGATTCCAGAGTAAGCCACATTCAAGTTATCTGAAGCCGGGCTGCCCTTCCTTCATGGAATGCCTTTTTACATACATTTAAGAGCCTGACAGTATCTGAGGAAATATGGGCAGATTGTCAAGATTCTGGATCCAGTGTTTGGTACGGATTTCTGTTAACTTTGGGGAAATGAAATCGATGGACTGATTGATTTCAGCCAGCAGGATTGTGTTTAAAAAGATATCTAAACACTGCTTTGTAAACCGTGAGAGTGTGGGAAGACAGAAAACAAGGGAGCAATATTCTTTGTTTAGTAAGAACAACATCTGCCTTACTCAACAGAGATTCGGATCCGGGTCCAATCTTTTGGATTTAGTTCTTTTGAGTTTTTTGTCCAATTCTTTTTTCCTCTTTGTAACACAGAGGAGTCGGTGGGATCAGTGGGATTGATTTATACTCTGGAATATGCACATCTCATGCTGGATTCACTTCCTGTAGGAAAATATAAAAAGAATGCTCTTTTTTAATGTAATCCATGTGGTAAGTAACCAGATTGCTGGAATATACGAATCATAACCATTATCTTGAATATCACACATCATGGAAAAAAGCATCAGTCAGAATATTCATCTTATTTTCATAACCAGTTGTTTTTCTTGCATCGTTTAACCTTTTGATATTTCAAATCGATGTAAAAAATATTACCAAAAGTCAGATGTAATATAATTACTTGTGCAAAGGATAATAAAAGATCTTTTATATATAAAAACACACATATACTCCCATGTGTTAAAAAGTTTGCTGCTGGTGATGGTGGGAGTGACGGATGCAGTTATTGATGATCTTCTTTTGGGGAAAGAAGTGGACTATGGAAGTGGGTCTCCGTGGGGCTGAAGTGGCTCCAAGGTGACATGCCAGTCAATAGAAGATTGGAATGGAGTCCATCCTCTCTGGCAGTCTGGGCATTCTTGTTCCTGAGCCACACAAGTCCGCAGTAGTCCAAGATATAGACAAACAGGAGTAGGCCACTCATCCCCCAAGTCTGTTCCGCCATTCTATAAGATCATGACTAATCTGTACCTCAACTCCAATTAACCGCCCTTGCCCCATATCTCTTGATACCCTGACCTAACAAATATCTAACCACCTCGGTCTTGAAAATATGAATGGATCCAGTCAATTCACTTTGCAGCGCTTTGAGACGTCTCAAAGACATAATGAGGCACTATATCAAAGGCTAGGGTTATTAAACTTTAACAACTCCTAAACACACTCTCTGGGGTCCCCAAACCTTGGCTTTTGCCAACCTACCGGTAAAGTGGAAATTTCTCTGTGCCTGGAATGGAATACGCACTCTTTCCCTGAAGGGGCTCCCTCTGCTTTCTTAACTTTTACAACAACAAATTGTATTTGTATAATACTTTTCTTGCCAGGACATCCAGAGAGTATAAGGCACAGATTACTAAGAACCAATGCACAGGCCTCCAAAGTGTCGGTTGGAGAACTCTTGGGAGTTCAACCAGCTAAAAACGCATAACTTGCCATTGAGAACTTAGTCTGGCGAGCTTCCCACTGCTTAAGCAACTACCCATTACAGCTTTGGCTTGCCAGGTTAACAAGAGCTGAGTGGAAAGAGTCCTTGCCCTTCCAAATGGCCACACGAATGAGGCAATGAGAGCAACTGGCATCCAGCAAACTCTAACAGTGTGCAGTAATGCCAGGAATCAAAGAAACAAGCATTTACAGTGCAGGAGGAGGCCATTCATCCCATCAAACAAACAGTACATTCCCCATTGCCCTCTGTGTCTTATCCCCAAACCCCTTCAAGCCTGTCCTTTGTTTACTTGTCTACTTCTCTCCTGAAATCCGCAATGGACTCTGCCTCTGTCCGTGACTTTAGCGGCATTGGGCTGTGCAAGTAATACCCATGGTCGCATTCATTACCTCCCACTTTGTATCGCATGCACTGTGAGCCTCAGGTGTCATTGATCCTCACGTGCCTGTGAGCCTCAGAAAGCTTCTGTGTGACCTTCCTGTATCCACAGTAATTCCGTTTGCAGTCTTCCTTTTACTGCTACTCACTATTGTCTTGAAATTGTTGGAAGTATTCAATATTCAGCACTTTCTAATACCATGTGTTTTTTAAAGAAAGATCCTGGGACCTTTCTGTCCTGGGAATTTTTTGATGAACATGTAAATCTGAACTTGATTTATTGATAAATAAAGCTTATATTTACACGTACATCAAAACTTCCTGGGACAGAAAGAAAAGCACAACAAAAAAGAAACAATCATTGCAATACACACACGGTCATAATTCAAGGGTTAGATCCCCATTGGTGCTGGAGGAAGGAGGATGGAAGCTGGACGTTCACTGTAAACTGTCAGCATCTCAATGACAGTCCTTCAAGGACACATTCCCCGACCGAGAATTGAGGATAGGCCTGTCGTGTGGCCTGTTGCTCTCCACACATGACCCACGGAGCGGTTACCGTTTAGGTTGAGGTCCTATGCTCACTGTTACCTGTGTCTTGATCACCCGTCGTCTGGCATCACACCCAAGCTTTTTCACGACTCCGACATTCTGCCGGCTCGCGGTGGGAGCTTCGCAATCCTTGTTGAAGTAAGATAAAGTTACAACGAAAAGCAGAGGCATATTGACCATTTGATGGATTTGGCTTCAACAACAGCAACAAAATTACATTTGCATAGCGCCTTTCACGTCGGGAGGACTTCCCAATAACGATAAGAGACAACATTCAGCAGAATTCAGCCACTTGGAGTAACATCCTCCACCGAGGCAGGTACAAAAGGCTGTAATAGCAGAGTTACGGGTTTCTTTTGGCTTGTAATGTGTAATGTTAGGCGAACCAGCATCACCCATGAACTACTACGGACAAGCACTTTTTCAGACTTGAGTCAATAAACCCACTGTTTATTGGCTGTCAGAAACTACTCTGTTATTTAAAGCTCAGTCTCAGCTACGGTTAAGCTTCTTCCGTATGTAATAGCTCATGTGAATGTCTGGAGCCCACTTCACAGCCCATAAATCAGCTTGGTTCATTCGTTTGCACTCTTACCTCTGGCACAGAAAGTCGTGGATTCAAGCTTTACATTCATGGGCTTCGAGCTCAGTCTCGGGTGATGCTCCAGTGCAGTGCTGGGAGGGAGGGTAAGCGCTACATTATTGGGGGTGCCGTCCTTTGGATGATGGGATTGTGTTAAACCAAGTTTTATCAATCTCCCTGTTTACACAAAACATACACATCAACAGCAGTGATACCCAGCAGCGAGGGTGTTACCAACTGAGCCAAGCCAAACCCCAGATCAGAGAGGATTTACTGGCATTAAACACAAGACACAGAACCCCAACCAACATCCTGTAACACCGAATCGCCTCCCACCCACCCTCGAGCCAGGCAAACACCGACACATGGACAGTCTCAGCAATAGAAACACAGGTTTAATTTTTGGGGGAAAAAAGAACCGGAACAGCAGCACAAGGGAACCGCAGAGGGAGAGATGCCTGCAACCTCTCTTACAAGCCCCCACCCCTCTCTAAACCTTCATCAACCTGAGCCTCATGCTCCCTGACGCTGACAAACTCCCTTCTCTTTTCGAATAGTGCCCTCGGATCTTTAACGTCCACCTGAAAGGTCAGACGGGACCTCAATTTTAAATGTCTCATCCAAAAGATGGCACCTCCGACATACCCCCAGCACTGGAGTGTCAAGAGTAGACTATGTGATTCCAAGTACAAACGACACAGGCTGTAGACACAGGCTCCACTGCTCGAGCCTTCCTTCCCTGAGGCCCTCGAGCTCGCTACAGTATTAACCACACACAAGAAACCATTTGCTTGGATGTTGCTAATTATTGGTTTATTGTGTTTATTTTGTGTTGCAACCAGAATCTTTTCCTTTCACCGTACTTGTCGAATGTAACATATAAATACCGAACGTAACCACACACAACATTGCTGCTTCCAGGTGTTTTACCACAATAATAATAACAATACAGGGGAAAAATAGTTTTATATTTAACAAAGTATGCTTTTCTTTAAAAAGTGCTCATGTAAAATTACAAATTTAGGCAAAACGAACAGCTTTGCTTCATCCTTAAAGGCCATTAGAGCAAAACCACGGCGAGAGCAGATATCTGGAGCCTGAAATCTGCTTTTTATAATCAAATTCATTCGTATAAACCACAAATTTGGTCCAGTGCATTGTTACGGGAATTTTGACACAAATAAATAATTCCATTTATATCTACAACATTCTTTTCACTGTAGATAGGCTAAAAGCACCAGAACTTACTTTTAACAATAAACAGCAGCAAGATCCGGGCTGATCCAAACCCTTCTCATTGTAGAACTTCAATAAACATTTTAAATAAAATAATCTACTTTCACTTTACATTATTTATTCACATCAGCTACGTCACGGAGAGGAAGAAAAGAAAAGGGCATGTTTCGAAAATTTAAAAAATAAAATAAAATATTTTTTTATTTTTAAAAAAAAAGTAGGATGAAACAATGAAGGAAATTTACCCCCCTCCCACCCCTCTTTCCCCGGGTGCATTTTCAGCAAATGTCTGGTGCCTTGATCTTCATTGCTGTCCAGAGACTCTCTGGTGTGTGCTTCTCTCTATAAGGTTCAGTAATGGGGAGGGTGGCCACATGGGTTCGATGGCTGTTGTGGTTGGTTACCTGGACAGAAAACGAAGATTTCACACAATACAAATAATAATCCTTGCACTTGATACAGAGCCTTTCATGTCGGGAGGACATCTCAAAGCGTCTCGCTGGATTCCCTGCAAGGTGTAGTGACTGTGTATTTTGCAGGCAAACAGAAGAGAAAGGCAAATATAGTTTAGTCAGTTATAGTTCAGAGAAATTAACACAAGCTACATTTATTTGCTTGAAGGCAGAAAAATTGTGACTGGTGTTTCTATTTGGCAATAAAAGGGTGAAGGTATAGAATGGTTTTGGATGTGGAATGTTCTGGCCATGAAGGCTGTAGAGGTAGAATCAACTGGGATGTCTAAAAGGGAAATAGATGCCTGGCCCAGTCACCTCTGAGTCAGAAGGGTTCAAGCTCCACATCAGGACTTTGAACTCAGTCTAGGCTTGGCTCTCAGCAGTGCCTTCTCGCCTTGGGAGCTAACAGCACACGTGCACATTCTACCTCACGGAGCCAGTGTGGAATCTCAGTGACTTGTTCCAACTCTCAACTGTCCTTTAAAGTCCATGTCCATGCACCGACCCGCTCAGCTTTCCCCGCCTCCATAACAAGGCCCATCTCCCCTCAGCCTGCTGAGACTCTCATCCATGCTTTTATCACGTCCAACCAAGACTATGCCAGCTCCCTGAACTTCCCAACTCTTCCCTTCACAAGCTGCGCACATCCAGAACTCAGCAGCTCGTGCTCTCTCCCATATCAGGCTCCGCAAGCGTATCACCCCTATCCTCAACCAGCTTCACTGGCTTCCCACCCCAAGAGGATAGAATTCAAGATCCCGCCACGATCTTGCCCCACCTACCTCTGTGATCTTCTAAGACCCTGGCAACCCGCCTGCTCCCTCCACTCAGCAGGCATTGGCCTGCTTCACAACCCCCACCCTGCTACCATCAGCAGTCGGGCTTTCAGTCTTTCTGCCTTAATCTCTGGAACTCCATCTCTGAAATCCCTTTGCCTCGCCCTTCCCTTGTCTCCTTCAAGCTCTGTCTCAGGACCTTTATCTTTGACTGGGCCTTCAGGCATCTTCCCTCACCTCCACTCCCTTCCGAATCCAACCCCCAAGTCTTGGACTGGCCCTGGACTGACCAGCACCTTGAGATATTCTGCCCAACATGAAAGGCCATATAAATGCAATCTGTTGTTGTAGTGGTAGTTATTAGTCCCAATGGGGTGGGTCCAGATTCTGTGGATAGTGGGCTCTCCTGTGTTGCCTCACGTGAATTCCTTTGCTATCTGCCCACGATTATCAGGTGTCAGATATGGTCCGGTGCTTGTTACTTACTGGAGAGCTGTTTCTGCAGCTGTCTAACTAGAGCGGCCGTCTGTTGCTGTTGCTGTGTTTGTTGCATCCCCTGCCTCGAAAACTGGGGGAAGAGGACAGAGAGCACAGAATATTAATACCCAACTGTTTCCCGCAGCAATCCTTATTTTTTGTTCAGCTGGGTGTCTGACACATTTGGAAACCTATCACCATGTTTAAGAATATCAAAAGCAAGCTGAGATTTCCATGCATCCCACCTACGCATGGAAAGTCCAAAGATAAGATTGTTGGAATGGAATGCGCACTCTCTCCCTGGAGGGATGCATCCTGCTTACCTAATTCTAACCGCCTGCATTCTCCTGGCCTCCTCGATACGATACACCACCTGCTAATACATTCTAACCTCTTAGAAACAAAATGAAAGATTTCCGGTGTGAACCAACCCAAGAAATGACAGCTTTAGAAGCTGATCAATTCTATGAAGTGCCCTTGAGACATCTCGAAGATGTAATAAGGTGCTAATAAGGTGCAAGGGATTATTATTATCATTTATTCGAAACTCTCTGGCACTAGGTGAGCAGAGTGCGTCCCTCCCAGGATAAAATGCACACGTCATTCCAGACACAGGAAAACCCGACATGGGGAACTATCTTATTTTGATACTTTTAAGTCTGGTATTGGGTTTCTATATGTCTCAAGACACCCAGCTGGCAAAAAAAACTTCCTTCTTTGTCTGTACACAGAAATAGTCTGCGACACACTTGGCACAATCTCATTCGTCACAGCACCATAGTGACTACACTCACCATCCCCATAGTGACCACACTCACCATCTCCATATAGCCCACACTCACCAGCTCTGCTGCAAGGTATACATTTCAGTAAGGAGTAGTCAATATTGAGCTGTCTTACGTCCATACACAAGCCCTGATACAATAAATACAAAATTGCATTTGTATAGTGCCTTTCACATCAGGAGGATACTGATGACCTGTGACATGCCCACTGGGCAATTCACAACAATGATCTGTCCTCCAGCTAAAACCCAACATTTTCCATCTCTGTGTTTTGGACCACTGCTCAGGTATTTATCCAGTTCCCTCTTTGTATGATTGACCCAGCCTCAGTAGTTACCTATGGCAATGCATTCCCCATACCACCACCCCCAACAATCCTTCAAGTGGAGACATGCTTTAAGCTTTCTAACCTCTGTCCTGCAATTCTCAGTTTGGTTTGGATACTCTTAAGCATGGTGATAGGTTTCTGTACATGTCAAGACACCTGGTTGATCAAAAACAAGTGTGACCACACTCACCGTCCCAGGAACTGAGAATTCCTGATGCCTCTGCTAACAATGTCAAGGCCGTGTCCGAGAGCAGAACGGTCTTACCCGGCTCTCAAATCATCATCTACTTACTAGTGGCTGCTGGGACTGCACGGCCTGTATCCCCAATGCCTGCTGGCTCTGTTGCTGCTGTTGCTGTTGCTGCTGCTGTTGTTGTTGCTGCTGCTGCTGCTGCTGCTGCAACTGTGGTAGAAACAGGGACAGATTGAACAGTCAGAGAGATACAGATCAGACTTCAGGCACACAGGAAACATACAAAGCAACCCTGCAGGATGTCCACTCTCAGCATCAGTGCTGAGCAGATTATAATGGGGGGGGGGGGGGGGGGGAGACTTTGTTCTTGTCAAAAGTGACACACTAGGAGGATTAGGTGGGAAAGTCAAACAATAAAATAATAACAAAAGAGCAAATGAGTATATGCCCAGTTACAGGTACCTGCTTTGGGTGGATGTCTCAAAGCGCTTCACAGGATTTGCTGTAAAGTGTCGATACTGTTTATTTTGTAGGCTGATGTGCAGGCAATTTGCATACAGTAACGTCCCACAAACAGCCTTGACACACAACATTGACTAATTTTATCTGGGGGATTGCTGGCCAGGATACATCAAAAATTCTTTCTCATTTCATATAGTGACATGAGATCTTTAATGTCCACCTCAATAGGAGCTTTGGTCCAATGCCTCATCACATCACTCCTGTAACCTCTGCTACCCTAAAGGACAGCACCTTCAACAATGCAATGCTCCTCAAACACTACACTGGAGTGTAAGCCTACATTATATAAGTTCAAAGTCCTTACGTGGGGCTTGAACTCACAACCTTCTGACTCAGAGGTAAAAGTGCTTCCGACTGAGCCAGGCTGATACCTAACTTTTTACTATATCAATTTCCAATATGCAATAAGGAAGGAAGAAATGTACCTATTATTGGTTAGTGCTCATAATGGTACATCTCACCGAGGAAGAGATCTAGGAATGAGATCCATGGACAACACTGGTGATGCCATTTATATTGGACTGTTATTGCTCAGAGATAGGGGAGAGGGGTGGGTCAGGGAAGAATTTTATAACCGTTTGTCTGTTGTTATCCATCTCTCTACCTAACCGTGCAAAAGTCAGGTGCAGTCTGTCTACAAGACTGAGCTGGATACTGTTACAGCTTTTCATTCAGGTGAGTGAATGATTCCCTTTATCTGTCATGGGTCACAGCTTTCGGCACCCAATTTTAGGAAGGAAAATCTAGCCTTGGAGGGTGTCCAGTGACAGTTCACTGGACTAATACATAGGCTGAAGGGGGTTAGCTATGTTGAGAGGCTGAGCAAACTAGGGTCTAATTCCTTTAGGGCAGCAGAGGTTACAGGGTGAATGTGATTGAAGTGTTTATAAAAATGAGGAATTGACAGGGTAGACAGTGGATAACTCTTTCCTCAGGTAGGGGAACCATTGCAAGTGGCAGAGCCTTCAATTCAGATGCTAGACAGTTACAGCTGAGGTCAGGAAGCGTTTCCTCAGAGAGGTGTGAGGAACACTCCCACCCAAAAAACTGTAGAGATGCAATCGCAAAGAATTTGTTAAATATTTGGGTAGTTGAAAGGGTTTGGTGAAAGGCCAGAAAATTGGCATTAAAAGATCCGACAAGATCTAACAAATTGATGGAACAGGGGCTTGATGGGCTGAATGGCCTCTTCCTGTTCTGCTGTGATCCACACCTGGAATTTCCTAATTTCACAAACTGGATCCTAAAACAACTTGTACTCCCAGCAGAAAAGGATGTGGATCTGGTGCCATGGACCCAGTCCTGCCAATTCCCACCTGAAGGAGGCGCTGTTGCCGGAGCTGTTGCTGTCGTTGCCGCATCTGGTCTTGTGAGAGCTGGACCGAGCTAAGGTTTGGGTGAGGGCTCGAAATCATGTGATCAAGTCCTGTCCCCATCAAGGAGTTCTGCTGCAATGGTTGATGAGTAAGCCTAAGCCAACAAACAACAGATAGGGGGTTAACATAGGACACTGGGAATAGCTGGGAATACGCCAGGCATCACCTGGGATCGGGCTGACCATCGCCAAACTCCGGTACAGAGACTGTTAACAGAACAAACTGCCTATATTCTGCAGAAAACATAGGTCCGCAAGGCAGGGCTTGTTCCGTTCTGAAAGCACTGACCCAACAGTTTACAGACCCGTGAAATGAAGAAAAACCACAAAGAACTTGCATTTTTACAACATTTTAGCGCATCAAAACATCTCAACCCACTTCGCAGTAATCACTGTCACGTGCGAGTGACTATATTTATTGGCAACCGCGGCAAACAATTTGAGCGTTGGCAAAATCCCACAAGTAGCCATGAAGTGAATGACTGGATTTATCTAAGGAATTTTCATAATAATAATCTTTGCATTTGACACAGCGCCTTTTCATGTCTTCGAGTCGTCTCAAAGCGCTTCACAGAATATACTGGTAAGTGAATTGATTGTACATTTCGTGGGCGAAACACAGACAGGTTTATCATATTGCTGTATCCTATATATCCTTGCATCAGCACCTATAACGTTGAAACACTTCAAAGCACTTCTCAGGGAATTGCCATAAAATGTATTTGTATTTGTAGGCAAACGGCAATTTGCCCCAGCACAGCCCATAATTGATGGTGCGCGACCAGTTTTATTTGGGCGATTGTCGACTAGGACACTAGGATAGACTCCCTTCTCTTTCAAATAGTGTCATGGAATCTTTAACGTCCACATCAACAGACAGACGGGACCTCGGTTTAACATCTCATGTGAAAGAAGCCACCTCTGACAATATCCTAGACTCAAAATCCCCAGTTTGGAACCCACAACCTTCTGACCCAGAGGTGAGATTGCAATGCACCGAGCCAGGCTGACAGTGTTTGAACAGTCAGCATTATAGGGTCACATCTGCTTCCATTGAAATGTGCAGGTGTTAATTCAATCGAGACAGATTTGAATTGGCAGCAGATATAGAATACACAGCTGCAGCACTGGATTAGCGAGTGAAGGGTTGGCACAAGCACACAGAATGAAGGGTCGCTGCTCTGATTCCCGAACTATGGTGAGCTGTGTTGATTTCTGGTCGAGCTGTACTGCAGGGGGGGAGTGGGAGAGGGTTAAATTTGTGGTTAACATTGCTGGCCTGGGTTAGGAGAAAAAGTCAGCTTGGGCTCTCCCTCCTCATCAATGTTTATCTACTCTCTGGCTACCCTTTGTAGATTAATCCAAACAGAACAAATTGCTATCAACATCTCCATAATTGCAGCAGCCGACTACCAGCATGGTAGAAGGCGAACTAGGTGGATCTTGGTTCTTTTTCGTCATTTCTTTTAACCCCAGAAGAGGGGTAGCTGGTTCCTGACTACTTAATAATAATAAACCTTGTACTTGATATAGTGCCTGATCACATCATTCCTTCAAGCGCTTTACAGAATATACTGTAAAGTGAATTGACTGTATATTTTGTGGGCGAAATGCAGCAGCCAATTGCGCACAAGAGTGACCCACAAACAGTCGTGGATTATGTGACCAAATTATTATTTTTTAAAGGGATTATTACCCCTGGGAAAACAATCCGCTAATTGACCTACAATTTGGGTTCCTACTTCCTGCTACGTAAACAGAAGAGTGTGGATTTAGGAAACTTGCCTAAAGTTTCGCCCTGCCCAGGAATCAAGCCTGGGTCCTCTCGCTTGCGAGGTGAATGCTCTAACCAACAAGCTACAGGTTCCACTTACCGCTGAGTGCCCTGAATGGCGGGTGGATAGGCCGAAGCCTGCTGGTGAATATAGCCACTAGGTTGCTGCTGCATTTGCCTGATTCGGTCCATGAGTGCTAGGTTGGAGTGGGCGGCCTGGTACGGTCGGGCACTGTAGTTGGGGGACAGCATGCTATTCCCAGCTTGCTGCTGCAAAGGCATCTGAGTGCTGTACGCCGTGTATCCATGAGGCATGGCCTAGAATAAGGAGCGAGGGCACATCAGAGGGTCAGACACACAAAACAGCTCACTGGGTTAATAGGTGAAGATGGAGACACTTTTATTCCTCCTGATTAAAGTTTATCACCTGTAGACTTCCTAGGGCTCCCAGTGAAAGATAAAAGTGATCTTTAAAGTCAGTTTCCCTAAACTTCTCAATAGATTCCTTCAACACATCTATCACCTAACACCCCTGAATCGTGTGTCAGTCTGGCTTAATCGGTAGCACTCTTGCCTCTGAGCCAGAAGATTGTGGGTGTAAGTCCCACGTCGGGACCTTAAACCCACAGTCCAGGCTGACACTCCAGTACAGTGCTGGGAGCACTGTAGTGTTGGAGGTGCCATCCTTTGGATGAGATATTAAATCAAGGTCCCATCTGTGCCTGTTCAGTTTTTCCTGGTTTCGTGGCCAACAAATACATTGTCACTACATATTACTTTAAAATCCTGCGAAACATTTTGAGACATCTTAATGATGTAATAAGGCGCTGTATCAAATGGAAGAATTATTAATTTATTATATCCTTTCAATTTCCAGGAATTTGTACAGTTCCCCTAATATCATTCAATTCATGATAATAGTAATTAAAAATAATCTCAGCATTTGATACAGAGTCTATAATGTCAAAACATTATATGCCAACATTTATAACCTCCAAAATTGGCCATTCATTTCATGGCTGTATGCAAATTGGACGCTGTGTTCGTCAACAAACACATAGTTATTATACTTCAGAATAAAGGGTTCTGAGACGTCCTCTTAACATGAAAGCTGTATCAAATACAGTGCAACATAAGTCGTATTATTCGGGACCACATTTAACATGACTTACACGAAGTCCTAGTTGTAGGCAAACTTGTATAAGTCGCATAAAATCCGATTCAATCAATAATCTACACTGTGCATGTGTAATTGAGTGCAGAAGGTAAGTGCATATGCGGGGATGGGTCAAGGCTACATTTCCTGTGATTCACTGTGTTTTGACCTGTTGCCGAATGCAAGTGTTGGAATCACATTGAAATAAAATTCTGCGCATGCGGCAATGGGTCAAGAATATGTTTCCCCCGATTCAATACAGTGGCTCGTAAGTGCGCATATGTTGAACAGTCAGGATGTTATTTCTGGCGGTTCAAAGCACTTGTAGATTACTTCCAGTAAGTGTGGGAGGTTAGGGGGAATGGTGTTACGAGTGTAGGAGCAAACCTGTGCAAAGAAATCTAAGTGACTTTGATAGGAAACTGAATGAAACTCGGGTGCATGTGTGACTTAGGGGCGATTATATGGTTTAGATGGATGAGATTTAAACAAGTTTTATTGCACAAGGATTATTAATATTTATTATCACTTGAAAAGTCTCAAAGCATTTCACATATATTTGCAGTAAAATGAAGTGACTTTTTTTTGTTGGCAAACTGTCCCACAAGCAGCCATGAAGTTAGTGTCCAATTTTATCTAAGAGATTGTTGGCCAGGACACAGGTAGAAACTCCCTTCTCTTTTTCTGATAACATTGTGGGATTGACCTGTATAAGGTTGACCTGGACAGGCAGACAGGAACTTGGTTTAATTCCTCATCTGAGGTATAGTTGTGGTACAATGAAACCTAAATGAGCAAAGACACAAAATAACTTGCACCAGAGAGACAATAAGAAAAACAACACACCACACACCTGTGCCTGCTGCACACCAGGGTACTGCGGGATTTGGGCAGCTCGGACCGGCTGGCCATAAAGACTACTTTGGTCCACGGGTTGACTCTGAAAGATACCAAATATCAGCATTAAAAAGACCCTCACCATCAAGACCATCACCACTGAGACCTTCACTAAGTATGCCTCTCACTGTGCCAACCTCTCTGTCACCCACCAGCTCTAACAGCAAACAGCAAAGTGATTTGACCAACTGGGCTGCAGAGGGCACGAGCTGCTACTTTTGAAATCAAAACGCTCTTCAAATAATCAACTTGCATTAGAAGGAAACAGCGCTCTATCGCTCAGGCTCCAATCGGTGCCATGTGACCATACACATTCAGGCTTCATGTTCTTGCCCCTTCGCTCCATTATGGGTCAACTCCATTTCAACAGATGTGCAATTAACACTGATCTGGTGCCAACACTTGAGAGATTCTCCCCGAGCACTTGCCCTGGAGTGACTCACATGTGTGAATGGGACAACATAATTTGGGCTTGCACCCAAATCTCAGGGTATCAGATTAGGCCTGATAACAGAAATGTCTACCCAACCCAGCGAGTGGGAGGGTGGAGGGGATGAAGAATTGAAACGCTATGCACATACTGGCAGCGCCTCCTGTTTATACTCTCACTGATCAATGGGTTTCTGGTCATACTCCAGAACTAATCAGAGTTACGAACACAAACAAATGGTTGCTTCCTGCACTGAACCGTGGGGCACTCAGCCAGCCAGACCCAATGAGCAACAGAGCACTTTAAATTGGAAGCTCCTGGCAACGGGGGTGCAGAGGTGGGGGGCTATAATTAGAAACATCCGGAGTGAGAGAAAGCACGAGGCTAACACGTTCAGGGAACGAAAGGCAGATACACCATAGGTTTAGCATTCAATTGAGCTTTTCGTTTTTGCTTAAAGCACTGTCGGTCCACAATTCCATCTAGTCTCAGCCTGAGAGACCATTTGTCTCAAAGACGGTGCTCAACTGTACAGAATTCTCCAGTTTTCCTAAAAATAAACTGTCTTTGGTTTGATTCTCAGCTTGGTTCAGTCCCTGACCAAGACTGCTATTCCTGCCTCTGCCTCCCATCATTCACACCTCTGTCATCGCCCTACTTGACTGTTCTAACTCACTCATCGCCTGTTTCCCTGCCTTCATCAACAACAAACTCAAACTTCCTCACCAAATTCCTATCGCACCAGTCCTCGTCAGACTCCACTGTCTCCCTGCCTTCCAATGAATCAATTTCAAGGTTCTCACCCTCACCTGTAGTCCCTTCACACCCGACTACCCCCCCCCCCCCAGTGATCCTCTGCTACCTTACTCTTCTCTGGTCGCCAGTGCTTTCCCTTCAACGTTCAGTCATGTAGGGATACCACAATCCGAACTACATTCAGTCACTACATTCCCATCCTCTGGATCGTGCAATCTTTACCCTTTTTCCTTGCTCCCTCTCTATGAATCTTAAAATCGACCATGCCTATGGACACCTCCCCCTTTCCCTTGCTCGGGTGTCCTGTAAAGTGCTCCTACACTATCCAAATGCAAATTGTTATATAGGAAGGAGTGAGGGAGTAACTGAGATCACTTGCAGTCGAGCACATTAATTGTTACAAAAAGCTTTTATTAATCAGCTTGAAATTGGTCTCAAGGCTACAGATTCAGAGAAAGCATCCTGCGAATCTCATCAGAACATGCAAGCTACAAAATGCCTCAAACTATGCTTAATCCTGTTACGTCCAGGACTGTTATCTATTAGGAACTGAAATTTGCTGTGGCCTGGGCTCAGCAGGGTCGGTTATTGCAAGTATGCGTTAATAAAGCCGAGCAATTGCCCAGCAGGGGACAGAGGTGGTCACTGGATCGAATAACTCCTTTGGGCTCAGTTTCCGATTCATAATCCGATCCATTTGCCAGAAAACTGCCGCACATATAAAAATTCCCAGAATAATCTCACTATGATCATTTTCTGGCTGAACACCAACAATTATTGTTGGCTGGGAGTTTGCTCTCTCTAAATGTGTGCTAGCATCTTTATTCCTCCGTGAAATTGGGCTACTGTTAGACTGGGATTTACTGAAAGCAAATCACTCACCTGCAGCTCCACTAACCCTCAATCCCAGGAAAGGCTGTGCACACACACGCGGGCACTTTGTTTCTACAACTACTCACACACTCCTTACAGTCAAATGCAAGAAACAAAGAACAATTCTACACAGAAGGCTCAATGTTCCCATGCTGGCTGGTCTGTCAGTACAGCATCCAGGAGCAGTGTGAAGTTTCCTAGCTCAGAAACATTGAGTAAAGAAATTCTTTCCAACTTTTCCCCTAAAGTTTCCCTGAGGCTGTACCCTATTGTCAGCCATTTCCTGGCTAAAGGAAATAGCTTCTCTCGATATACCCTGCCGAACCCCTTCAATATCTTAAAATCCTCAATCATGTCCCCACTTAATCTCTTTTGATTCAGTAAAAAACTCCTCTATTTAATTCAGCCTCTCTTGGTGTGTATGTGAGCATATACTTATGAAGAATATGAGCAGCGAAGCTGAAGATTGGAATGAGGAATAAAGGCGAAGGTTGAAAAGACTGATATAAGGAATATAGGTGACGATTAAACACTCAACGCTCACATTTGTACTTTAAGAGTGATATTTTCATGCACCTTTTGATTTAAAATGAAATAAATTCAGAGCATTTAAATCCAGATATAAAAAGAAAGCAGGAAGGTGTCTGGAATGGGTTACCATTAAGCTGAAATTGTTAAAGCCGTCTTGGAGGGACACAGCAGTGTTACAGGATTCCTAGAGAGAGGACAAAGGACAAGAGAAACAACAGTGTGTGAATGGGAATTGGATGGCAGGAATAGTTTTACACGGAGTTGGTTAACAGCAAACAGCGTCTACGACAATCGGTGACACCGTAGCACTGAGCAGTGAAGCGCAGGCAGCGATGGGAGACACGGAGAACATTCGGTCAAAACTTCCGCTAAAATTACCTTTTGAAATCGGACGGTTGCATTGGTAATTTCTTCTAAAAAAAACATTGGGAGTTCCTCCCTATGCACCCCCCACCCAACACACACAAATGGTCAAGTGGATGAAGGCACTTGACCGCTGGCAATCTCCACCAGGCCAAAGAGACAACGAGGTCCCAGATTTGAGTCCCGCTGTGTTACTGATCCCAGTCAAGCAGCAGTTGGGGCTACAATTGGCCCCAGTGTCCCTGGATTATAGAGGCAACATTCCCTGCTCCTGATCTCTATCCAGGGTGCCCCCCCCCACCCCACCACCATCTGGTGGGTGGGAACTGAGGGCAGGATTGGGGGATCCCCTCTGATGCCCTACATAGTATAATCGTGATGGCCACTTTGGAGAGACACCGGAGCAGGTGACTGGCACCCTGAAACCGTACCCAGAGAAGTCAAACTCTTCCAGGTGAGAGATTAATAGTTCTAATTAAACTTAATTTTAATTAATTAAATTGATAAATTCGGTCTAATTTTATTGTTCTCCGATTTCCTCTCGTGCCAGGCAGGCGAGCAGAGACTGTGGAGCCGTTGTCCCAGATGAAGTCAAATGTGGACACAGCAATCAGACATTCTAGTCCGGAGATGCTGAGTCCAGATGTAACGTTCCCCTCCTTCATCAAGGCCATCCAACCTCAAGGCTCAAAATTGGGACCTTCCTTCAACTGAATGGCCTATTTATTCACTGCATCCTTGGGGAGCTGTTTGTATACCATTGGTGTCTCGTGTCGACATTTTTTAAAGATGAGACCAGACATTACAGATCCCCAAAGTTCCCCGACAATCAGTCACTATTTACTGTTCACGCACTCTTCAAAAACTTCAGTAATGAGAAAAACACAACACTCAAGAAGCAAGCTCACACTGCTGCTGATCCCATCTCTTAAACAGGCATGCCTGTCACGCCATCATAGGTCAGCCGATTAGACGGGATGTTTACTCAAAATGCCTGGACCTAATATGTAACACACACACAGGAACATCGCACTGGGCACAGGATCACAATGCAGGGAAAGGCTGATGCAAGGGACAGTGAACAAGACACACGCCCAGGAGATATCTCTCACATTCGGGCAGAGCTTTACACTGTCCAGCTTCTTAAGAGCCGGGATGTTTTTAAAAATGGTATTTTGAACCAAAGCTACAACAGGCCAAACAATTAAGCTGACGGTCAGGCGCAGACTGCTGAGAGAAAGCTGGCTAGATTCATGTTGTGAACTTCACGCTTGGGTACATATCATTCTTTCTGAAATACTTGCATTTGCCTTATCACTTAAATGTGTTTCATAGTGTTTTGTGCAATGAGTTACTCTGAAGCTTTGACTGTTAGTATGTCAGCAAGCACAGCAGATCTCCCCCACGCACACACATAAGCCTTCCTTTATGTATCCAGCACAGATAGACTAGGGGAATGGACAAGTTATTGGCTTTGTGTCAACTTAACGTAACAATTGTAAGATAGAAGCCACCTTTCTCATCTGCCACACTCATTCCAGTACTTAGTGAATAGTTCTTAGACCTTCAAATATTTATTGAACAGAATAATATCTCCATTTACTTTTATACTTTACTTGTTTATGTGCCAAAGAAAATACCAGAGATTTTAAGGCTGTCCAATAAACTATGGATGTGTAGTGTCATTCCTTGGATCACTAGAGTTCAATAAAACCTAGCTTCAGTTCAGGAAGGAAGTGGGTTATTCCATGCTATTCCCATCAAAGGAGCCCTGAGGTGAAGAGCTAAATACTCCAAAGGGATTTCTGTCTGTAAAACTTTTAAGATGCTGAATTGCAAACCGACTCTGACTTATTTATAAGAAAAGAAAAGAAGTTCCAATTCTGCTGCTACTGCCCAGGGAAATTAAAGATTATTATTGCCAAAAAGGCCCATTTCTGAACTGTTTTGCCATGGCCAAGCCATGACATGATCTGAATCGAACAGCCAATGAAGTCAAATCAGGTGTGTTGGAATTATTAAGAACTCATCAGTTTCATACAAGTAAAAGGCACAGCAGATTAATCCCATTCCCACCCACACACTCAGGGTCCAGAGTCAGGAAGCCTGGTATGGGACAGGACACGAGCTGCAGAGTTCCAAATGATCTGCAGCTTGTGGAGGGAAGCGTTGGGAAGACTGACAAGCAGGGAGTTGGCGTAGTCGAGCCTAGATGCGATAAATGCGTGGATGAGGCAGATACATTTCACAATAATTACCATGAGGTGCTTTGAGACATCTGACGTTATTATTATCTAGCATTTGGCTGCATGGGTAACTGGAGTACGGCAAGCAGAGTAGGAATAGAGAGAGAGTGTTCAATGGAAATAAGTTGCCGTGCGTACTCCTGGGACGGGTTAGAACATGCCAGAGTTACTCACGGTTTGGAAATAGTGTGAAGCAACAATACACAAGGCAAACGCAATCCTGGGTTATATTGCCAAATCAGTTCTCCAACTCTGCTCCAACTCCAGCTCTGCTCAGGCGATACTGAGTACAGACTGGCTATTGCAAGGTTAGGGTACTGTTCAAGCCTGAGAAGCATTTTGAGATGTTTCCATGCTGCAGGTGTTGTATCAAATGCAAGAATTATTCTAAGTAGTGGTTAAGCTACATCAACTGTGGACTGTAGAGGGAAGGGAAGACTGAGGAGGGGGAAAAGTACCAGGCCTGAGGGACGAACAAATCCGAGCTGGAGACGGTATGTAAACCAGACACACAGACATACATGAGACATGTGGAGCTAGAGAGGAATGAAAGGGGAGTTCTGGGGAGTCACAGTTACTAGCAGTGACTCTGAGAGAGGAGATTGAAACATTTGCCTTGTGGGTATTACATTTCAAGTCAAACATAAGCCCACCAACTCCCCCCGTTACCCCCATCCTCCGATACACTGCCACTGACCGCACAATGCGAGACCCCGTGCGCTGGCCTGCCGCGCGGGTGGTGGGGGGGTGAGGAGAGCATACACATACCTGCTGAAAGGGCCGGGCCTGAGCCTGCTGTCGCAGTATACGCTGCTGCTGCTGTTGCTGCAGGAGTTTCATCTGTAGGAACTGCTGTTGGGGGGAGATGCTGGGCATGGAGGGCGGCTGCATCATGGAGCCCGAGCGTCGCTGCAGCATGTTGGTCAGAGCCTGCTTGGTGTTGGTTGGTGTGAACTGGCCGGATGGATCCAGCCTGGGGCCACCTGCAAAATGGGGAGACACCAAACTGATAATTCCATGCATCCCAACTATACATGGAAATCCCAGAGATAGATTGTTGGAATGGAATGCACACTCTCTCCCTGGAGGGGCGCTTGCTGCTTACCTAATTCCGGCAAGCACTAGGCACAGGTTGAAGCTAAACCGTACAACCAACTAACCAACAACACGTGGCACCCGATCCCCTCCTTATTGCTTGGGTGGGCTTTCTCAGTAAGTCCCAGTTAGTGTTAGAGTGCAGGCAGCTTTGTGCTGTGAACCAAGGCACTGCTCCATAAACCCATTCCACTGGGCTTTAAACATTCCAGTCTGTTCCCAGTTTACCAAACATGTGTAACTGCCAGAACACAGAGACATCAGATATCTGTTGCGTTGCAATCCAAGTTAAGAGGACCACAAAGAGAATTAAAAGGGAGGTTCATAAAAATGGCTCTACACAGAGCGGTTTGAATGTGGAACTCTCTGCACACAAGCTGTAGCTAAATCTATAAGTAATGTTAACAGGGAATTAGATAGGTACTTGAAGACTCATAGAATTACCCAGCACAGAAGGCCATTCAGCCCATCATGTGTGTGCTGGCTCTTTGAAAAGAGGTATCCAAATCAATTCCATTCCCCTGCTCTCTCCCCAAACCCTGCAAACTTATAGAATCATAGTAGGGAAGGAGCAATGGGGTCTGGGTTAGCGAGCAGGAAAGTGAGATGCGATTAAGAGACTCATGTGGAGAAGGGCAGAGGTGATGGGCTGAATGGCCTGGTCAGTGCTTTAACATTCTATGATCCTGTTGCATTTTCTGTCCACTAGTAAATAACATTGAGGCAGGAGTAGGCACTGTCAGTCTAGTCACCATTTCAAATGACTAGAAATGCCTTCAACAGATCTCGTTGATCATCTAATAAACCCGAATCTTTTTAATTTCAAGGATTATGTCTAAATGTCACCTAAATGAGCCCCATGACAGGAAGTTTGAGCACACAGTCAAGACTGACAGTCCAGTGCAGTGCAGAGGGAATGCTGCATTGCCAGAGGCACTTTCCTTCGGATGAGACATTAAACCCAGGTTCTGCCTGGAAGAACAGACAGGAATTAAAGATCCTGTGATACAATTAGAAAAGAGAAAGGAATTTCTCCAGGTGGCCTGGCCAGTAATCTGCCAAACACCACAACCTCCTGACTCCAAGGCGCAAGAGCTAATAACTGAGCCAGGCTGACGCACACTGGTCTCATGGGCTGAGACGATGTGGGATTTCCAGCCTGAGTCTCTTTGTGTGAGTGCCGGGGAAAGGATAGAATGCACAAGGAATCTGGCTCCCAATCGTACACTCCCACCCCGGGGTAAGTCACCTGGTGGAAGTGGCTGGTTCTGAAAATAGAAACTAGACTGTTGAGGTTGTCCCATCAGGTTGTAGCCCCAGGAGGCTGAGGCCTGTGGATGGTGCATCAGCTGTGAAGACATGGGTGTGTAATTGGGAGGCACTCTGTAAGCACTGCTCTGCTGATAGTCCTGGGGAGGAAGGAGAAAGGAGACTGGAGTTAGAATCGTACCAGGGGGCACAGTAAAGAAAAGCACATCAGCATGCTGACTAGGACATTGAGGTGGCAGGGATATTGCCTGTGTTAACAGCTTAGTCACATAGAGACAGAGCAGGGCACAGGAACCCAGTCACATAGACAACACCGCACTCAGAAATCCAGTCATACAGAGATAGAATGGTCTTCTGGAAACTAGTTACATGGACAGAATAGGACACAGGAACCCAGTCACACAATTGGGAGGAGCTCATTGTGATGTCCGTACATCTATCCTAGGGGCTGATGACTTTGTCTTCCTTTTCCTGTTCTTGGTTTTCTTTTCCTCCTCCTGAGTGCTCTTGTTCTGGTCGGACACTTCTATCGGTTTCTTCTCTGAGTCCAGGGAGACAGGGGTGGGAGGCTCCTCCTCCTCCTCGGGGGGCAGAGGCAGAGGCTCCAGGTAGTAGCTCCTGGGCTTCGGCTTCGGGTGGGTGTGGTACAGCAGGAGGTGGTGCTGATCTTCATACTTAATGACCTTACGGTCCACGCGGACCGTACCAAACCAGGCCCAGGAGAGGGGGGCCGGGCTCTTGTGTCCCTCAAACAAATCCCAGGGGTTGACCTTCTGCTTGGTGGACACTTGGAGACCCTGTGGTGAGAGGAGGAGAAAGAATGTTTAAAGCGCCGATAAGATTAAAAATACGAAGGCACGGGATGAATGTTCGGATAAAGAAGATTCTTTGGTGTATTTCAGCTAATCCTTCCAGACTAAGCACTCCAACTGGAACTCCTTACCACCCTTACTTCTTTTCTGTTTTTTGGTCAGCCAAAACACACGTGGAAACCCAGCACAGTGCTTAAAATTCCCTGAATCAAACGATTGAACGTTCCACACATATATATTTCCCATTTGACTAAAATGGAGTCCACACTCCATTGTGTCTTGAACCTTGTGTCTGTGAATAGAGGGGCAAGGAGGTGGAGAGGGGTAGGGATGGGGTCGAGGAAACAGGTGTTGGGCTTCATTTTCAACATGGTAGAGGTGAGAGAAGAGGGGAAGACAGGGTCGAAGGTGTGGAAGGAGGGAATTGGAGGGGCAGAGGCAGCCGCGTGGATCCTCTCGATTTTGGACTCAAGGAAGTCCAGAATCTCCTTGCAGTGGAGTTGGAATTTTCAGGAACTGAGAAGAATCTCAGGTGCCAGTGGCTGGTCTGCCCTTCTGTGATAATTATAAATGATATTGTTAAATCTGCTGTTGTGAGCAAAATAAGTTGCTTGTTAGTCTGAAATTAAACGAGGAGCCGAAACCATGTGATGACCTTGAGGTCATACCAGATGACAGAAACAGGAATTTGTGATATAAAGAATAGAAAGCTTGTATTCAGCATTTTTGTACGATTTCTAAATAATGTAATGAATTGTATAATCGTGGACATATGGAAGTAAGTAAACAAGGCTATAAAAGTAAGCTATAATTTCGCCCACAAAATGTACAGTCAATTCACTTTACAGTATATTCTGTGAAGTGCTTTGAGACTTCTGGAAGACCTGATAAGGCACTATATCAAACGCACGTATGATTACTATTATTTATTATAAGCGAGGAAGAGGCAACTGGGAACCTACCATCTCACCTCGTCTGAAGAAGACGTCAATGAAAGAAAGAGACAGCTTGTATATTTTATAAGTAAAACTTGAGGAATTTAGTTAAAGGATGTTCATAACTAATATGCATGTTAGGGAGTAATAATAATAATAATCCTTGCATTTGATATAGCGCTTTTCACGTCTTCTAGACGTCCCAAAGCGCTTCACAGAATATACTGTAAAGTGAATTGACTGCATATTTGTGGGCGAACGCGGCAGCCAATTGTACACAGCAATGTCCCACAAACAGTCGTGGATTGAAAATGAACAATTTATTATTGTTTTATTTTGGAGGGATTATTATTAGGCGTATACATAGATATAGAGAAAGACATAGAGGTAGATAGAATGTTAGGAGATACTCAGAGAGTGAGAGAGAGAGAAAAAGAAAAATAGAGACAGAAAGATACTGGCAAGGAAGAGTAGTGAGAGAAAGAAGGGTGAAAGAAGAGTAAATAAAGAATTATAAAAAGGAAATTTACTGTCTCTGACTCCCTCTGTTCCAGGGTCTTATCAATCCTTTAAAGAAGTAACAAATTGATAGCTGGTTTAGTCATTTGAGTTTGATTATTCAGTAGTTAGTCTTTTACTAACACCATCCCAACCATTCCAAACATCTGTATCTTCACATAGGATGGTCATGGAAGCTAGACCTGTACATGAGTGAGAAGGAATAGAGGGAAAAATAATAATAATCCTTGCATTTGATATAGCGTCTTATCACATCTTCGAGATGTCTCAAAGCGCTTTACAGAATATACTGTAAAGTGCATTGACTTTGTGGGCAAAAATATACAGTCAATGCAATCCTGTATACCAGTCAGAATAGGAGGGAGTGAAATATAATCACTGGCACAGACTGTTTCTGTGCTGTACATTTTTTGTAATCTTTGTAACTTTCCAAACCCTTCACAGAAACGTAGCAAGGAGTAGGGATGCATTGTAAGGGTTTTGCCCAAAGGAATCTCTCAAAGAGGTCGTTTTTTTTTAGGCAAGGAGCAAGGAAAGGAAGTTTGGGAGAGAGAGTTAAGAAGTAATCCTGATGTAAATTTGTATTGTATAATCCTCGCACTTGATGCAGTGCCAGTGATAAATTGATAGCTGGTTTAGTTTCATACAGAGTCAAAATGGCCTGAAGCAATTAAAAGGGTAATTGCTGTAAATGTCGTGACTATTTATTTGTTGGCAAATGTGGCAACCAATTTGCACGCAGCAATGCCCAACAAACAGCCCTGATATTAGTGACCGTTTTTATCTGATGGATTGTTGGCTGGAACACCAGGAGAAACTCCCTTCTCTTTTTGAATAGTGCCATGGGATCTTTAACATCCACCTGAACAGGCACAAGGTGGATCTCGGATTAATGTCTCATCTGATGGACGTACCTCCAACAATGCAGCACTGCACAAGAGTAGGAGCCTAGACTGTGATGAGACTGGAGACATAGAGGCTGACGGCTTGGCTCGTGATGGTGGAACAAGGAGTGAGAAATAGACCAGAATTGAAAGAAAGTAAGTCCCAAGCAGGAAATAGGGCTGGAGGAGACTGTAGAAGTGAGGAGGGGGCTAGACCGTGAATAGGTTTGAAAGGCAACTCAACTAGTAATAATGATAATCTCTCCACTTGTTATAGCTCTTTATCACGTTGTTGAGACGCCTCAAAGTGCTTCGCAGAATATATTGTAAAGTGGAATGACTGGATATTTTGTGGGCAAAATGTAATCAATCAGGCCACCAACCTGCTTTTTGTCAATAGAGTCGAACCCTGCAATCTTGTTGCCCTTCGTGTCGATCAAAGACCCCATCGGTTCACAGGTGATGACATCGCAGGTTTGCTTCGGTAAGGGCAGAAGCTGACGGACCTTGTTGATGCTCTCTGAGTGTTTGTCACCAAGCTCTTTCTGGCAAAAAAAGAGCAAAACGCATCATATAAAAACAGGAGCAGCATGCTTACTGTGGTACCTGCAGCAGCACAGCGCTCCCCCACCAGCCCAGCACAGAGCTGCACTTCAGCCCACTCAAAATGTGTCTGTAAATAAGAGTAAATGTAGAGCCTTTAGAAATCTATGCCAATCGGACGGCCTGGGACAGAGATAAACAGAGACCAAACAATCACGGTATATCTGAGGGAGAAAGCCTGGCGACCGTTTTCACTGGCAGGAGTCAGTGTCAATGATTACTTGACCTTCAGTCTCAGACAGGAATGTGTCTGTTGCTGAGATGAATGAGCGGGGGAGAGGAAGCAAGTAAATCTGGTACAACACTGATCAGAAAGACAGGCTTGAAACGGTTCCAGCCAGTGGCTGAGGAGGCCCCAGGAGGAAGACAGGAACTGTTTCTGGTGCTGGCAGAGTGTTTGGGTAAATTTGTGCATGCAGCCAGAGATGGCAATTTAATAGTACAAGATTATATTATCATCCTTGCCTTTGATACTGGGCCTATAACTTCGCAAAATGCATCACAGATAATTGTGACTGCATTTCATACAGTGCCTATAATAATAATAATCCTTCCACTTGATATAGCATCTTATATACAGGCTTTACTCTGTCTCTTGCATGAATTGCGTTGTGTTAGTTTGGCTGTAGCTACTATTCACTGCTTAGAGCAGGGTACTAGTGCACATGGTGACCTGGGCATTTTCTGATTGAGAGAGAATGAACTTTGAATCAAAACTGGAGTGAAGCTATAAATAGCTTGCCAGGCAGGGTTATTAATTTATGTATTAATTTATTCGTGGAGTCCTGTAGCTCAGTGGTTGGAGCACTTGCTTTGCAGGCGAGAGACCTGGGTTCGGTTCCGGGCAGGGCGAGGCCTTGGGCGGGTTTCCTTGCTCCACACGCCTAGTGGTAGTCCCTCCAAAAACCCAAAACAATGGTGAGTTGGTCATTTTCAATCTACGACTTGTGGGACATTGCTGTGCGCAATTGGCTGCCGCGTTCGCCCACAAATGTAAAGTCAATTCACTTGGCAGTGTGTTCTGTAAAGTGCTTTGGGACGTCCTCCCGACGTGAAAAGCGCTATATCAAATGCAAGGATTATTATTATTATCACGACATTGAGACGTCTCAAAGAGCTTCACAGAATACATTGCAAAAGTGGATTGACTGTGTAATTTTGTGGCGAATGCAGTACAAACAGTGTCCCATAAACAGTTGTGGATTGAGTGACCAATTTCTTTTCGAGGGATACACCAGTTGACAAACAACCGCGTTCCTACTTACTGCTAGGTAAACAGAGGCGAGTGGAGTAAGCAAACCTGCCTACGTTTTCGTCCGGAAATCGAACTAGGGTCCTCTCACTTGCGAGGTGAGCATGCTAACCACTACGCTACTGACAGTAAGGTGCCACAGGCTCAGTTCACAGATGTTGCCATTGAGAACAGCACCGGGGAGGCAGGCTCGCATTGATGGTCCACTATAGCACCTCCGGGTTCTTTCACTGAGATGAGTATCGAATGTATCGCTAACTTGATCCTGCGGTATTTGAATGTTGGTCTCGGAGTCTGAATGCAACTCACACAGACAGAAGGTAGCCTCCCACAGCTGCTAATGTGCTCCGTGCTTGGCAGAGCCTGACCTACTTACACTGAGCCCATAAATACATCACAAATGGCACAAAATATTGGAAAGAGAAGAAGCCGTACCCAGCGGGGAGCCTGCCCTGGCTAAGTAGGCTGCGCCAGGGTGCTGCACTGAGTGGAGCTGTCCCAGGCCAGGATGTGTGTATGCATGGGGAGCCCTCTCACAGTTTGGTTCCTGGACCACAACTCCACCCAGTGACTTACCAACCACAACTAAGGAACACTCCAAATTCAGACTCAAACCATTCAGCCACCTCGCACACAGGTCTCGAACGCCCCACATGTAGACCTAAGCCTCACCTTCAGTTTTTTCACCAGGTTCATGTAGGCCCGTTTGTTTTCCTCTGACCCTCCCTGCGAGGCACTGGACATATCAGACGCCAACGTTCCATTTATTAAGACACCTAGCATGTCGAGCACGGTTGTGAAGAGCTCACTAGCGGAAAGCAAAAAGAGAAGTAAGCTACAACAAACTAACTTGCCTCCAGTGTAGCTCCTTTCAGGTAAAATAAACATCTCAAAGCGATTTACAAAGTGCAATTGATTAAACGTGAAAGTCATTGTTGTCACAGAGGCAAACACTGCATCATCTGCTTCAGCAACATCCAGTAAAGAAATAATAGCAACAGTGGATTTAAGAGGAAATTTAATTCATACATGAGGAAGCAGGGGACAGAAGGGTAGAGGAGCAGGGGATGGAGGGGAGACTGAGGACCTGGAGATTGATCTGTTGGGAGCCAGGCAAGGACTGGGGTACCAGATGTGCGGGGTTTGGTGAGGTTGGGGGCACCAGTGGGAGTTTGGGATTAGCTGGAAAAGAAGACAAATACCCTCAGAGTAAACGTCCGGCTACACGTACTTGTTGGTCTGAACATCAACAGTTCCTGAGGTAATGATCTGTAAGAGCAGAAGAGCCCAGTCTGTGGTCCACTGTGTGCTCCTCTGCACTGTGTCAAACATCCCACCAACCTGGGGGCAGATATCACAATCACAATCAATTCAATTAGCAACTTAGAGCAAATTCACCAACTACAAGTCAGCAGTGCCCTGTTACCGGTAGTACGATGGAGCCGTGTTATAGGGTGGTTCCCAGGTTACAGGGTATATGACAGAGCCATGCAGTTAGCGGTTTCCATGTTACAGGGTATGTGATGGAGCTGTCTTTCTTACCAGATTTAGACGCAGCTGCAGAGCTTCGTGCATCATCTGCCGGGCTTTTACATCATCCTGGTAACGCTCCTCCCGCCAGTTACTCAGTATCTGAGGACATTACAGAGAGTGACGTACACTGTTCAGTATCTGGGGATTTTACAGAGAGTTTACTCTGTTCATGGTTCATGTGATCACAATGATGTGTAACCACGCACAAAGTGCAACACTAACCCTTCCCCCCCGCCTTTGTGCCCTGGAGTCAGGTCTACGGCCTGGCTACAGGACAAAGCTCTGACAATAGAAATACTAATAACATTTGCACTTTACTGCATAGCTGAGGCCTATACAGTAAATCACTACCCCCACAAATAACTTTAAAATTCCCTGACTATTATATCTATCGTATATCAACCCCTTTGTTCAGCTGCATGTTCCCCAACCCCTCCCTATAGGACACACTGAGTGGCCATGTCTTCAGCTACTATCCTCTGGAGCTCCCGACCTCAATCCCTCCACCCTTCACTATCCATCTTTAATTCCCACCTAAGACCTACTTCTTTGACCTCGCCTATGGTCACGTCCCTCTCTCCTTTTTCCCTTGCTTCGAGTCAAACCCCACCGCTGTTCAGCACTCTGAGATGCTGATCTGCGTGACGGGCCCCATATAAATGCAAGTTTTTGTTGTTGTTGTACACCTGTGGAAAGCTCCCATGTATACTCAAAGCTCTAGCCTGAATACCCAGGGGCCATTCACACAGATTCAAGCATATAATTTGCCTCTCAAAGCGAAAGTATGACCGGGACATTGGACTGGTTCTGGTGAGTTACTTCACACGGAAGCAATTGCTGACATAAGCTGCTGTACTTGTGTGTGAGGTTTCCTGATGCTGTCAGAGCAAGTTCTGGGAGAGATCACCTGGTTGATCTGGTTCTGCAGCGAGGTAAGCAGCCCTTCACGTTGCTCATCCTGTCCCTTCAGGCAAGTCAGGACCAAGGACAGGAACGGCTGCTGGCTCAGCAACGACATACTGTGGAGCAAAGGAAACACAAGGCATCAGATTTCAGTGATAATAAGCCTTACGTTTGACATTTCACCTTTACTGTTGACAAACTCAAAGCGATTCATAGGCAATTGCTGTCAGAGGGAGTAACTGCGTATTTTGTAGGTGAATGTGGCAGCAAATTTACACAAACAGCCATAGAGTGAGGGATCAATTTTATTCGGAGGATTGTTGGCCAGGACACTGGGAGTGAGAAATTCTCTTCTCTTTTCAAATAATGTCATAGGATCTTTAACATCCACCTGAACAGGCAGATGAGGCCTTGGTTTTAACATTTTATCAGAAGAAGAGTCCCTCCAACAATGCAGCACTCCACCAGTTTGTCAGCTAGAGGAGAGCTCAATGTCTTGATGTGGGCTTTGAACTTACAGCCTTGTGACCCAGAGTTGAGAAGGCTACACAGAGACTGACAACAATGAACACAAACTGAACTCCAAATGTGCTCAGACAGATATCACTCTCAAGGAATCCAAATATAAGCTCAACATGAATGCCAGAGAAAAACTTCAACACAGAGCTTGCCCAGTGGCTCAGTAATTTTATCAGGGAGGAGTTGAGCTGCACGGCAGCTGGAAGGTGGAATTAATATTCTATCTATGGGGAGGGTGAGCGGGGGAGTAGGATTAATTTGGATAGCTCTTAGAGCTGGCACGGCACGATGGGCCAAATGGCTTCCTTCGGTGCTGTATGATACTAATAAGAAAGAGGGAATTTGTGAAAACATTGAGCAGTGGCAGATATGATGGGCTGAAGGGCCTACTTCCGAGTTAAATCTTGAGGTCACCACAGATCAATGCCTCGGAATCCACAATTGTGTTGTGAAGATTTTCTGAGGAACACCCTGAGACCACGCTCACTTTGCTCGGGTAAAAGGGATGTTCTCTTACCTTTTCTGCTTTTGTCGGTCTCTTTCCTTCTTAGACGAGGAACCTAAGTGCTGCCCCTTCTCCAGCTCCTCTCCCGCCGCCTTCAGCACACGGCCCTGTACGGAGGTGGGCAGCTTGGCAATCAGCGGTGCCACCAGCCACACCCCCTTCCGCTCCGAACAGCTGATGGGAGAGCAGAGCGCACGTGAAGTTCAGAAAATACACACAGATTGGATGTTGCCGTCGCAAACTGCTTCACGCTGCAAACATTTTGGGGGGTAAAAGTTGCAACATTTCATAACTAACAACAAGAAGTACAGTATAGAGTTCCCCGTTACCTGAGGAATGTCTTGGTGCCGTTCTGCCTCGTGTTACTGTTCCCACTGTTGCTGGTGCTGGTTGGGTTAAATAGTCCAATGGCAGAAGTCACCAGGGTGCTGTTGAGCTCAGCAGACTGCTGGAAGACCTCAATGGTAGCCTTGGCTATGTTCTCCAACAGAGAGTTCATCTCTGCAACCGATGCTGGGCCCTGTCAGAAACAATCGATGCCAACCGTCATGTAAACAGTATGGAGTGTCCGGGCAAAATGTAAATTGAAAGTCAAACTTGGTAGACACTGCATCTAATGCTAATGGTCTGATATTCTGGGTGGCCTTTACGTACAGCTCCTTTAGTGACATCAGCCACTAATGAGATTTCCCCGTTTGCATTCCTGTTGTTGCCCCTTCCGCTCAGCTAATGCCCTCTTCACGTCACCATCAGTGGCTGAGGCTTCAGTCACTAGCCCTCAATTTCTGTCACTCCCACTCTCTACCCCTGTACCCACCTCCTCTCTATTGCTCTTTATACCCCACTTTAAAACCTACCTCTTAAACCGTGCCTGTGGTCCCCTCCTTTCTCCCTGCGTTGTTGTCTATATGAAGGGAGCTATAAAAATGCCCGCTGTTGCTATTTTGTGCATCGCTAAAAGCACTAGTTCTGTTTAATAATAATTTGGTGATAAGATTTCTGGGGATTCAGTATTGAGACCTTCCTAGAAAACATGTAGCAACTGATCTTCAGCATCCAGACAGACGTCTGATGGACTGACAGTGTGTGTGACACTGAGTACCTGATGGACTAACAGTGTGTGCGTCACTGTGTACCTGATGGACTAACAGTGTGTGCATCACTGAGTCCTAATGTACTCACAGGCTCCTTCATGCTCTGTTTGATCATCAGCTGCAGTTCCAACCACGACTGTCTTAGTGCCCATTGGTCCAAATTCTGACAGAAGGCAAGATAGAGTTTGGACAAACACACCGTTATTAGTGGCTCGTCTGAGACTTCAATACTGGAGACCAATCACGAGCATACATAAATGCACGCATAGACACAGACCCATACACACACACACATACAAACACAGAGCAAACACACACACAACAACTTGCACTTATCCAGCATCCTTCACGCAGGATAGCTTCTCAGAGCGTTTAACAGTGGTGGGGCTTGATGCCGAACAAGGGAGAGAGGAGGGGAGGTGACCGCATGCACAGTTGAAGAGGAAAATCTTCAGGTGTGATCTGAAGCCAGACAAGGAGGGGACAAGGCAGAGAGATTGAGGCAGAGAGTTCCAGAATCTCCAGTGTAGTGGCTGAGAGCACAGCTGCCAATGGTGGAGCAGAGGGGACGAGGGACGTGCAGTTGGCTGGAGCCAGTAGAGGAATGGGGTGTAATCAGGGGTGGTGGGGGATTGGTGCGGGGGCAGAGGTTAGGCAGTGTTTCCTTGGAACTCAAGGTGACGTGCTTCACAGTGGAATGTTGGATTCGACCCAACCCTCTATGACGGTCTCAGTAGCTCAATCAATTCCAATGTTCCTGAGCCAGGTGGGGCTGCAAATCTCCTCAGGGCCCTGCTGATGACAACCCACACCAGCCTGGCTCATCGGCGGGGATTTTTCTCACTCAGCTCCTTGTGTATATCCCCCATTGTATGTTTGCACATATGAAAGGTAAAGCCTGATCGAGTAGCGTGGTCCTATACAGCCAAACACCAACACACTGTGGGAAGCTTGCCAAAGAGTGCTCTCAATCGCAAGCTATGCGGTTTTAGCTGGTTAAACTCCAACACACATTACTGTAAACTGAAATGACTCTATATTTTGTTGGCAAAACAAAATTGGTCCCCAATACCTGAAGGATCCGCTTGATATGATGCCGCTGTGGATGCTCCCCCTCCACTCGCTCTTTAAGGCCATGCGGGTAACAGATGAGTTGCAGAAGGTGCCGTGCTTGCTTGTTTGAGAGCACTGGGTCCAGTATGAGATCCTTGTCCGTGCACAGTCTTTCAGGCTCTTTGAGGCAATGTTCCCCCACCCACTCCTGCCGAAAAACCAAAACACACAGCACTTGTCAACACAAGTCAGAGAGAGAGGTAAATAATAATAATCTTTGCATTTGATATAGCGCCTCATCACATCTAAAAAGCGCTTCACAGAACATACTGTAAAGTGTAGTGACTGTGTATTTTGTGGGCGAAACGCGGCAGCCAATTGTGCTCTTTACATAAAGAAGCATTTGAACCTTTCCCCCCATTTGACATAACACTTTACTCTTTGCTGTGTTGGGAGGGACTGAGGACGATAAGGTGGGTATTCTGGTGAAACCAAGTGGGTTGAAGTTGATCTTCATCCAAACCAATCTTGTGATCTTGTGTTACATTTTATCTAGTTCCACTCAGTAATCAAATAATAGATGTAGCAACCAAAGTGAGCTCATGAGCTAATAAGCAATAAGTCTATGAAGCAACCAAGCAGTGAGTAATAGGAGGTCAATCAGGGTTGCCAGCTTCCCTGAGCATGTGGGCTGACTCACTGAGGCGGCCCGCAGCAGTGGTCCATACACACACATATATAATAATAATCCTTGTATTTGATATAGCGCCTTATTACGTCTTCGAGACGTCTCAAAGCGCTTCACAGAATATACTGTAAAGTATAGTGACTGTGTACTTTGTGGGCGAATCGTGGCAGCCAATTGCGCACAGTAGTGTCCCATAAACAATCATGAATTGAGTATCCAAATTATTATTTTTATTTATTTTATTGAACAGATTATTACCCCCAGAAAGCGATCCACCAATCGACTGACAACCACATACCTACTTACTGCTAGGTAAACAGAGAAGTATGAAGTAAGGAAACTTGCCCAACATTTCGCCCTGCCTCGGAATTGAACTCAGGTTCTCTCTTTGCTCTAACCGCTAAGCTAAAGGACTCCACATCATTGCCTTTGACAATTAGGAGGAATCCCACTCCCACTACTGCACAGTCTATACTTTCACACAAATCAACCCCTGGAACAGGTTTGCCAGGAGGAGTGCTTTTGCTGTGCGCACTTGGCTGCTGCGTTTTGCCCACAAAACACTCAGTCACTACACTTTACAGTGCATCAGGTGAAGGAAGGTCTAAAGACATCTTGTGAGATGTCTCAACAACGTGATAAGGCACTATACCAAATGTAAGGATTTTTATATATTATTAAAGCCAAGGTCCTGGAGTCAATTAAAAATCATTTTGATGCTGTAATGGGTGGATGCTAGGAAGGATGAGATCAAGTGAGCGCAAGGGTATTATGCAAACAAAGTTCTCTTATGAAAGATCATATTATCTCCCCCTGCTCGGGTCCTGACCCAACTGTACAGCGCCTTGGGACGTCCTCCCGACGTGAAAGGCACTCTATAAATGGAATCTTGTTGTTGTTGTTGTATTAGAGATTAAGAAGTGCCTTCGGCTAATTTGATCTTATTCTCCAGAATCCCCACCCTACAGTCCTTTTATTACAGCAGTAACCTCTATATTTTATAATGCAAAATAATAATTTGCATTGGTATAGTGCCTTCCACTTTAAGGAATTGTCTCAAAGAGCTTTACTGGATATACTGTAAAGTGTGATGACTGTGTGTTTTGTATGCGAACACTGCAGTAAGTTTACATACAGCAATGCCCCACAAACAGCCATGAAGTGAGTAACCAATTTTATTTTGAGGAAGTGTTGGGTTAAACTTGCTTCTCTTTTTGAATAGTGCTACAGAATCTTTTACTTAGCAACAAGGAACACATAAAATGTGGCAACATTCAATTTGAACGGTCCTTTCTGGGGCAAACCTTCTTGACAATGATTCAGAGCTGCACTTATTAAACTTGAAAACAGTCATCACTGAATACTTGGAATTTACATATTAATAACAATAAAAACATTATTATCATTTGGACATCGACCGAGGAAGAAACTTGCATTTTTATAAGACTTTAAAACTCCCTTAACCACTGTACGTGTAGACACTGCCACGTGTGTGACTGTGTCTTCAACATAAGAACCTAAGAATTTGCTAGACGAAAGAAGACTAAGGTCCATCTAGTTCGCCTTCCACCATCCTGGCAGTCGCTTGACGTGTCATGCCCCAAACTATATACTGTATCCTGAGATATTATTTTCCCTCTGTTGCGAGCTGACTCTCACCTGCTGACAGATGGTCCTCAGTACAAACCTGGCATACTCGCTCAGGTTGGCTGTCTCGATGGAAATAGTACGGCCGATGGACTTGGAGTTCTTGGTGGGACTCAGCATCTCCTCCTCAGCCACCTCGTCCAGCATACCGATGGGGGCGAGTAGGCTGGTAACGCTGAACGTGTCGTTGCTCAAGGGGTTGACATTATTGCTGCCTAACTCTGCATCCCCTACAGGCACAGAAACACACCCTCAGCACCAATCTCCTATTAAATAATCCCTGCATTTGATATAATACAACCATAGAAATTTAAATCACAGAAGAAGGCCATGCAGCCCATTGTGTCTGTGCTGGCTCTTCTAAAGAGCGATCCTTTCAGTTCCATTTACCTGTTTTTTCACCCAAACCCTGTTATTTACTGCTTTTTAGATAGTGTCATATCATGTCAAAATGATTCAAAGCGCTTTGTAGGATTTACTGTAAAGTGTAGTCATTGTGTGTTTTGCGGCTGAACATGACAGCCAATTTAAGCACACTGATGTCTCTCAAACAGCCATGGAGCGAGTGACTCATTTTATTTGGGAGATTGTTGGCCAGGACACCAGGAGAAACTCACTTGTGTTTGCGAATAGTGGCATGGGATCTTTAACATCCACTTGAACTAGCAATTGGGACCTTGGTTTAATGTCTCATCAAAGTATAGCATCTCCAACAAATCTAGCATAACCCCAGCACTGCACTGGAGTGACATCTTAGACTACATGAGTTCCAAGTCCCTACGTGGGGCTTGAACCCATAACATTCTGACTCAGAGCCAAGAGTGTTACCAATTGAGCCAGCCTGACGCTGTTCCTTCGTGTTTAAAATGGATGTTGAACTTCCGCAGAAAACAGCCACAGAGAAAAGGAACTGAAATCAGGGGCACCTTAATTCAGGACATATTCTATTTAAGAATATATATATATAATATTAATGAGACGGGCCAGCAGTCAAGGCCCAATGGGGATTCGCTTCCCTCTCTGACTGCCCGTCTCAGCAGCGTGGAACTTTTCCAACCCTGCACACTGGTGACGTTTCCACAGTGAGCCATGAAATCTTACCCAACATCAGGATTGCTTTCAACACCGCAAACACCGCGCCCACCTCTATGCTGTTGTGCGCTGCCGCTAAAAGATGGCGGTCGCAGGACGAGCGGATCCCAGGAGCAGATTTACCTGCAGACCAGAAAGACGTTCCTTATTCACTCAGTTTCACACTGACACTTTACTGGTGCCAGCAATGAATTCCACCAACTACAACTCGCAGTCAGGTCTAAAGACCAACTTGTGACTATCCTCCCTGAGAGCAGCAATAATAAGCTCCATGGGGTTGGGCTGACTCCAAGGTAAGGTGACAGAGAATCCTCTGTGGCGTAGTCCGGTTCCTCAGCCAGGTGGGACTGACTTACGTTAGGGCACTGTTGACGACATACCAGCTAGGCTGGCTCTTTAGCCAGTCTTGGAGGGACGGATCAGGAGCAGGGTTTCTTCCCGCTCAGCTCCTGTTAACTGTGCAAGCCAAAGCTCTAACCAAAAGGGTGGTCCTAGCTGGACAAGCAGTGAGAAACTTGTCAGTGTTTGCAATCACAAGCTTGTTTAACTTGTTAAACTCCAACACATGCTCAGACTTGGCTCCTGTCAACCTGCATTTAATAATCTTTAGAATAACAACAATAAGATTACATTTGTATAGCGCCTTTCAAGTCGGGAGGACGTCCCAAGGAACTGGACAGTGACAGCATTTCAGACCTGAGCTGGGGTTAGGGACGGGCAAGGGAGGGGAGGTTATTATAATCACAATAAGAATTCTTGCATTTGGCATAGCTCCTTTCACATCAGGAGGGCATCCCAAAGCCCTTCACAGGATTTTATTGTGAAATGGAGTGACTGTGTATTTGTAGGCGAAAGTGAAGGCATGTCAATCGGCCCTTCTCTCAGTGTATAGTGATTTGGGTAATTGCAGCAAAAGTCACAGAAAAGGGAACTCACCATTAGCTTGGGGGAAGGGGCTGACTTGTGGCGTTCTGAACAGATGCAACAGAAGCCTGCATGTCATTCTGGCTCCTGGCTCTGCATCTGGGTCGCCGCACGCTGCAGGAACACAGACCCAAAGAGGTTAGAAACAATGCTCCAAAAATATTCACCGCTTCCACACTCGCTCCTCACCAATCCTTCAAATGTTTTTCTTACATTCACTTCCAAAGGTGTCAGCCTGGTTTCGTTGGTAGCATCCTTGCCTCTGGGCCAGAAGGCTGTGCGTTCAAGACCTCATTAGGGATTTAGTGCTAATCCAACAATAAATTGCATTTATATAGTGCCCTTCACATGGGGTAGTGTCCCAGAGCGCTTAAATCCCTGACTGTCCAGCACCTTGGGCCCACAAAGGACCCATCTGCCTCATTAAGTGGAGGTTAAGGTTTGCATGGTATTATTCAAAAAAAAGGTGGACGTTTCTCCCGGTGTCCTGGCTGACAATCCCCCAGATAAAATTGGTCACTCACTTCATGGCCTGTCTGTGTGCAAATTGTCTGCTGTGTTCACCTACAAATGCACAGTCGCTACCTTAAACTAAATCCTGTGAAGCACTTTGAGACATCCTCCTAATGTGAAAGGAGCTGTATCAATCAATAATAATCATTATTATATTTTGAAGCAACTGGGTTTTGAAATCTTCACTCTGTCCCAGTCCCAATCTGTTTTATCTTTGAAAAATTTGCACACTCCTTATTTGATTGGTTTCCTTCATAACACAGAACACCTTGAAATCACTGGGATAACTAAAGCTTTACTTGGCTAAGCTCACACAGACCCGCTGTGCCTCCCCCGCCCCCTCCTCACCACCATCAGCGGCCGTGCCTTCAGTCACTACACCTCAAATGACAACAACAACAAAATTACATTTGTAAAGCGCCTTTTAGATTGAGAGGACGTCCCAAGGTGCTGAACAGACAGGGATCAGGCCCCGAGCGTGGGGGTGGGGGTGGGCATGATTAGGATGAGGAAGGGTAGAGGTTTAGGAGGGTGACTGAAGGCACGGTTGAAAAGGAGAGTTTGAGTTGCGCCTTGAAGGAGGCAAGGGAGGGAGCAAGGCGAATGGATTGTACGATGGAGTTCCAAACGGTGGGGGCAGAGAGACTGAAAGCCCGGACGCCGATGGTAGGGCGGGATAGGTGGAAGACGTGGAGCAGGCCGGATGCCTGCTGAACGGAGGGAGCAGACAGGTTGATCTGTAACTCGCAAGCGAGAGGACACGTGTTGGTCACAAAATATAGAGTCAATTCACTTTACGGTTTATTCTATGAAATGCTTTGAGACGTTTCGATGACCGTGATAAGGCGTTAACTCAAATGCAAGGATTATTATTATATCCAACCCAGCCACTTTACAACACACATCTTATGGTGAAAGTTATTGTGAAATGTTCAAGTTAGACTGCATCCACAGCGGGTTGGAAGTGAATGAGTTGTCTTGTGAGTTGTGATACAAGCAAGGAAGTGAAAGTGAGGAGTACTGGGGCCAGATTGGCTTAATGCCATTAAATCAGGATTGAATGATTCCTCCAGTCATCAAAGTCCCCAATACTCTAATTCTGGGACACAGCTTTACGCTCTGGATAATAATTATAATAATCCTTGCATTTGATATAGCGCTTTTCACGTCGGGAGGACGTCCCAAAGCGCTTCACAGAACACACTGTAAAGTGAATTGACTGTATATTTGTGGGCGAACGCGGCAGCCAATTGCGCACAGCAATGTCCCACAAACAGTCGTAGATTGAAAATGACCAATTTACTATTGTTTTTGGAGGGATTATTATTATTATTATTATTAGGCGTGTGGAGTAAGGAAACTTGCCCAAGGTTTCGCCCTGCTGGAATTGAACTCAAGTCTATCCTTTCCAAACCTCTAAAAACACCTACCCTCTTTGACTGCGCCTTTAGTCTTCCCATATTTCCCACCCCTTCCCATATTTCCCACCCTGCTTAGGCTCCCAACCCATCTCTGCACAACCCTCTGAGATATTTAGCTGCATGAAAGACACTGGCAAGTTGTTGAATGGTATCCACCACCGGTCCTGCCTCAGCTGCTGGCTCCAGTCTACAGTGCCCACATATGTGCCAGACCAGTCACACCCCGCTGTTTCGTATCTGGTGACATCCCACAAACCTGCAAATTTGGAGACCTTTAACACAACAGGCCCTTTTTTGACCAAAAGCAAGCGCCTCACCATTGGTACCAAAAGTGATAAGCCTGCCTGACTAAATGGACTAACAGCAACAAATTGCATATATTTTGCGCCCTTCATGTCGAGAGGACATCCCAAATTTCTGGACAGTCGAGGGTTTGCACCTGATTGGAATCATGAGGGGTGGAGGGCAAAGAGGGTGGGGGTGGGAAGGTGGTCGCATACAGGAAGAATGATATAGCTGAAAAAGTTCTGCTTCATTCTTGAACTATTACACCCTTTGGAACTCCCTCTACCCCTCCCATGCTTGCTATCTGACCCTGCTATATAATTGTAAGTTATGTAAACTGAGTTTCTAGCAGTGAATCAAAGTTTAAGATTTTGGCCTTGAGAAGATACCTCCTCTGAGCTGAGATGTCCCAAGTCAGTGGGACAAACAAGGGTTCAATCACTGGTAGAGCAGAGGGGGCCTTCACTCTGCAGTTCACCGTGCTTTGCTGAAGCTTGGGAGTGACTCAAGAGCAAGCGCATTGTGGACGATTTTCCTGCACTGTATCTCGATTCCTGCATAATTTAAAAGCCCGCCCATCGAAATTCAACCCACCTCGGCTCACTCACCTGCTGCCAGGAGAGAGGGCAATGCCACGTGCTGCACCACATCTTCTAGTGAGAAGCATTGACGAGCGATGAGAACGGCAATAAAGGTGGCAAGAGAGTCATGGAATGAAAGATCGCTCACCTTCAAAGAGAAAGAAGAATGTCCAATGACTAGCTGTGCCCTTCCTCACAACACCCACAAGGCTTTTAAAACTGAGACACGGTTACACAGTGAGCAGCAGCTAACAAGCCGATACATTCAGTCAGAGATTTAACCAGAACACCAATGGTGGGAGAGAAACAGGAGTGAATGGCACAAAGCCTTCTTTCTCAGCTGCTTCACTGTGGTGACATCCCATTTTATATGTAAGAGGTACTTGCAAGTTTCACGGAAGTTATCTGTCGAGGTCTGTCTGATCCATTAGAGCTTTGCCTCAGATCAAAGGAGAGCTTTGGATGCTAAAGGCTCTTGTGCCTATTGATCTCATATACGGGAGGTAAACAAGGTCTCTTTAGGCGCTGAACTGACTCCAAGGTGACATGCTTGGCAACGGAACGTCAGAATCGAGTCATCCCTCTGTGGCTGCCTTGGTATCCATTTCCTGAGCCAAGCAGAGCCGCAGTATTCCAGGGCACTACTCATGGCAGCACAGCCAACCTGGCTCATCGGCAGGACTTGGGAGGGAGACCAGTCACTGGGGGCAGGGATTCTTCCCACTCTGTTTGTCCAATTCATACAATCAATCTCCCAATCCCCTATTTTGTATAGAACAAAGGCTCAGTAATTGAAAGCACTAAGGCTGGAAAATGTACTAGAGTATTGTAATGACATCCTGCTCTGCCTCACCAGAGTACTGTAATGGTGTCCTGCTCTGTCTCACTGGAACTAAGCCCTGGTTAATGCACAAAGTACAAACACTGAGAATCAATTCAGTACAGATTGCACTTTTATAAAAAAATGAACAAATATATGTTAAAAAAACTTTAGAAAATAGGAAGATGGTAACAGCGAGAGTCTAACATATTCACAACCAATTTATTAGATCAATTTTTAATCCTATTTCTCTGCCTTAATCCAGCGCCTTGGGACGTCCTCTCGATGTGAAAGGTGCTATACAAATGTATTCTTCTTGTTGTTGTAAGTATCTGTCCTTTTACACATCCCAATCCCAAAACATTCTGTGTCTTGTTCTTTCAGGTTTGTCCAAATGGAAAACATCACAACTCACATCTTGCTAATGTCTCCTTGATCCCAAACCCACTTCGGTTTGAGGCCAGCCTGGCTGGTTGTCAGGACTTGGAGGAGCAGACCATTCAGATTATCCCCGCAAGGCTAAACCCGAATGTAGGGTGGTCCCAGCTGGACAAGCAGTAGGAAGCTTGCCAGTGTTCGCAAAGTCAAGCTACACGGTTTTAGTTAGTTAAACACCAGAAGTACCCCAAAGCACACTCTGGGATTCCCCAAGCCTTGCCACTTGCAAACGTAATGTTTAAACCCTCTGGGAATAGGTGATCAGGGATTGTTCCTCCAGAGAGAGAGAGAGTGGGTAAATGGAAATTGCACTTATGGAACTCTCAGTAAGTTTTGTTTAGAGACTCTTTGGCATGGTGATGGGTTTATACATTTCGGACTCCCGGCTGACCAAACAACACTGAATCATGAATCAGGCGAAATGACATCAATCTACACATTCACTATCACTTTGACTGAAGAAAGATTTCTCTCAGTTGTAGCTGCCATGACCATGCTTGTAGCATTGTTTTGTTATAAATTAGGTCACATTGAAAGAGAACACTGAGGACAGATTCACAGACATAGGGCTATATGTCGGCCCCAAAAAAACTTCACACTTTAACACGAGTGTAACCTTCGTGCAAATGTCGAAGCTGGAACCACTTTTACTGAATAGCAATAACCACACAATCTGCACTCATTATTTAATATATTAACCATGGTCAACTCTAGCAGAAGCATAAATTAACCCCCTCTCTGCTGATGTTTTTCATTTCTACTAACAGTGCATATAACAGTTTTGTTTAAAGTATGTCAAAGAAATACACAGTACAATACAAATTTACATTTATACAGCACCTTTCATATCGGGAGGCATGTCCTGGCTAGTAAACCTAAAGACAAAATTGGATCATTCACTCCATGGCTCTTTGTGAGACATTGCTGTGCGCAAATTGGCTGCTGAATTTGTCTAAAATATACACAGTCACTACACTTTACAGTATATCCTGTGAAGTGCTTTGAGACACCATCCTGATATGAAAGGAGTAATTGTTATTTTGAAAGAGATGAAAAGCAGAAACAGAAAAGGATCTGTGTTACAATGGAAAATGGGGGGGGAATCAAATCAGGCACGAAACAAGCCAATGTGAACTTACATCCACACTGCAGAGAAGATCATTGAAACCCCAGACATGGTTTGAGGAACAGCAAAGAGCCTTGAGAACACCAAGCCATTCTGAACTGAGTACGGTGCAGCATGCTGTCAGCTCAGCACAGAGGTTAGCTATGTCATTGATTCTGTAAAATGGGAAATAGGAGAGACACAGAAACACAAGAAGATGGTTACAATCGCCTAGAACAGGCATTTTGATTATCACTTCAGAAATTGTCTTTCTCTCTGAAGTATTCACAAGTGTCCTTAAACTCCACTTATTCTGGATTTCTCATCCTTTAAATTTCTTCAATCAGTCCAGTTGAATTTGTCAGTCAGTCACACTTTCATCTCTGAGTCAGAAGGATGTGAGTGTAAGCCCCACAGCTGGACTGTGAGTGTATGGTCTGGAGACTGACACTCCAGTGCAGTGCTGGGGGGAAGGGGTCCAATACAATTTTGAAGGTGCTGTCTTTTGGTTGTGAAGGGAGTTTCTCTCAGTGTTCTGGCCAACAATCCCTCACTAAAACTGATCACTCACTTTGTGGCTGTTTGTGCGACATTGCTGTGTGCAAATTAACTGCCGTATTAGCGTACAAAATGCAGTCAATATAATATAATAAATCATGTGAAGCGCTTTTTGGAGTCCTGTAGCTCAGTGGTTAGAGCACTCGCTTTGCAAGTGAGAGACCTGAGTTCAATTCCAGGCAGAGGGCGAAACCTTGGGCAAGTTTCCTTACTCCACACAGAGCCTAATAATAATCCCTCCAAAACCAAAAACAATAATAAATTGGTCATTTTCAATCTACGACTGTTTGTGGGACATTGCTGTGCACAATTGGCTGCCGCGTTCGCCCACAAATATACAGTCAATTCACTTTACAGTGTGTTCTGTGAAGCGTTTTGGGACGTCCTCCCGATGTGAAAAGCGCTATATCAAATGCAAGGATTATTATTATTATTATTATTTTGGGACATCACCCAGATGTGAAAGGCCATGTCAAATGTAAGGATTATTTTTATTATTATAGGTTTACTGTGTGTTTGAGGATAGAGGGCAAGGGATAGGGTGAAGGAAGGGCCTCAATCGCAGCCCACCAATACATTCCTACATTGTGAGGCTCTACCTCGAGCTCCACTGTTTATTGTGGACCAACTTCACCTCAAGCTACACAGTGAAACCAGTGCCTTGTGGCTCAAGCCGTGGAGCTGATCACTCTATCTGGGAACACAGGTGAACGGAGATCACGATGAGTAGCGTCCAGTTTACCCATTCGTGAACCGCTAGTTTTGCGTTAACCGTCACTCTGGCAGGTCGTAAACGTGTTTGATAACCGGGGACGACTCATTACGACCATGAAATGTAGCCACTCTGTGAACCTCACAAATCCGACAGCTCGTGAACACGCAGCATCTCAAGAACAGCTGGGAACTGAAATCCTTGGGGCAGCCACAGGCAACATCTAAACCGGGGGCTGCGCGCACTTCGCTGATGGGCTGAGCCCAACGAGCGCCACGGCTGAGGTTCCCTAAGGCAGGCCGGCTGGTCTACCTGTCTGTGTCCTGATGTCCCATGCACACATTCATGAGCGCGTTGCACACGAAGCTGTAGCGATTGGCTGCGTTGTCGCTCAGGATCTTGCCCAGCATGGAGTAGTTGATGTTATGGGCCGAGGGGTTTTCAATGAAGTCTAACATGAAGTCGGGATCCCACAGCAGGTTGGAGTTGGAGGGCTGAACGTTGCTGTAAATTGTCTGCTTCACCTTGGAACAGGCGCTACTGAGGGTAAGAAAACACATTGCGTTACTTTAAGCTTCCACACACCTTAATCTGATTTTACTTGAACGCAGCACATGTTGCAATGTGTGCACGGCTTGAAATCTTGCCTGGTCTTTGCGTGAGAGATCCCTCCGCTCAGCTAACATTGACCAGCTTATGTCGCCCAACCCACCCACTCCACCATCGTGGGATCAAGTTTTCAGTCATCCTGCCCCTGTTCTCTGGAACTCCATCCAAGTCCCTCTGTCTTGCCCCCTCTCTCCCTACATCCCCCTTAAAACCTACCTCTTCAATCATGATTCAACCACCTTCCCCCCTTAGTTTCCACTCCCCAACCCCCCCACCCACCCGCTACAGACACAGCCCCTTCCCCCCAGCTCACACTCAGGTCTGTGAAGCGTTGGAGACTGATGTGAAAGGCGCTATATAAATGTAAATTATTATTCAGCTGGAGATCTATGTCTAAGACATTGGCAACATTGTGTTTTACAATAAAATACACTCCATAAAAAAACAGATGGGTTCAAAATCCCAGCTTGTTTCCCAAACTTAATATTTGTCTTTCAGTTCACTGCAGTAATCCACGTGTGCAGCAATAGGACCTCACTTCACTTCCTAATGATAAACAGACATGCTTTCCCAGATGGTTCACTCTTGGGCAATAATGAAGTGATTTTATTTGCTGTAAACGTGGCTGCATAAAAAGAGATGTGTAGAGGTGGCACGGAGCCCAGCATCAGAGAGCAATGAATTCCCTCACAGTCTTCACTTTAATAATAATAATAATCCTTGCATTTGATATAGCGCTTTTCACGTCGGGAGGACGTCCCAAAGCGCTTCACAGAACACACTGTAAAGTGAATTGACTGTATATTTGTGGCCGAACGCGGCAGCCAATTGCGCACAGCAATCCCACAAACAGTCGTAGATTGAAAATGACCAATTTATTATTGTTTTTGGTTTTGGGGGGATTATTATTAGGCTCTGTGTGGAGTAAGGAAACTTGCCCAAGGTTTCGCCCTCTGCCTGGAATTGAACTCAGGTCTCTCGCTTTCAAAGCGAGTGCTCTAACCATTGAGCTACAGGACTCCACATAAAGTAGATCCTTGGGTGCAGCAAATCCTGAATCAACCAATAAACATGAACATTTTGTAAATTAGGCAGCATCTATGGAAAGAAGAAAATTAGTTAACATTTCAGGTCTATGACCTTTCGTCAGAAACTGACCAAACTGATCGTTTCTGTGCAGCTCAGGATGCGATGGTCCTGGCAGCAGAGGAAGGGAACAACAGGACGAGGTAGAGGTTGGAGGATTGGGCAGAGCACAATAAGACCAGCTTATTTTATTTCCATTCCATGGTTTTTTTTTTTAGCAGAGTACTGAAGATATTGTTTGAATATTTTATTGCAATGGTTTCAGAATGAAATAGCTAATCAATATATCACACCAATCCTAATAATGTATCAAATAAGATCACCTTCAATTTAAGATTGTGTGTGGAAAAGTCTGAAATTCAGCCTTGATTCCTCAAGATAATATAATGATAACAATAAACTTTCCATTTGATATAGCACCTTATCACTTCAGCAAAACGTCTCAAAGTGCTTCACAGGATATAATAATAATCCTTGCATTTGATATAGTGTCTTTTCACATCTTCGAGACGTCTCAAAGCTCTTCACAGAATATACTGTGAGTGAATCACACTGTGAGTATATTTTTGTGGGTGAAACACAGGAGCCATTTGCGCACAGCAGTGTTGCACAAACAGTCGTGGATTGAGTGACCAAATTATTATAAGTTTTATTTATTATTTGTTTGAAGGGATACGTCAATCAACAAACAACTGAGTTCCTTACTGCTAGGTAAACAGAGGTTTCGCCCAAATCCTCTCGTTTGCGAGGTGAGTGCTCTAATAAATATGCTACAGGACTACAGGACTAGATCTTACCAGCACAGGCCTGGATATAGAACTACCTCTAAAAATATATTGAGCTGAAACTGTATTGTACATCTGTAAACAAGATGGTTTATTTAAGGCAATGTCCTGCCTGATTTTAGCACTGCAATAAGTATTGAGAAGGTAATGACCACACGGCCATATTATTGCTGGGCAGCAACTGACTGATCTGCATGCTCGGTGTAGCTGAAGTGTGGACAATTTTGCAGATAAGTCGCTCACCTGAACAGGTCTCCAAATTTGATACGTAAGTGACTACAAGACACATAGAGGTCATACAAGTATGCCAGGATGCATCTCTCGGGAGAGGAGCACTCTGAAGGGTTCACAACATGTTTCACGACCCCGCACAGCCTGTGAGAGAGGAAAATAACATCAAATACAATTTACATTTATATCATGTCGGGAGGTCGTTTCAAAGCACTTCACACCGCAGGCTGGGTTACAGAGTGAAGAATGAAGCACAGCTGTTGTGTGAGAGCGTAATGAATAGCAGCAAAGCTCAAGGCACACAGGAAAATAAGTACAGGAGGAGGACATTCAGCCCATCAAGCCTGTTCCAACAGGTTACTAGTTCTTGGCAGAGCTATTTTTTAAAAATGTCCTGGCTTCCTGGCTAACCGTTAATTACCCGCTGCGTAAAGTAAAACTTACTGGTGTCTGTTCTTAAATTACTCTTCGCAACTCTAAACTTGTGTTGGTGTATCCGAAAGTATTGATCTGGTTTATTTTTTCAATCCCATTTAAACTTTTATAAGCCTCTTAGTCGCCTTTTCTCAAGACTGAAGACTGAAGACTTTAAGCTTGTCTAACTGTTGCTCACAGAGTGTGCGTTGAGATAACTGCTGGAGTATAACCAGCCAAACCACATTACTTGCCGCCTGGCAAGCTTCCTGCTGCCTGTCCAGCTGGGACCACCCTATCTGTTCGGGTTTGCAGGGTGAACAAGAGGCGAGTGGGGAAAATCCCTGTTCCCAGAAACTGCCTGCAATAGTCCAGGAGAGACTGGGATCGATAAACATGATGGAAATAACCTTGTGAGAAAAGCAGAGCACACACCAAAGAAATCAAAACACTGTTCCTCACCCTTCAAAAACCTGCGCTGTCTGGTCTGGGTTGAGCACGAGACAGGAATGGTAGTGTCTCAGGACAGCCACAATGCACAGACACAGACCCGTGGTGTAGCTCCCAGCCAGACTGGAGGACTTCAGCAAGAGTTCCGCTTCCACCACACTCAGTTCGTTCAGCAACTGAAAGAGTGCAGAAAGCAGAGAGGAAGGTGAGCGGGCGCAGGGTGCAAACAGCACAACCCCCTGAGAGCAATGTTTAGCGAGGGAAAGAGCAGCGCATTTCCAGGTGGAACAGGGAGTGATTCGATGCTTTTCATTATTATTTGAGGACCCAAACAGACAAAAAACAGCCATAGCAACAGCTACTATAAGATAGAAGGGAGCGTTTGATGCAGGAGAGTTTCACAAGGTCTAATACGATGTCACATCAGCCTCAGTTGATAGAGCGCTCATCTCTGGGTCAGAAGATTTAAGCCCCGCATCAGGGACTCATAGTCTAGGCTGACACTCCAGTGCAGTGCTGGGGAGAGCTGCATTGTCAGAGCTGCTGTTCTTTGGATGAGACGTAAAAGAGAAGAGTGGAAATGGGGAATCTGCTGAGGGAGAGCTAACAAACCAACAAGTTCCACCTGTAATAAAGCCTGGTCTTAAAATATAAAATCCTGTGGAGTTGTGGAAAATCCTTCAATCAGATTTCTAATGCAAGTTGTATTCTTTTTAAGAACAGCGGAAAACCGGCTTCTAAATTAAGGCTGGATTTACGAGTTTTCCACAATTCTGCTCACAGGTACTGACTGGAGAATAACAAGCGGAATGGAGCGTGCGCACAGCTGGAATAGCTGGCAGGGCATTCTTCAACTCAAGGAACGATTGTAAGAGGATGTCAAACCTACATTGTGTTTTCTGTATTCTGTGCTTACAGACTCTAGCACCACCCCTACCTGAATAGCAAAATCAATGAGACTATTGATGTTAAGAGCGAACTCCATCATGTCAAAAATCAGCTGGATGTGGTGAGCCAGAGGCAAGTGGTACGAGGTTCCTGAGGCGAAGCTCGTGATCTGCTCCAGGACATTACTGGATATCTGTAAGAAACAGCAAACAGTCTGAGAAGAGCTGCCTGCTCTGATCCGTGTGAGACTCTCATTACGCTGGATACCTCGGCTGATGTCAGCGCAGCCAGCTCATCGCATGCCTTGGAAGGGCAGACCAATCACTGGGGGCAGGGAATACAAGCACTAAGCTCCTGTTAAAACTGCAAACCAAAGCCCTAACGGGTAGGGCGGTTGTAGCTGGACAAGCAGCGGAAAAGCTTGCTAGACAGTGCTAACAATGACAAGCTATGTGGTTTAGCTGCTTAGACTCCAACAGTAGCCCAATGCATACTCTGTGGTTCCCAAGCCTTGGATCTTGCCAACCTGTGCCTAATACTCTCCAGAATTAGGTAAGCAGGATGTATCTCTCCAGGTAGAGAGTGCGCATTCCATTCCAACAAACTATCTCTGGGATTTCCATGTGGAGGTGGGATGCATAGAATTCTCAGTTTGGTTTGGATACTCTTAAGCACGGTGATGGGTTTCCACACGTGTCAGACATTCGGCTGACCAAACAAAATAGACACCCCGTGGCCTATTGATGTGCAATTACAGACTCTGCATGAGGATGGCAATGAGCTCCTGTGGATTGTCAGGCAGTTGTTACAGCACAATGGTCCGTGTTCATTTCAATAGCTAATCTTTGGCTTCAATTTGTAAACCACTTGTGCCACTTAAGCAACACTCACGTTGTGTGCACTTATCCTGACGTAAAATGACATTTCTGAATGCGAATGTGTGTGTGTGTCTGTGAGGGGCGGTGAGTGTGTGTGAGTATGGGCTGAGTGTTTGTATGTCTGTGGCCTGTGTGTGTGAGTGACTATGTGAGTGTGTGTGTAATCTCTGTATCGGAAAGAGACCGTCGCCATTTGGAGAGAGCTGTGCAAGAACCACAAGGCTTGATGAGAACAACCTCTCTCCAATTTGCCGATCGGAAGCAAATAAGACGAGGCAGGAAAGGATTGGGTTCAGTGTGGTGCGAGTGAAGAACGACCCCTAACAGTCACCGTCAGAGTGAGATCACACCGGGCAGGAATGCACGTCTGCTCCTTACCTGAGATGTTACCTGATGTTGATCAAAATATGAGAGTTGGTGCAGTTTGGCAAAAATGGTCTCGAGTGTTGGAAGAGTTTCCTGTCTACTCCTCTTTGACTTCTGTCCTTCGTCTCCAGCTACAGACAGAATAAAACATAATAATATAATAATCACAATCTTTATATTTGATATAGCACTTTGTCACATAGTTGAAACATAATTTACAGACGAACCATAGAAATTCGCAGGACAGAAAAAGGCCAGACGACTAATTTTGTCTCTGCTCCTCTTTTAAAGAGCGATCTTTTCAGTCTCATTTACCTGCCCCTTCCCCATACTTCTGTAGTTTACAATGTATGCAAAGTGTAGTGACTGTGTATTTGTAGGTGAACACATCTATCAATTTGTGCACAGCAATGTCCCACAAACAGCCTACAGATAAATGACCATTTTATTTTTATCTGGGTGATTGTTGGCCACGACACCAGGAGAAACTCTCTTTTCTTTACTAATAATGCCACAGGATCCATCTGATCAGGTACAGTCGGGTCCTTGATTTAACACCTCATCTGAAGGACATCACCTCTGATAATGCAGGGCTCCCCCAGCTGGAGAGTCAGCCTCAATCAGCTCAAAGTCGCAAGGCAAGACTTGAACCCTTAAACGTCTGACTCAAAAGTGAATGTGCTCCCAACTGAGCAGGGCTGACATCGGACACAGAATGCGGATAAACAGACAAGCAGACAAATGGCGGCAGATAAGCAAAGATCCTCTGTGTCGCTGAACAGATGTTTTATGTCTGGGTTTCAGGACAGAGAGCGCAGCGCAACACTCACTGGTTTCCGATGTGCTTTTCTTGTTCAGGATTTTCAGGATATCTTTGGTAATCTTCTTGAGCTGGTGCCTCGCCTCATCCCGCTGCTTCCCCACCCCATAAAGCAGGATCATCCGCTGGTTACACTCGTGGCTTGACGACTCGTCCTGCAATTAGGAACCAAAACGTCCACGACTCTTCAGTTAAACGATCCATCAGTTTACAGTAGATTAATACAAAGCCCAACATATAGTCCTCCTCCCACCACCATCATAACATAGTGGTCGGGTCTATAATATAAGACCCTGTGTTTGTGGCGATTAGCATTTCCTGGGTCACTATCATTAGGTCAACACTCACATCACTGAGCAACACAGTACCATATATAAATCGTCAGAAGGATGTCCCAAAGCCTTACAGACAGTCTGGGGCGGCAACTCTTGTGAGCATTTCCAGCGGTTGCTAGGGTTACCGCCAACATTGGGAAACCCTCTGTGCCTTCACCACGCCCAGGAAGTAGCAAGTGTTCATCGTGTATCCCCTTTACAAGTGAACCCACATAGTATAACTCATTCACATTGTAATAAGAAATTGCATTTGTATATCAACTTTAACATCACATCAAAAAAACAAATGATTAGAGACTAAAGTGAATGTTATGGAGATAAGGCTGGCAAGCTTTCCCACTGCTTGTCCAGCTAGGACCATCCTACTCATTAGGGCTTTGGCTTGCAGGGTTAGCAAGAGCTGAGTGGAAGGATTCCCAGCGCCCAGTGACTGGTCTACCCTCCAAATCCTATCGATGAGCCAGGCAGGCTGTGCTGCTACCTCGGTGTACTGCAAACCCACCAGGTTCAGGACTAGAAAGTATCATAGAGGGAGAGCTCGATTCCAACATTCCATTGCCAGGACCAACTCTGCCACAATTCCCCAGGGAGGATGGTCACTAGTTGGATTCTGACTTGAGCCCAGGGTTCGGGGATGGGAAGAGGTGAAATCTGCTGCTGCCTTCACCCCAGGCCTCTCTGATAGCTCAGTCAGTGACGGAGAGACACATTTGTGTATCGTTCAAATTATAGCCAGTAGTAGAGATCTCTTTACAATGTGAGCATTACAAAGATTAAGGGGGAGAAAGCGAAAGAGAGTGAGTGTGTGAGAGGGAGAATGAGTGAAAGTGAGAGAGGGGGAATGGGTATAGTGAGTGAGAGGGGTGTGTGCGTGCGGGGGGGGGTCACTACTCTCACCCCTATCGTTTCATTGATCGATGAAAGCGCAACTTTGTTGGACTTTGCCTCACTTCCCTAATAGTCTGAGGCAGCTTGGAATTGCTAACACAGCAAATTAGCAAATGAACAAACATTCCTCTTGCAGAATCAGATAATGTCGGGTTTGGTTTAAAAGGATCGGAAAATCATACAATCGTACAAAATTATACAATGTGATTTTCTTCCCCTGGGTGGAAACCAGGAGAATGAATGGGCATCTCGCTGCACCATGGCTCTATCTATCTGACACTGTAAACCTGACTCCTTCACTTAAAATAATCCTCCTTATAATCCTTTGCATAAGCCTCAAACAATCTCAAAGCACTTCAGAGGGAATTGTTGCCAAATGCAACGACTGGTTTATATGCAGCATGGCAGCCGATTTGCTCACAGCAATGTCCCACAAACAGCAATCATGTGAATGTCCAACTTATTTGGGGGATTGTTGGCCAGAACACTGGGAGAGAAAAACACCCTTCTCTTTTCGAATCGTGGCATGAGAGCTTTGATGTCCACCTGAACAGGTAGAAGGAACCTCAGTTTACAGTCTCATCCTAAACTCCCTTCTCTTTATGAATAATGTCATGGGCTCTTAAATTTCCACCTCTATATAGTGCTTCCCCCATTACTGCGTTGGAGTGTCAGCTTCCACTGTGAGTTCAAAGTCCTGCCAGAAAAAGTAAACTACAGAAAATATTTTACACCAAGGCACTCAGCCCAATGGTACCTGAGGAGGTCTGAAGAACTAACAAGGACTGCAGTGTCTATTGGCATTCCGATAAACTGGGTTTGATTAAATAATAATAAAAATAATTATTACATTTGATACATTATCAAGAGCATCTCAAAGCACTTCACTAAGTTTCTGTGAAGTGCAGGGACTGTGTATTTTGTGGGCAGACTCAGCAACCAATTTGCACACTGATATCCCACAAACAGCCATGGAGTGAATAATCAGTTGTATCTGGATGATGGTTGACCAGGACATGGGGAGAGAGAAACTCCTTTCTCTTTGGAATAGTGCCACAGGATCTTTAACATATGACCAGGGAGGTGGGACCTTGATTGAAACAGCACTGTTGACAGTGCAGTGCTGCACTGGAGTGTCAGGAGCTCAAAGACCCAACTCGGTAAAGTGATAACATTCTGACCCAGATAAAACAATGCTATCCACTGAGCTACATGTATAACACTATAACAATAAATCATATCAAGGCTCTCCACAGATAGAACATTGAATGGCCTGAACAAGGAACCTGGTATTTTTCCTCTACACAGCGCATGTAAAAGGGTCTGGATAGGCTCGACTTTTCCAGAGAAGTTATAGTAACTGAGTTTGAATGACATAGGAGCACTGTATTATTTCCCAGTATTAATTAATTAACCAGTAACTCAATAACTTTCAGGCATCATATCCCAATACGAACTCAGAAAAGACAGCATCTGGAGGACTGGCAAATATTAACCATAACAACTGCTGTTGGCAATAAAGAGCTTCAGACACCACCTGACCACTTGACTGTTGTTACTGCTGTGGACGCTGCAAACCCATCAAGGGCTTTACTCCAGCTTCACTCTCACTGCTGTGTGATGCGCCCAGACCCTTTGATGAGATCGCTGCCTTGCAATCACTCCGAGGTATCATTTAATTTCTATTTCTCAAAGTTAAGAAGACGAGCCCATGATGGAGGATAAAAGGGAATTGGATAAATACTTGTGGCAAAGTAATATTATGGGATGTAGGAAAGAGCAGGGATTGGGATTAGAGTAGACAGCTCCAGTGGGAGAGCGAGCACCAGCACAGACACGATGGGAAGAGACCAGGGAACGGGATTAGAGTAGAGAGCTCCAGTGGAGCGAGCACCAGCATTGCACGGTACTAGCAAGAGCTTCTTCTGTGCCAAGCACAGAAATCTTCTACCATTTACCAATTTGATTAACAAAAGTAATCTAGTAGGAACTAAAAAGAGTGGCTGACACCAAATGGCAAGGTGGTGGTGATCTGGGCCTCCAGAGGAATAGTCGAGGCAGGAGATGATGAAAGCGTGGATGAGAGTTTCGACTGCAATGGGAGTGAGACAGTTTTGTGGTGTATGTTATAATAATAATAATAATCCTTGAATTTGATATAGCGCTTTTCACGTCGGGAGGACGTCCCAAAGCGCTTCACAGAATACACTGTAAAGTGAATTGACTGTATATTTGTGGGCGAACGCGGCAGCCAATTGCGCACAGCAATGTCCCACAAACAGTCGTAGATTGAAAATGACCAATTTATTATTGTTTTTGGTTTTGGAGGGATTATTATTACTCTGTGTGGAGTAAGGAAACTTGCCCAAGGTTTCGCCCTGCCTGGAATTGAACTCAGGTCTCTCGCTTGCAAAGCGAGTGCTCTAACCACTGAGCTACAGGTCTCCACTCCAATGTTAATTCACAACTTACAAGGAGGACACAGGGTATGGGAAAGGAACTGTTCTTAAAAGAGTAGCACAGATACAATGGGCCAAATAGCCTTTTCTGTGCTGTAAATGTCGGTGGTTTTATGGAAAAACTGGGCCTGATTGCACAATTAACACTCTCCACAATGTGTGTCTGACCCAGGATGTATGTTGTGAAGATGACAGAGCAATATTTGCTGACTGATTGAGGAAGTATCAGTTTACCAGATGTTATCATGAGAAATACAAACAGAAAGCCCATAGCCTACAATCTATATTGTGCTGGGGAAATCATGTAGCAAAACACAGCAAATACATCATGGCAGGTTGTAAAAGGGTATTTTCCAGCAGTAGAAATGCTAAATAGCAAATGAATATAATTTGCCTTCTCCGTTACATTCAATGAAAATCATAACGAAGATAGGTACCTGCTACAATGGGCCAAATAGCCTTCTTTTGTGCTGTAAATGTTACGGAAGAACTGAAGTCGTTGCTTAACTAACAATCTCTAAAAATTATCCGCAGAGCGAGGGCTCAAATCTACGCTTGTCAGATGTCTAATGATCAACTATTGACTCTCCTGGGGAAGGTAAGCAACTTTTCTTTAGGGCTGTGTCAGTAGATTGGGATTCCCATGCGGCAGTCTCGGTGGTCTCGCCTGAATTAAGGCAGATCCTCAGTATTCCAGGACATTATTGATGATGGAGCAGTGTTATCAATGGCAAGTTGGTTAAACTCCAGCAATACCTTAACACACACTCTGGGATCCCTCAGCATTGGCTCTTGCCAACCTATACCTAAACTTTCTGAGATTACGTAAACAGGGTTTGTCCCTCTGATCTACATACCAGACAAATGGAGACCAGATACATGTTCAATTCCAGTTTGGTTTGGGGACTATTAAGCACAATGACAGGGTTTCCATTTGTATAAGACACTCAAGCCACAAAAAATCTGACAAACAACCACCACTCCTGACACAATAATTGGGAAGCGTTGAGCTGTCTCCACGTGACAAGGCACTTGTAAACATTATAAGAGATTCCTTTGCATAAAAAGAAAAGTATCAGAAAACTAAAGGTTAGTCACCACTGAACAAAATAGACAGGAAACAAAACCGGAAGTAGAGTAAAGACTTTGCTCACTGAAAAACTATATAAATGTCTGAGTCTCACTTCAGCATGTGAAGCTCAAACTGCTTCTTAATCTCATCCTTGTCACCAGAGAATCCCATCCTTTTGAGGAACACCACCAGAGCAGGTAAAGATCCTTTTACAATCTCGGACTGGCAAAGTAAATTGGTAATGTGTCAGCAGATTCACTGTGGATTGCAGGATGTTCCAAATGTGTTGAGTGAGGGAATATTATATTCACTCCCCTTCTGAGTACTTTTATTTTGAAATGAACAGGGTTACAGAGCGAATGATCAGTGACAGATTTCCTGACAATAATAATCCTTGCATTTGATATGGCACCTTATCACATTGTTGAGACATCTCAAAATGTTTCACAGAATATTTTTGTGGGAGGAACACAACAGCCAATTGTTCCACAAACAGTCATGGATTGAGTGACCAAATATTTTTAGAGGGATTATTACCACCTGGAAGTACTCCGCCAAACAACTAACAATCAGATCCTAAGCTAGGTGGGAAAGCATGCTGTGAGGAGGACACAAGGAGAATGCAAAGGGATATAGACAGGTTAAGTGAGTGGGCAAGAAGGTGGCAGATGGAGTATAATGTGGGGAAGAGTGAAGTTATTCACCAAGGTAGAAAAAATAGAAAAGCAGATTATTTTCTAGAGGGGGAGAGACTAGGTAGTGTTAGTATTCAGAGGTATTTAGGTGTCTTTGTATACCAATCACAAAAAGTTGGTATGCAGGTACAGCAAGCAACTAGAAAGGCTAATAATAATAATAACCTTGATCCCAGCTCTGGTCTGAAATGCTGTACACTGTCCAGCTCCTTGGGATGTCCTCCCGAAGTGAAAGTCGCTATACAAATGTAATATTCTTGTTGTTGTTAGCGTTTATTGCAAAAAGGTTAGAGTACAAGAGTCGGGAGGTCTTGCTGCAATTGTATAGGGCCTTGGTGAGACTGCATCTAGAATATTTTGTGCAGTTTTGGTCTCCTTATCTAAGAAAGGATACACTCACCTTAGAGGGGGTGCAACGAACGTTCACTAGTTTGGTTCCTGGGGTGAGGGGGTTGACGTATGAGGATAGGTTGAGTAAACTAGGCCTATATTCTCTAAATTATACAAGAATTAGAGGTGATCTTATAGAAGCCTATAAGATTCTTAAGGGACTTGACAGGGTAGATATTGTGAGACTGTTTCCCCTAGTTGGAGGATCTTAAGCTAGGGGTCATAGGCTCAGGATTAAAGGTCAGCCTTTTAGAACTGAGTTGAGAAAACATTTCTTCACTCAGAGTGTAGTGAATTTATGGAATTCTCTACTCCAGAAGGCTGTGGGTGCTCAGTCATTGAACTATTCAAGACTGAGATCAATAGATTTTTAAAAACTAAAGGGATTGAGGGATATGGGGATAGGGCAGGTAAATGGAATTAGGTTAGAAGATTAGCCATGATTTTATTAAATGGTGGGGCAGGCTCAAGGGGCCAAATGGCCTAATCCTGCTCCTATTTGTTATGTTCTTAACTACTGCTAGGGAAAGAGACATGTGAAGTAAGGAAACATGCCTAAGGTTTCTCTCTGCTCGGGTAATCAAACCCAGGTCCTCTCGCTTGTGAGGCGAGCGCGCTAAACAAAATGCTATGGGACTCCACAATGCAGTGCTGGCAGAATTTCTAGAGTGCAGGCTCCATCCATTCATTCATTCATTTATTCATTCATTCATAATTTCAGCTCAATGCCTAACACCACATCAGTAATATTACTGACAGTGACAGAGTGGTTTAGACACCTTACACCGCTCGTCTGAGATCAGGGTATAGCTCGGCATCAGAATGGCACAACTCCCACACAATGTGGCTTTTCACTCTGACTAATACAGTAACATTTAAATTCAATGCATGGTAGATTAAGAGATATTTTTCTTAGAAATTTACTGTGTCCAATTATGTGTTTAATCCTCCCCCCGCGCTGGCATACTCCCTCTGCTCCCAGAGGGCCTCCCCCTGCGGTGAATTTCATAAGTGCTTGTTTCCCTGTTACACCAGGTGCAAAGAAACATTTGTGTGAGCTTTCGCAGCGAGTGTCAGCAGGTCCTTTGACTGTGGAAGGCATCACTGTGGAGCCCAGATACTGGAAGCTCGTCCAGCAATATTGGGGCAAAATCATGTGGGGGAGGGGGAAGGGGGCATTAGGCACACCAGTGTTTGTTAAATGGTGAAAATGCTCTGAGACGCTAGCCTGCATGAGGGCTGCTAAATAAATGCAAGTTGGTGTTGTGATTGTTGAGTCGTCGGGGTATTAGGGTCACCTTGAGGTGCTGTGAGGCCATGGAAGGATTTCAATGTGATAAGAAAGACCTTGATGTGTGGAGTCCTGTAGCTCAGTGGTCAGAGCATTCATGCAAGCGAGAGGACCTGGATTCGATTCCAGGGTAGAGAAACGTTGGCCAAGTTTCTTTACTCCACATGACTCTGTTTACCTAGCGGTAAGTAGGAACCTAGTTCTTAGTCAATTGGCGGATCGCTTTTCCAGGGGTGATAATCCCTTAAAAATAAATGTGGTCACTTAATCCACGACTGTTTGTGGGACACTGCTGTGTGCAACTGGCTGCTCGTTTTCATCCACAGTCAATTCACTTTACAGTATAGTCTGTGAACCGCTTTGAGAAGTCTAGAAGTCTAGTCATATTAAATGCAAGGATTATTATTATTATTGAATTCGGCAGCAAAATGGAGAGCTCTTTAAGAGAGCCAACTCTGGCATGACAGGTCAAACATAATAATAATAATCCTTATATTTGATATAGCATCTTTCATGTCGGGAAGACTTCTCAAAACACTTCACAGGATATACTGTGGAGTGCATTGACTGTGTTAAATATTGTATTAAATATATTAAAAATATTTAAAAATATATAAAAATATTAAAATATCACAAATGCGGCAGCCAATTTGCCCACAGCAATGTCCCACAAACACCATGGAAGTGAATGACCGATTTTATTGGTAGGCTTATCGGCCAGGACACCGGCGAGAAACTCCTTTCTCTTTTAGAATAGTGGTGTAGGATCTTTAATATCCACCTGAAAAGAGCACTGACTGGAGTGTCAGCATAGATTATTAGCTCAAAGTGCCCGACGTACGGCTTGAAATGGCTACCTACTGTCCTGCAAATGGCTGTATGGTCGGAAAACAAACTAGCGATATTAGATCACTGGTAGACACAGGGCTGGTCTGAAATAAGGCACCAACAGCAGCACCTTCTGGCATGAAAAATAAAGACATTGCCTTCAGTTTAAATTTCTCAACTCAAAGCTAGATGGCACCATTGGAAAGTGTTCTGATATAAAATGGTGCACCAGATGGCATATGTAATGGCAGTTACATAAAATCCTTTGCTCACTCACACCCTTAGTTTCTTCCCCGCCTCCACCGCCCCACTCCCCACCCACCATGACCGATAGACCTCCTGACTCTTACTTACGCATTTCGTTATCAGCCAAAGGAAATTACCTTCAAAAATGGCATTGCAAAACGTTCAAGTAATTACCGTCATGTGAAGTTACTGAGTGTTTTTAGGCGAAGATGGCAGCAATGTTGCTCAGAGCGAGAGCCTACAATCAGCTAGGAAGGACCCATTTATCTGGAGAATTGTTTGCAAACCACCAAATCTGCTCTGTATAATAATAATCCTTGCATTTGATATAGCGCTTTTCACATCTGGAGGACGTCCCAAAGCTCTTCACAGAACACACTGTAAAGTGAATTGACTGTATATTTGTGGGCGAACGCGGCAGCCAATTGCGCACAGCAATGTCCCACAAACAGTCGTAGATTGAAAATGACCAATTTTTATTATTGTTTTTGGTTTTTGAGGGATTATTATTAGGCGTGTGGAGTAAGGAAACTTGCCCAAGGTTTCGACCTGCCTGGAATTGAACTCAGATATTTTGCTTGCAAAGCGAGTGCTCTAACCACTGAGCTATAGGACTCCACGAGTATCTTTTCCTATGCCACAATTTAGCTGACCCTGGTTTACAAAATCTCCGTATTTGATTTGACATTGAACTATTTGAAGGCGCTTCACAGGGAATTCAGGTAAAGTGCGCCACTTTATAGGTAACCAATTTGCGCATAACCATGCAGTGAACGAACAATTTATCTTAAGGCTCATCAGCCAGGTCACTGTGAAATTCCCTATTTCTTTTCGAATAGCACCAAGGCATTTTTAAAGTCTACCTGAACCTTAGGTAACGTTCCTTACTTAACACGCCCCTGTTTGTCTAACAATAGGTAGGAACCCAGTTGTTAGTCAATTGGCAGATCGCTTTCCTGAGGTAATAATGCCTTAATGTGGTCACTCAATCCACGACTAGTTTGTGTGACACTGCTGCCACATTTCACCCCAAAAACTACAGTCAACTTTCCCATAAGTTCTGTGGAGTGCTTTGAGACGTCTCAACGATGTGATAAGGTGTTATATCAAATGCAAAGATCATTATTATTAGACACAACCTCCGATTAATGTCTCATCTGAAGGACATAGCTTTGCCTTAGTATTGCACTGGAGTGTCAGTCTGCCTTAACTATGAACTCAAAGACACGAGATGGGGTTTGAACCCACAACTTTTCCAGACACCAGGCTGACACACAATAAAAAAGCAGGGCAGTACCACAATACTATAAATATTCCCAGTTGCAGAACTAGCTTCTCTCCAGAAGAAACTGAGTCATTTAGTTTTCTGCTTTGCTGAAATCAGCTTTGAGAGCACAAGTGGACCTTCCCAGCAATCACACAGACTCGCAGCGTTTCCGGCACCGAGCTGCAAAGATTTAAACCAGGCTGGGTGTTGCTGTGCTTCTGGTTGTGACTGTGTTCTCCTTGCTTACCAACTACCCTGTCTTTGAGAGCAGAAGGGGTTCAGCTCCATGGATCAGATTCTCTATAATTGGACCATAGTAAAACAGAACATAGTTTAGGACAGCCCAGAATGAGGCCATTCGCCCAGCACAGCTGTGCCAGCTCTCTAATTAACTCCATTTAGTCCCACTGCCCACCCTTTTATATGAAGTCCATTCTTGTCCAACTCTCTTTTCAAAACTAATTGTGGATTCTACTTACACCACCTGCCACCCCTACCCTACACCCTACATCCTGCCCCCACACCACCCCAGCACCCGATTTCCCCTACTAGTTGTCTTGGGGCGTCCTCCCGGCATGAAAGGCAGATGTAATTTTGTTGTTGTCAATCTAAATGTCGCTGCTCTCTCACCCCAGTTAAAGGTAATGAATTAAAGGAATAAATTATTAATGATAAAGTTCTTGAGACTATAATCCGTGACAAAATACATTTTCACTTAGAAAAATATGGGTTAATAAAGGACAGCCGACATGGATTTGTTAAAGGCAAATCATGTCTAACAAACCTGATAGTTTTTTGCTGAAGTAATGAAGAGGGTGGATGAAGGTAGTGCAGTTGATGTCGTTTATATAGATTTTCAAAAGGCGTATGATAAAGTGCCACATAAGAGACCTGTAAGCAAAATAGAAGCCCACAGTATTAAAGGGACAGTGGCAGCATAGATACAGAACTGGCTGGGAGACAGAAAGCAGAGAGTAATGGTGAACAGTTGTTTTTCTGACTGGAGGGAAGTGTGCAGTGGTGACCCCAGGGGTCAGTATTGGGACCACTGCTGTTTTTGATCTATATAAATGACCTGGACTTGGGTATAGGGAGTACAATTTCCAAGCTTGCAGATGATACTAAGCTAGGAAAAGGAGTAAACAGTGAGGAGGACAATAGCAGACTGCAAGAGGACATAGACAGGCTGGTAAAATGGGCAGACACGTGGCAGATGAAGTTTAATGTGGATAAATGCGAAGTGATGCATTTCGGGTGGAAGAATGAGGAGAGGCAATATAAGCTGATGGTACAATCTTAAAGGGGGTGAAGGAATAGAGAGACCTAGGGGTTCATATAAGTAAATCTTTGAAGATGGCAGGAAGATAAAACTGTTAAAAAAAGCATACGGGATACTAGGCTTTATAAATAGGGGCATAGAATACAAAGGTTCAGGAAGTTATGATAAACCTTTATAAAACACTGGTTAGTCCTCAGCTAGAGTATTCATATCCGGGCACCACACTTTGGAAAGGATGTCAAGGCATTGGAGTGGGTGCAAAGGAGAATTACTGGTACCAGGAATGAGAGACAGTTATCAGGAGAGGCTAGAGAAGCTGGGATTATTCTCCTTGGAGCAGAGAAGGTTAAGAATGAAACCTAATAGAAGTTTTCAAAATTATGATTCGATAGGGTGAACAAAGAGAAACTATTTCCACTGGCGGGTGGGTCGGTAACCCGAGGACACTGATTTAAAATAGTTGTTAAAAGAAGGGGAGGAGAAATGTTTTCACACAGCGAATTGTTTGGATCTGGAATGCAATACCTGAAAGGGTAGTGGAAGACGATTCGATAACAACTTTTAAGAGAGAAGTAGAAAATTATTTGGGGAGGACAAGTTTGCAGGGCTATGTGGGGAGCAAGGGGAGTGGAATTGAATTGGATAGCTCTTTTCAAAAAGCCGGCACAGACACGATGGGCCAAATGGCCTCCTTCTGTGCTATATAATTCTATGATTCTACGATCACTTGAAAGACTGTTAACAATAATGCATTTTCTATTGTTTCACATGAACGATTCCCTTCAGTTGATTTGATTTTTTCATTTCATTAATAAATGACATAAGCCCAATCAGAGGAATCACAGTATTGTAGTCACAAAGGGCATTAGTAAGGGAACTTTCTATTCACAGTACACTCATCACTTTCAGAATTACTGCAGTTATCAATGTTTCATTTCATTCCCTTAGCTTACTTCCCTCTTTATATCTTTCTATGATGGGTAAAAAAAGCACTAATGCAAGGAAGTATTCCGATTCCGTTCCGATTGACTCTGCAAGCCAAAGCCCTAATGAGAAGCGTGGTTCTAGCTGGTCAAGCAGCAGGAAAGCTTGCCAGGCAGTGCTCTCAATGGCAAACTATGTGGTTTTAGCTGGTTAGGCTCCAAGTTACTACAAACCACACTCTGGTGCTGGCTCTTGTCAACCTCCACCTGCGGAATTAGGTAAGCAGGATGCATCCCTCCAGAAAGAGAATGCACATTCCATTCCAATAAATAACTTTGGAATTTCCATGCATAGGTCGGATGCAAGGAACAATGTTTGGTTTGGATACATGGTGATAGGCTTCCGCATGTGTCAAACGCCTGGCTAAAATAAAATAAAATAAAAAACCTCACACAGCCAATTTGGCTCTCTCGATGGGTAATGGCAAACATCCCATCCAGAATTGATCACTTCATATAAATGTCTATAACTTTGAAAGTACTTCACGAGATATACTTTAAAGTCTCGTAACCAAGTATTTGTAAGCGAACGCAACTGCCAATTTGCACACACCTATGTCACATACACAGTCATGAAGTGAATGACCAATTTTATCTTCAGAGATTGTTGGCCAGGACACCTTCTCTTTTTAAATAGTGCCATGGGGATCTTTAACGTTCATTTGAACAGGGAGACGGGTCCTTAGTTTAATGTCCCATTTGAAGGACAACACCCATCTCCAGTTTGCTGAGAACAGGATATCAGCAGACAAGGCAGACGGAACACAACACAATACAAACGCTTAGTCTGTGGCTTTTCTCTTTGCTAATATAGAAATGGCTATAGCTGGAACAGGAAGTCCACTGAACTATTCAAACTTCACAGAGAAAGACAGCTGCAACGCAGACCGCCAAGTCAGCCAAGTGGTGTTCTCAGTCCTCTACTCCGTCCTCTTCATCGCTGGCATCACGATGAATAGCCTGGCAGTATGGGTCTTCTTCCAAATCCCGAGTAAGTCCAACTTCATTGTCTACCTAAAGAACACAGTGGTAGCCGACTTGCTCATGACCCTGACGTTCCCGTTTAAAATCATCATCGAGTCAAGCTTCCGAACACCAACCCTCCAGTTCATTGTCTGCCAGATCACTTCCGTCAGCTTCTACTTCACCATGTACATCAGCATCATGTTCCTGGGGCTGATCAGCGCCGATCGCTACCAGAAGGCGGCCAGGCCTTTCGGGAGCTCAGCCAAGTGCAGGCCCCGCTCGGCAAAAATCTGCTCCGTGGCCGTGTGGCTCGTCATGTTCCTGCTCTCGTTGCCCAACATGGTGCTGATCAAAGGTAGCAGCATGCCCAAGAACCAACGCAAGTGCTCCTCCCTCAAGACAGACATGGGGCTAAAATGGCATGAGATTGTCACCTTTGTCTGCCAGGTCATCTTTTGGTGCAATCTGGCCATTATCGTTGGCAGCTATCTGCTGATCTCTCGGGAGCTTTACAAGTCCTACCAAAGAACGCGAGGCAGCTCCAGCCAAGCCAACAGACAGGTGAACTTCAATGTCTTTATCGTACTTGGGGTGTTTTTTGTCTGTTTTGTGCCTTTTCACTTTGCCAGAATCCCGTACACACTCAGCCAAACGAGAGGCGCCTTTGACTGCACCACGCAAATCGCCCTTTACTACACGAAGGAGAGCACCCTGTGTCTAGCGGCGTTTAATGCCTGCCTCGACCCCTTCATTTACTTCTTCCTGTGTCGCTCCTTCAGGAACACCTTATTCGAAAAGCTGAACATCCACGTGCAAAGACTGCGCCAAAGAGGCGAAATGTCAACAAGCAATGAGATCGCACTTTAACCTCTCTACCTGTTGTTGATAATTACCAAACAGCCCCATCTTTCTCGCTCGTTCATGTAAACAGACTCGTAGCAGTTTTAGAAAATAACAAAGTTGTACCTTTTTTGTAAATAAATTAACCAGCTTTTTTGACAGTAAAACCTTGCCTGGACCTTCATTCATGCACTCTGACACACACAATAAGCCTTGCCTTTTTATAGCATTCATCACATTGAAAAATTCCACCACCTCCTAGCCTGTGACACAATTTTGTCTTAAAGTTTAAGATCAATACCGATATTGGGATTAAAGGATCGCGATATCAGTTTGGAGGAAGAAGACCCTTTGACCCAACTGATCGCATCTCTCCAGCATCCTCATCGAGCTGCTTTTTAAATTAGTCCAGTGTCCTGGCCTTAATCACCCTTCCTGGCAAACTGTTCCACTCATTAATTACCCTCTGTGTGAAGAAAAACTCCCTGGTGTCTGTCCTGAAATTAACCTTTACAACTCTAAACCTGTGTCCTCTTGTCTTGGTGCATTCCTAAAGTATCGATCTGGATTTACTTTTTCAATCCCATTTAACATTTTATAAACGTGCATAAATTCCCACTGACTAGTCTTCTCTCAAGACCGAGTCCCTTCCCTCACTGTGTAGGTTCACATGTGAAGAATTCAAGCACTGATTTTTTTTGGCGCTTATCACACCTATCACCATTCTTAAGAGTCTCCAAACCAAGCCAATAATAATAATTCTTGCCTTTGATATAGCGCCTTATCACAACTTCTAGACGTCTGACTGTATATTTTTGTGGGCGAAACAATGATTACATATGGAAACTTCCTATGGAGGCATTGTCTCTGCCTGGAAGGATGCACCCTGATCACTTCATCCTGGATAGTATGAGGCATAGGTTAGGTTGGCAAGAGGCAAGGTCGAGAGCACCCTAGTCTGGGCAACTCATTGCTGCCCCACCCCACTCAACCCCCACTGCTTTCAAAACTCTTTGGCCAGGCCTGCAGTCATCTGCCTCCTACCCATCTCCCACTCCAAATCTGATAAGCGTTTTAAGATGTTTAACCAGGTGGGAGGCACTGTATAAGTGTTGCACTTACCGCCCAAGCTAAAGGACTTGGGTTCGATACCCGAGCGAGGCAAAACTTTAGGCAAGTTTCCTTACTCCACATGCCTCTGTTTACCTAGCAGGAAGTAGCAATCTGGTTGTTAGTCGATTAGCGGATTGCTTTCCGGGGGCAATAATTCCTAAAAATTCACGAAATCCATGATCGATTGTGGGACATTGCTGTGCACAATTGGCTGCTGCATTCTGCCCACAAAATACACAGTCAATCCACTTTACAATATATTCTGTGATCGCTTTGACACATCACAATGATGCAATAAGGCACTACATCAAATGCAAGGATTATAATTATTATTATTAATGCACCCTAAGGGCCATGATTTTGCAACACAAAAGTAACATTGATATTGATGCCACGCTGTACACACCAACCCAGTAAGTGGCAAGACCAGACTGAAGGATTCAGTCAGACCTGGGCTGTTCCCACCAGGCGAGGTAAGGTAACTCAATGGTCACATTTGCTGCAACTGTCCATCTGACAGGGCGAGGATGTGCAATGACCAACTGTATAGGGCCTTGGTGAGACCGCAACTGGAGTATTGTGTGCGGTTTCCTTATTTAAAAAAGGACATACTTGCCCTCGAGGGGGTGCAGCGTAGATTCACTCGGTTAGTTCCTGGGATGAGGGGACTGACCTATGAGGATAGTCTGAATAAACTTGGGCTATATTCTCTAGAGTACAGAAGAATTAGGGGAGATCTTATTGAAACATATAAGATTCTTAAAGGGTTGGATAAAGTAGACACTGAGGGACTGTTTCCCCTGGTAGGAGAATCTATAACCAGGGGTCACAGTCTTAAAATTAAAGGTCAGCCTTTTAGAACAGAGTTGAGGAAACATTTCTTCACTCAGTGGGTCGTGAATTCTACCCCAGAAGGCTGTAGATGCTCAGTCCTTGAACATCTTCAAGGCTGAGACTGATAGATTTTTTAAAAAAGAGGGATTAGGGGATAGGGGATAGGGCAGGTAATTAGAGTTGGGTCTGAAGATCCGGTTCGAGGGGCCGAATGGCCTACTCCTGCTCCTAATTCTTATGTTCTTATGTTCTTATTATCCATCAAATGTAAAAACTGCACTCCAATCCTGAATCCAGATCCAAGCAAAACTGCAGTTTCAGTGAGAGACTAATACAAAATATTTTGCCTTAAAGAGCGTGACTAATTCGCAAATCCCAACACTTACAATTTGCAATATGTGGAATGAACTATTTCATAACCTAAAGCCAAATCTGATGGCACAATTAACCAGTCAAATATGTCTTAATATTGTGCAAGAACAATTAAAGTGAATGTAACAAATTTTAAAAAAGGCAGAACTTGCTTTTATTAGCTTCTTATCATGTTGAAATAATCTCTAAGCACTTCACAATAGTTACTCCCAAGTGTAGTGATTGTGTATTTGTTGGCAAATGCAACAGCCATTAGGCCAGAAAGTTCCCACAAAGTGCTAGGAAAGACAACAACCGCATTTATATTGCACCCTTTTAGGTAGAATGTCTCAGAGAACTTCACCGAGCACTGACCAGTTTGACAATGTACTAATAATCCTTGCAGTTGGTACAGTACCTCTCACATCAGGCGAACCTCCCAAAGTGCTTCACAGGGATACTTATTGCAAAGCGGAGTGACTGTGTGTAATTTTGTGTGCTAATGCTGTAGCCAATTTGCACACAGCAATGTCCCACAAACGACCATGGAGTGAATGACCATTTTTTTTATTTTGGGAGATTGTGGCCCAGGACACCGGGAAACACTCCCTTCTCTTTTCCAATCATGCTATAGGAATCTTTACCATCCACCTGAACAGGCAGACGGGACCTTGGTTTAATGTCTTATCCAGTGGTTTGGATCACTCTAATCCTTACATTTGATACAGAGCTTATCACATAGGGAAGCTGTCTTAAAGTGCTTCACAGAATATATTGTAAAGTTATACAAGCAGCCTCGCCTCTGCAGATGCTACCCACAAACCCAGTAAATGCAGGGTCATGATATTTATGGCAGCAATTTAGTCATGGCTGCTGAGCAGACCCAAGTGGTTGCAGAGAACAGCCTTTTATTGTGGTAACTTGCTAAAGATACTGCGCTCAGTGTTGTGCCAAGCATGTTGTGGAGGTGGCTAAGCTTAGGCAGAGAATCATAGCATTGTTAAGATCAATATCATGCATGGCATCAGAATATCATACCCCCAGATACAATCACTTAGTCGTCAGCTAATTGTTCACTGATCTTTACAAGTGATGCAGGGCCTCTCATGTCAAAAATACTTGAAGCATTTCACCGGCAATTGTTGTAAAGTGTAGTGGCTGTGTAGTTGTAGGTGAACACAGTGGTCAAATCTGGACACAACAAACAGCCATGAAATGGATGATCACCAACCCTTTGGTTATCAGTTTGGGAATCTGACAAGTGCGGGTTTGAGTCCTCACCACACGGCTCTCGCAGGTATCAGGAATCCTTGCCAACAATAAGACAAGCAACACAGCTCAGCATGAAATGCACAGAACCGGAGACATTCACAGCACAGGAGGCAATTCGGCCCATCGTACCTGTGGGTAATCGCTGAACGAGATCCTATCTACCTCCGCTCAGCGGGCACTGACCTGCTCTGTGCCCTCCGCCCTGCCCGCGCCACCATTGGTGATCGGGCCTTCAGCCTTCTTGCCCCACCCCCTCAAACTCTATCCCAGAAATCCTCCATCTTACCCCCTCCCTTGCCTCCTTCAAGGACCATCTCAAGACCTTCCTCTTTGACCGTGCCTTCAGTCACCATCCCTCTCCCCTACCCCTCTTGATTCCAACCACCAGCTCAGGTGCAAACCCTTAGTTATCCACTGCTTTGGGACGTCCTTCTGATGTGAAAGGCACTGTGCAAATGTAAATTTGTATTTGTTATCCATCTAGTCCCACTCTCCTGCATCTCTTCCCCTCGCACCCTTTTCATATTTTTATATACATATCTAGTTTTCTCTCAAAGGTTGTGCATTCTATATTCAAATAACTAACTTGGTGTAGAAGTCTACCTTTTAATCTCTCCTTTTTATCAATATGCTGCCCCAGTTTTACCACATGAACACAAAGCACAGAACAAGACTTTTAACTCATTAAAGGCAACAAGAGCTCAGCTTTCTTTAGTGTGTAGGACTCTCTAGCATTGCTAGCATTTTCAGGCTGCCTCAGTCAGTCGCACTGCAGTCCAGTGCTCACTTTCGGTGATAAACTAACCTGAGCTCCCACCTGCCAATTCTTCACGTGGATGCTCCAACATTATTGGAAAATAGAACAGAGTTTCTCCCAGTGTCTTGGCCAGCAATGGCCCTTTCATATCACGGACATCCCAAAGCAACAATCCTCAGGTAAACTCGTCATTCACTTCATGGCTGCTTGTTTGCAAAAAAAGAAGTTACTGTTACACTTGACGCACTTGGCAGCAAATTCTTGTGAAGTATTTCGAGATGTTTCAACAATACTGGGATTGTGTAAAATGCAAGAATTATTATATTATTGTCCAGCAATTTCTGCCATATTTCTGACTGAGAAATTCTTAATAAATACTATATTCTTTTCAAACTCAACATCGCTCACTGTCTCTCCCCTACACAAACTTCAGAACAGATTCCTCGCTTCTGAGGAAACAAACTTGCCTTGAGAGCGAGAGGACCCGAGAGGGCAAAAGCTTAGGCAAGTTTCCTTACTCCATGCCTCTGTTTACCCAGCAGTAAGAATCCGGTTGTTAGTTGATTGGTGGATCGTGTTCGGGGGTAATAATCCCATCAAAAGCAAATAAATTTAAATACTAATTTGGTCACTCAAACCATGACTGTTTGTGGGTCACTGCTGAACGCAATTGGCTGCCGTTTCACCCACAAAATATATAGACGTCTCAATGACATGAAAAAGCACAATATCAAATGCAAGGATTATTATTACTACTAATATTATTATACTGAATATACCACAAGTGACTTTTCATTCTGCTACAGTTCTTTTTCTGACTCGTTTCCTGAGTCTGGCCAGTGCCAGAGAGAGAGAAAGATTGGTATCAGCCCATAAAGAGAGAGAGAGAGACTGTGGTCTCTACCCAACATTGGCGATAGGAGTGGTTACTAATCATGGCCAATACAATTCAGTTCTTTTTTGAGGAGAGTATTTCTAGCCGAGGTCTGCAGAACCTGCATATGTGCCTCCTAAATCAGGAAGCTTAATGTTTGGACGTTAGTAAAATTTCAAGTGACTTCCATACAAAGGCTTCCTTTTGCATTCTACTTCAGAGGCTGTTCTCCAGTTGCTGGCTGGTGAGTCAGGGATAGACCCAAGAGAGGGGAAGGCTCGTGTGAGGCAGCATTTGCACCAAGCCTGGAATTTGGGCAGCAACTGGTGACCAAATCTCAAAGCCAGTTTGCCAGAAGATACCTAAAGCATTTAGAGAAACACATTTCAGGTCACAGATTCGCTCACTCGGACCAAAGGAAACTGCCGAAGTCTCGCTGGACATGTAAGTAAATCACTCTCCAACTGTATCATATAGAAATGTGCGGTTCAGGAATGTCAGGGTTTGGAATTCAAATGGATATTGAGGTCAGATTAATAATAATAATAATCCTTGCATTTGACATAGCACTATATCACGTCTTCGAGACGTCTCAAAGCGCTTCATAGAATATACTGTTAAAGTGAATTGACTGTATATTTTGTGAGCAAAAGTCGGCAGCCAATTGCGCATATCAGCGTCCCATAAATAATAACCCTAACGCTAAGCTCAAAAGGGAATTGGATAAACAGCTGATCAGCAAAAAAAATAGGGAGTTTGGGAGAGAGCTGGGAAGCGGATAAATAACAAAAGGTGATTAGAAAAAAAAAGGGGGGGACGCAGTGGCATAGATACGGTGGACCTCTTTCTGTTCAGGAACTTCTCAAAGAGTTTCGTAGAAAAGTGTATTCACGGACAAAACTGGCAACCACAAATAGCCATGAAATGAATGACCAACTTATATGGGGAATTGCTGGCTAGGACCCTGGAAGGAATTTGCTTCTCTTTTCCAGTAGCGTCATTGGATCTGAACAGGCAAATACAACCTTGGTTCAATGTCGCATCCTTAGAACGGTGCCTCTGACAATGCCACCTCCCAGGACTGCACTGGAGGGTTAGGAGTTAGTCTGTACTGTGAGTGCCTGACAGAGGTCTTGAATATACAAACTAAATGAAGCAACTGCCAGATAATCCAGAGTTCTGCAGCTCGTGTCCTCTCCCTCACCAGGCTCCGTGGCCATATCACCCCCTCCCTCGCCCGGCTCCACTGACTCTCCATCCCCTAGAGGATAGAGTTCAAAATCCTCGTCCTCCCCTTCAAGGCCCTCCACAGCCTTGCTCCTTCCTACCTCTGTGACCTGCTGACTCCCTCCACTCAGCAAGCTCCAGCCTGCTCCACGTCCCCTGCCCGTCCCACACCACCATCAGCTATCGAGCCTTCAGCTTCTCCCCCTATCTTCTGGAACTCCATCCCACAGTCCTTTCGTCTTGCTCCCTCCTTCAAAGCCTGACCATGTCAAGATCCTCCTCTTCAACCACGCATGAGGCCACCCTCCTATCCCTACCCTCAAGCCCTCCACACCCCCCCACCGATCCCAACTCTCTGCTCAGGTCCAAATCCCTGACTGTCCAGCGTCTTGGGTCATCCTCCCGACATGAAAGGCGCTATACAAATGTAACTTGTTATTGTTGGTGATAAAGAGCCTTCCAGAAACACACTCATATCATTTTGTCTGAAAATGGCTCAAATTGAGGTGTTGATGTTTTGGGTTCAGACTTGCTCCTGAATGTTGCCATCTAACAAATGCAGCAGTAAGAAGAATACAGATTTAGCTCAAGCTGCCTCAGCAAGTGTCAACAAAAATTGCACTGGGGACACTTGCTGAGGCAGCTCAGAGCGACTCATTGAGTAAGTTTCCTTACCCCACATGCTCTGCTTACTTTGCAGTAAGTAGGAACCCGATTGGGGTTAGTTGATTGGCGGACTGTGTTTCAGGGATAATAATCTCTCAAAATATAATAGAAGAGTTTTTCCCAGTGTCCTACGAACAATGCTCCAGATAAATTGGGCATTCACATCACGTTTGCAGGACCTCGCTGTGTGCAAATTAACTGCCGCCGTTATGTAAAGAAACTCTTTACTTCAACAAGTTGTCAGCAATTCCCTGTGATGTGCTTTGAGATGTTTTGACGTTATAGCTGCTGTATCAAATGCAAAGAAAATCCTATCACTGTGACCAGCCTACAATCCGATAGAGTGGTGGTGATAATGGCTCCAGCACAAAAGACACTTCCTACTGTAAAGGAAACCGAAAGCTGTGCGGCACCTATTCTTCCTTATTTTATATTAATAAACTTTAAACGCAGACAGTGCAGCTTAAGCTAGCAACTGTCTATGAGACTGATATTCACAGGTGCATATTGACCCACTTCACACTAATTTGGGTAAGGCCCCGTCAACAAAGTGGGCACCCTAAGCAATAGCGAATGATGGGGGCTGGTCCACAATTATATTATGAATCCAAAGAAGTGACAGATCTAAATAACTTCTAAATGACTTCCCAAGGCCCTGGACAATCAGTATTTCGGACCCGAGCTGGGGCTCAGGATCGGGTAGGGTGGAGGGCAGGGGGAGAAGAAGGATTATCGAAAGCACGGTCGAAGAGGAGGTTCTTGAGACGGGTCTTCAAGGAGGCAACAGAGGGGGCGAAGCAGAGGGACTGAGGGATGGAGTTCCAGAGTGTGGGGGCAGAATAGCTGAAGGCCCGCCCGCCATTGATGGGACGGGCGAGGCAGGGAACGTGAAGCAGGCTGGAGTCTTCTGAGATGATTCATTAGACATCAGTTTGTAAATATTTTCAAAGCTCTTGCTTCACAGAGGATTATTGTGAAGTGCAGTGACTAGATTAGTGTTGGCGAATGTGGCAGCCAATTTGCACACAGTTTCCCCCCAACTACCAAAGATCAATATATCTGGTGAATTGTCAGCCGGTACACCAAGAGAAACTCTCTCTTTTCCAATACAGTAGTATCACGGGATCTCTAACATCCACGTGAACAAGCTGATGGGACCTCGGTTTATCGTATCATCCGAGGGACAGCACCTCTGACAATAAGTGGACCTCTAGCACTGTATTTAGTGTAAGCCTAGACTGTGAGTCTCCAAGTGCTGACATGGGGCACGTTATCAATCTGGTCATACCAGTTGACTAAACTCCATTAAGACTATTAAACTGTTAAGTGGTGCGCAGTCAGTCAAGATCCAATACAGACATTCACACTTCTTGATGGTGAATAGACTGCAAGCTATTATTGGGAAATAACTAAGACGCATTTCTCAATATGATTCACACTGTGTTCATATCCTGACTCCTTCTGATGGATCCACTGCAACCAGTTTGAAAGAAGCAAAAGGAGATTCTGAGGAAATCAGAGCTACCAAATTTACATTGCATTACTGCCAGTTAATAATCATAAATTATTAATCCTTGCATTTGAAGTAGCGCCTCATCACGTCTTTGTGGCGTCGCAAAGCGCTTCACAGAATATACCGTAAAGTGAATTGACTGTATATTTTGTGGGTGAAGTTACAGAATGTCACAGAATACTGAATCGAATTGTAACTATAGTGCTGGGGCAACAACATCAAATGCTAAGTCTTAGGAGAACAGGGCTGTCCTCCTGAAATCTACGAGGTTGACTTCAACCTTGTGCTGAGAGAGCAGTAAACATACAGCCTGCTTCAAGCCACTTGATCCAACACTGTATCTCCAAACTCGAAAGTTTCCTGCCTCAGGTTTCTGGTATCTCACAACCTTCCACTCAGAGTGTAGAATGGATGGTATAATGGTGAGAGTGGGGCCCCTCTCTCTAACTCTCTCCATACATGTTGCCTGACCTGCTGAGTGGAACCAGCCACTTCTGTTTTATTTCAGATAATTAGAACTGGGATATGGATGAGTAGCTTCATTAGGGGAATGACCACAGCAGTACTACAAGGTGTCCACTGGTCTCCTGCTGTGTAGATTTCTGTGGTGTGAGGATGAAAGCCACTGTATAAATGGAAGCTGGTGTAGTTTCTATGATTAGCTCTTCCTGTGTCAGTTCTGAGTAGATGTCCCCATGTTAGTGAAAAGATATATTATATATATATACACACATACATACACACACAATAAAACCAGATTGATACAGTGATAGGGGTATGGTAGGGCGTGATTTCTGGATAGATGCTATCAGATGGGCCAAAGGGCTTTCTTTATCCAGACCAACCTTGAGATTTTGTGACCTGTGTATTGGTCATTTGGGGCACCAAACCCATTGCATGTTAACATGACCACTATTTGTCTTCCCACCAGCAAAGAAAAGCAGGATGATGGATAACAGTAGCTCATTAAGAAATGCATCCTCTTCCGGTAGCTGTGTGCGCAACACACAGGTCACCCAGATACTGTTCCCAATCCTCTACAGTGTCCTCTTCATCGTGGGCCTGGCGCTCAATGTCATGGCCGCCAAGATATTCTTCCACATCCCGAGCACCAGCACTTTCATCGTCCTCCTGAAAAACGTTCTGTTCGCAGATGTCATCATGACCCTCACGTTCCCCTTCAAAATCACGAAGGACACTCAACTGGCCCCGCTGCAGCTGAGAGCATTTGTGTGTCGTTTCTCCGCCGTAACGTTCTACTTCACCATGTACATCAGCATCATTCTCCTCGGCCTCATCAGCTGCGACCGCTACCTGAAGATCACAAACCCCTTCGGGAAGTCATGCGTGCGGAGCGTGAGGTTTAGCAAGTTCCTATCTGGGGCGGTCTGGCTTACCATGTTCGCCCTGTCTGTGCCCAACATGATTCTGACCAACAAGCCCGTGAGACCCGACACAGCCAGGAAGTGCTCCTTACTGAAGAGTCCGCAGGGATTAATGTGGCACGCCACACTCATCTACATCTGCCAGTTCATCTTCTTTGGGGTCTTCTTGCTGATGGTCGTGCTCTATATCATTATATCCAGGAAAGTCTACGAGTCGTACGTCAAGTCACGGAGCTCCGACACAAAGGGTCGGAAGAAGACAAAGGTCAAAGTATTTGTCATCGTGGCTGTGTTCTTTGTGTGTTTTGCTCCCTACCATTTCGTCAGGGTGCCCTACACGCTAAGCCAGGTGGGCAAGGTGAGGGAGTGCTGGAAGCAGGACTTGCTGTATTATTTAAAAGAGATCACTCTTTGGCTGTGCTCCTCCAACACCTGCCTGGACCCCCTCATTTACATTTTCCTGTGCAAGTCTTTCAGACGGCGCTTAGCTAGACATGAAACAAACAGGTCAGAGAGCAGAGTAAACACCATACACGACAATGTGGCTAGCGAGTCTGCCTTGTAATACTAATCCTTGGATTTGAGGCAGCGCACCTTATCACGTCATCAAGATGTTTCAAAGCACGTCACAGGATATACTGTAAAGTGTAGTGACTGTGTAAACCCGAGAACTAATGTTGCAAAACCAGTGCTCAATTAATCTGTATTAACGCTACAAACATGTTAACCACTCCGTAATGTTTCTCTTCATTGGAATACTAGCGATATTAAAAATAATAGTTAATCATTTTTGAACTTGATGCAGTGCCTCTAATGTCAAAACCATTTACCACATTAACGCCATCTAATGTAGTTACTGTGTATTTGGAGATTTAAAGTTCACCTGAACAGGCAAATGGAATCGAGTTTCATCCAAAAGATGGCGTTGCTGACTTCGAGGCGCTCTCCCAGCGATGCACTGGAGTGTTAGCCTGTGCTCCAAGTCCCTAAATATGGTTGCTTTTGTTTCGCAGCAAAGAGTTCTCCGAATCACGGCCATTTTACAAACTACAGTTAAGAGACCAATACCTAAACAAAACAAGCAATCCGTTCTCAGACTACAACGGCGACATAAGGCACACAGACCGACCGGGATGGAGGTCACAGGTTCGAATCCCACCCGTTCTGTACCGAGTTACGGAGATAGATCCATGAGGTGAGAAAATACCAGACTGGGGCCAAGGAGAGAGCAACAGAACCTGGACTGCAACTCAAAAGCCGTTTGTTCTTTTCAAAGCCCCCAGGAGGTAAAGTAGTTTTTCCGACAGTGCTAATCATCTACCAGGCCTCCTCGCACCCCCACTCTCCCCGAGAAAAGAAATGATCAGCGCTCAGTGGTTAGCATGTTGAGTCTCCAGGAAGTGGGACTCATGGTAGAACAGTAACACTGATCTCAAACTGCTTGTGGGACACAAACCCACCCTAACTCTGGTGTTTACCGTACAGTATTAATTTTTTCTGAATAACTCACTCCCTCTCGTGACTGGAATGCTATTAAACCAGACCCTTACACTCTCTTACATACACACACACACACACACAGATACTAATAATAACCCCTGCATTTGATATAGCACTTTTCATGTCTGAAAGCACTTCATCTCCAACAATACAGTGCTTCACCATCACTAGAAACGGAGTGTTATCTTACACTGTAAGTTCTAAGTCCTGACATGGGGCTTAAACCACTACAGAGGAGTGTTGACTCGATTCCGACATTCCATTGTCAAACATGTCACCTTGCAAGAAGTTCAGCTCCAAGCAGGTCCCGCTTACCTTCCCACCGCTTACCAACCGCTGAGGATAGTCTCCAAGCCTCCAGCCTGGTGTCTCCTGTTTTGTGTCCATTCCTGTGTTTATCAGAGGCTGACTTCATGCCAAGTACGTCATTTAGTCTGTCTCCCCCACACTTACACACACCATCTTGTTCCCAAAAAATTACGCCAATGTTAATCCAAAACCCTTGTATCTTTGCTTCTACCATAAGACCTCATAGAAAATACAGATTGAAACCAAGGTCAGGATGTTTTCCTCATGCCGAGGGTTATAATAATACTTGCATTTGATATAGCGCCTTATCGCGTCTTCGAGATGTATCAAAGCGCTTCACAGAATTGAGATGTGGAACACTCTGCCCCAGAAATCTGTACAGGTATGTTTAAAAGAGGCTTGGGTCATAGTGGAATTAAGGAGCATGGCAAAAAGATAGGAAAGTGGGAGTAGAAGATCAGCTAGGATTGAATAAACTGATGGCAGAGGCTTGATGTTCTGAAGGGCTTCCTCCTGTTCCTAGGTTCTCAGAAGGCCATTTAGCCTTTGGAGTCTATGCTGTTGCCAGCTCTTCAGCTGAAGCTTTCTGCTCCAATCCCACACTCAAATAAAACAAAATCCAACAAGTTCCACACCCAGGGATAGTGTAGCCTGAAATATTGTCACTCCCTTAGCTTCGAAATGCGCCTATAATGCTTGTCAAACATTTGACCCGTATGTTGGCACTTGGGTGAATTTGGCATTTGAGTAAGTTGTCTTCACATGAATTAGTTCTTTCTGTAATAGTGCAAGTTGCAGTACATTAAGTGCAGGCTGCACCGAGTTCACACATCGCTGGAGGAACACACACGTGGATATCACTTGAACTGCAGTCGGGAGAGGAACTTACTAAATAAAATGCTCACATAGCACACATTGCTTAAGACCTTCACTATAAAACTGGCATCAGAGTTCAAGAATTCAAGAATTCAGTGAAAGTCATATGAGTTTAAAAGAAAATTATGATTAAATTAGCTTCATGTGAAAGACAAAGGCTTCTTTAATTTTTCTTCTTGCATTTTTATAATAAATTTACTGATGAAATTATTTCACTTGTGGTTTTCTTTGCTCATTATTGCTCAATGTATAAACTTTAAATCTGTGAACAAAAGCTTAAAAGTGGACAACTCTTGTAATTTGAGCTGGGATGTTTGGACGTGAGATCAGTAAACATTTGTTCATGCAGAGAGAGAGTGGAACGCACAATCCCAGAGAGCTACAGAGAAAGGCAGGATATTTAAAATGGTGGTAGATAATACTTGATAAGTAAGGCTTATGAGGAAAATGTGGGGAAATGTAATTAAATGATCTGCCATGATCTGATAAAGTGGGGAAACAGGCTTGATGGGCTGAATAGACTCTCTTTGTTCCTATGAAACTAATCCTTGCATTTAACATAGCGCCTTATCATGCCGTCAAATCGCTTCACAGAATATATCGTATAGGCTATATATTTTGTGAGCAAAATGTGGCCAGCAATTACACACAGCAGTTGTCACAAACAGTCATGGATTGAGTGGTCAAATTATTATCATTTATGTATTTATTTTCGGAGGGATTATTACCCCCGGAAAGTGATCCACCAATCGACTAACACTCGGGTTCCTAGGTAAACTAGGTAAACAGAAACGTGTGGAGTAAGGAAACTTGCCCAACCATGGAATCAAACCCGGGTCCTCTCGTTTGCGAGGCGAACAAGCTAATCACTATGCTATGGGATTCCACAAGTTGATGAAGTTATGCTTTGGCTTTCAGAGCAGGTGAAATCAGCGAAAGCCATTTAAATCAGACAAAACAAACACTGAACAAGAAGTTTGTCATTCAGTGAGGTAAATCCACAGAGCACCCAAAATCGAGCGTGGTCTCCCCTCCCACTCCTCCATGACCTGGAGAACAACAACTTGCCTTTACACGGCGCTCTTCACACCGGATAGCGCCTTGGAACACTGCACAATGGTGGGGTTCAAAACCCAGTGGGGGAGAGGAGGAGGCAATCGTAGGTGCAGTCGAAGGAGTAGGTCTTAAGGAGGGAATTAAAGATGTAGGAAGAGGGGCCAGGGTGGAAGGATAGAGCCCGGGAGTTCCAGAGGATCCGGGCGTAGCGACTGGGAGTGTAGAGGGATCAGGGATGTGCAGGAGGAGGTGAGCAGTGGAATTGGGACCAGCTCTATATACTTAATCGCTGAACACAAAAAGCAACAGATTAAAATCAGAGAATATTCATTCCACCATGGAGTAGTTTCATTCTCCTCTCCCACCTGGCACTTGTAGCACAGAAAGGCAGGTCCTGAGTTTAACATCTCATCCAAAGAATGGCACCACCAACAATGCACCACAACCCAGCACTTCAGTGGCAGATCTGCCTGCTTAGACTGGGTGAGTTATTATAATAGAAATCCTTACATTTGGTATAGAGGGTTTCACGTCAGGAGGACATCCAAAGCGCTTCACAGGATTTACAATAAAGAGGAACCCAATTTTGAACCCACAAGCTCTCTGTTGTAATTATGTAGTGTGAAAAGTTTTCCCCATTTCCAGCTGCACTTGGTTATTCACCTCATGCCTGTTTGAGCGACATTGCTGAGCCCAAATTCACTATCGCTTTCATCCACAAAACACACTTAGCTCTGTATCCGTGAAGAGCTTTAAGATGTCCACTTGCCGTGAACAGCTATACCAAACGTAAGGATTATTATTTTCAGTCATCTAGTGCACTAGTGTTAATCATGAGCGGGTTTGTATGGGTCTGTAGAAATGTTTTACAGTCCAACCCAGTATTTCTCTTCTGCAAAATTCCTGAGAAGCTCTTGGGATCAAGTTCTGGGTTTTAAAATCTAAATTAGATCTAATTAATTTTCCACAAGTCTACAAATAGTTTTCACTTAGGAAAGCAAAGACACACTGTGAGACACAGCTTTTTTTTTTGAAAAACCCTGTAGGGTTTGGCTAGCAATGTATTAAGATGAAAATCTGTTCCCAAAGTACTCCACTCACTCTGCCTAGGTCAATGCATTACTTCAGTAATATATTCTGTTACTTGGAAGAATGGCTTGAGTAATGTTCCGGAGGAAGTATTAACACTCCAAGCCCAACATCCTAACCCACATTGGCTCACAGCGTGGGTGGGAACTGCACTAGTCCTTGGGCAATGTTCCGATCCTCATTACGTCATGTAGTCACAATAATGAGAAAAGTGGCACAGAGGAGATGCCTTCGAAAAAAATGTTTTCTTTATAAACTTACTGGAATTGGGGAGTAGATGTTTGGATAACCGTTGGTAGAGTTTAACCCGTAGAGTCTCCTTCCTTGAATCATGCACGAGCGATCAGCACAACAACAACAAAATTACATTTGTAAAGCACCTTTCGCATTGGAAGGACATCCCAAATAAGCACATAGATACTTGGGAAGTAATAATAATAATAATCCTTGCATTTGATATAGCGCTTTAAAGGAATATGGAGAAAAAGCAGGAAAATGGGTTTAAAAACTTTGCCGTGACATGGACAGATTGGACCAAATGGCTTGTTCTGTGCTGTACATTCTTTGAAATGATCAAAGAAACTGACAGGGCAGGCTTGACGAACCCAATGACCTCCTGTTCCAATGTCCCCATGCACATCAAAGCCTTACGTTACATTGCCTATTTCCAATGCCTAGAGCCATAGTTCTTAAGTCATGAGACTCTGCTGCTCAACTGTTGACATTGCCTTCTTGCCACTGATGGCTATGTGAAAGGACCAAGATAAGTAAAAGTCTCATTCCTACAAACAACACTATGGTTAGGGTATGGGTGGCATGATTGTGGTTTCTTGTGTTGAGAGAGTTTGCACATTACTACAGGTTGCCGGATAGTATCTTTGGAGAGTTACTTATTGTGACATTCACATTCAGACCACAGATTATCCTCGGATAACTCAAAGCACAGTTTTCAAAAATAAAAACTTGAAAACAAGTCACATCAACAGAAACCACGATTCTTGAGATGGTTAATGTGACAGAGGTGAAGGAAAGCAGTCAAGGGTAGAAGTAGAAAAGCAGATTTGGGTGTAATCCATGTACACGTGGAAGTCAATCCGGTGTCTGCTGATGACGTCACCAAGAAAGAGCATATAGATAAAAGGAGGACAGAGGAGGGAAATGGTTGAAAGCCCACCTGCCAACTGTGGGGACATAAAGCAGATCAGTGTGGCCGATGGAGGTCACAGGAGTGTGGGATGGTGGGGGGGAGACATTGTGGAAGGAATTGTAGGTGAGAATGAGGATCTTGAACTTGATGCAGTAGGGGATGGGGAGTCAGTGGAGCCGGGCGAGGATGGGGGTGACAGGCTCTTGAAGTCTGGTACAAAAGAGGACACGGTTGCAGATATCTGGATAGCCTGCAGCTTGTATAGGGAAGAGCTGGGAGTACGGCAACCATAGTGTTCGTGTAGTCAAGCCTGGACACGATAAAAGGGTGGATGAGTGTCTCAGCGACCCGGGAGGAGAGGTAGTGGCAGAGAGTTTCAGAAATGTATCAGAAACCTGAAAGGGTAAGAGCATCAATGTGGGGTTTGAAAGATATATGGGAGTTAAAGGCACCAGCTCTGCGAGGTGGAGTGTGCATTCACATAGGTTGATGCTGTCAAACACCTGAGGTGAGAAAGAGTTGACCGGAACCAAGCAGGAGAGCTCTGTATATCCGGTGAAGTCCTTTTGAGATGCTCTCCCATCGCAAAACACCCTACATCGAATATACGGATTATTAAATGCCAAAATAAATTAATGCGAACACTAGTTTGGGAGGAAATAGCCAAATCTCGTTGTTCGCTCTCCTCACTGCCTACGCACAGAGCATGTTCATACTCATTCTGAAAAGTAACTAACTGACAAGTCTGGACAGCGCTGGGTGTGGGTGGAGGAGTGGAGCCAGCAGACAGAAAAATGCTAAACAAAGATCAGAATCAACAAACCTCTGTCCAGAACAAGGACTGATTATAGGAGCACGAGAAACAGAACCTCATTCCCTTGACAGATGCAGCGGGAATTTAGCTGTCTACAGAAAGCCACTTCACCAGGACACTTGCCGGAGTAACCATCAGAGAAGGTAAACTTTTTAAGATGCTTGTTTTCTTTTCTTTTGACTGAAGTGCCGTCCTTTGGATGAGACATTAAACGAACCGTGCCTGCCTGTTCAAGGAGATGGTAAAGATCCCATTACACTATATAAAAAGTAGAGTTTATCCCAGTGTCCCTGGCCGACAATCTTCAATTTTGCTCTCCCGGTGTCCTGGCTAACAATTCACCAAAATAAAATTGGTTGTTCACTCTACAGCTTCTTTGTGGGACACTGCTACGTGCCACGTTTCGTCCACACACAAATAAATTTGTTCCTATATTCTGCCAAGTACTTTGGGATGTCTCAACTGCACGATAAGGCACTATATCAAATGCAAGGATTATTATTATTTACAGTAAATGCTATGAAGCACATTGAGATGCCTTGACAACTTGATAAAATGCTGTATAATAATAATTATCCTTGCAATTGATATAGTGCCTTATGTCTTTGAGACGTCTCAAAATGCTTCACAGAATATACTGTAAAGTTAATTGACTGTATATTTTGTGGGCGAAACGCAGCAGCCAATTGCGCACAGCAGTGTCCCACAAATAGTCGTGGATTTTTATTTATTTTGAAGGAATGATTACCCCCGGAAAAGCGATCTGCCAATCGGCTAACAACCCCGGGTTCCTGCTTACTGCTAGGTAAACAGAGGTGTGTGGAGTAAGGAAACCTGACCAATGTTTCGCCCTGTCAGGAATCGAACCCAGGTCCTTTCTCTTGCAAGTTGAGCACTCTAACCACTAAACTATAGGACTGTGTCAAATGTGAGGATTATTATATATAATTACTTCCGACATTGTATCTATTGTTCTAAATTAAGTATTCCCTAATTTCCCGCATCCATAAACAATGAATACCACCCGGCTCACACTGTAGGTTTGGATGTGAATCTCACTGTAACAAGTCAATCTGAATTGAACTCTGTTCTCTTCCTACTCCAGGGTCTGTTGAAATACTGTATTTTGAACACTCCAGGAAGGGACTCTTCTTACTGTTGCTAAAGAATTAGTCACGCACTTCAACACTCAGAACAGCTTGCTCTTTCACGCACAGTAACCTCTGGAAACACGGACAAAGTAGGTGTAGGAGGGAGTAGACTCAAACACAGATAAAGAAATAGGTGAGAAATAGAAAGAGAGAGAGAGGGTGCAAGGTGGAGGGATTTTGAGGGGAGAGTTCACAAGATCCCAAGGTGCGTTTGGATAAGAAAGCCCTTTGGACCATCTGGTCTCCTCGTTCCAGAATGACCATCCTAATGTCTTTCCATCACAGCATCAAGCTGTAAAGAAAAACTTCCTGTTATCTGTCCTCAAATTCAAATCCAGGCATATCATATCAAATCAAAATGCAAGGATTATTAAATTGGCTTTGAAATTCTAAATCCATGTCCTCTTGGTCCTCCATCTTGATGCATCCTCAAGTATTGTTCTGGGTTTATTTTTCAATCTCATTTAAAATGCGATACACCAACATGGGACTTAAACTAACAAACATTTTGACCCGAGTGGTAACATTAGAAAGTTTAGCCCCTGTGTCTGGGCAAGTACTAGTGATCTTTCAACAGCCCTGACGGAGTGTAAAGAGAACATCGCTCATAGCACTTTGGTGTGCTAGAAATCGCACTTACAGACATTGCATAAATAAAATGGTGGGGCTATTGAATAGCCATAGTGATGACTTGGAATTATAACTGCCCAAAGAGCAAAGATTTCCAATATATCAAAAGCATCAGCTTCTCATCACGACAGCTGCAGAACAGCAGATCATGTTGCATTCATGTGGACCTCTCCTTGTCAGGGCTGCTCATCTCTAGTGACCATCTGACTCAAACTACTGAAGAGTAAATGAATAGTTATTTTGCCCGCTGCAAAATTAAATCAAAATACAAACATTTTTCTGAATGCAAGACAATTTTTAAACCACTTTACTGTATCTCATTGGATCGCAAGTCTAACAAAGTGCAACTGCAGTTAAGAAATTTTATTAGATGATCAGATAGATCAACTACTCAACTAGCAGCTTCTCCTCAAACCACACACACCCACATAAATACTTGCACACCCAAACACCCAACAGAGAGAGAGAGAAAAAAGCATAAAGTGAGAGAGAAGGGATGGCTGATGAAAGAAGGTTTGGTTAGCACTGTGACCATTTTGTATTTCACACGATGATCAATTATTCGCACTGATCCATATTTTACCTGGTGTGGATAATAATCCTTTCCTTACATTTCCTTGCATTTGATATAGCGCCTTATCTCGTCTTCGAGACGTCTCAAAGCGCTACACAGAATATACTGTAAAGTGAATTGACTGTATATTTTGTGGGTGAAATAATAATAAATACAATAATAAAAATCTGAGACAACTGACAATCTTTTTGTCCCCTCCCCATGATTGAGCAGGAAGAAATGAACGAATCAACCTCCAACTGTACATTGGTGGACAGCAATCTGAAACAGAAGGTCTTCCCTATCCTCTACTGCATTGCCTTCATCGTAAGCATCACACTCAACAGTCTGGCAGCCTGGATCTTCTTCAACATCAAAACCAAACGCAGCTTCACTCTGTTTCTCAAGAACCTGGTTCTTGCCGACTTGCTAATGACTCTGACCTTCCCCTTCAAGATCCTGAGCGACTCGGAGCTGTCGCCGTGGCAGCTGACATTCTTTGTGTGCCGCTACTCCAGCGTTGTCTTCTACATGAGCATGTACACCAGCATCATCTTCCTGAGCCTCATCAGTCTGGACCGATACCTGAAGATTGTTAAGCCCTTTGACAACTCCAAACTGCACCGCGTATCCTACGCCAGGAAATTCGCAGCCGGCGTGTGGCTGATCATGGTGGCCCTGGTGATGCCGAACATCATCCTGACCAACCAGGAGGCCACTGAAAAGAACGCAGTCAACTGCACCTCCCTCAAAAGCAACCTTGGCCAGATGTGGCACGTGGCAGTGAGCTACATCTCCATCACCATCTCCATCGCCAGTTTATTGATTCTGATCTTCTGCTACGTCTCCATATCAAAGGAGATCTACAACTCCAACAAAAGATTCAAGTGTTCCACCGAGAACACAAGAAAGCCACAGCAGAACATACTGAGCGTTGTGGCCGTGTTCTTCATTTGCTTCGTGCCTTACCACCTCTGCAGGATACCGTTCACGGCAAGTCAGATCAACCTGATCTCCAGTTGCACCATCAAAAACATCCTGTGGCAGGGAAAAGAGGCCACGCTCTTCCTGTCTGCCTGCAATGGATGCCTGGACCCCATCATTTATTTCTATATGTGCAACTCATTCAACCAGTTGCTGCTCAAAAAGCTTAACATTAAAACCAAGGTAGCCTCCGTGCAATTCCCCAACCAATCCAAGAGGTCGCAGGTGCGACAGTTCTATTAGAGCACGACTTGAGAAGCCACCTCAGTGAGCAATACGATCCTGGGACACTCAGCTTTGGGGCGATCGAAATGAGCAGCAGGTGCTTTACGGAAGACTTTGGGATTTCCGTTCCCGGTGATGTGCTCTATGTGAAAATGACATAAACCCATTCGGATTGCTGAGCCCTGCCCGTCCTAATGGGAGGTGACTGAGTCTGTCTGAGTGGAGAATTCTAAGCTGATCGCCGAATCATTGTCAAACCTAACGCACAAGGACCCAGTCACACCACCACAAACCCATTTGGAATCGGCTGTTTGATTGCTGCAACCGCAAAATAACCAGATGAGCCTTTGCTAAAAGTTGTGTGTGGACAGAGACACGAGTAGCCCCAACACTTGTTATGCCTGGTGTGACTGAGGGATTAAGGGATATGGAGATAGGGCTGGTAAATGGAATTAGGTTAGAAGATCAGTCATGATCTTATTAAATGGCGGGGCAGGCTCGAGGGACCGAATGGCCTACTCCTGCTCCTACGTCTTATGGTCTTAGGTGGTTAGGTGTGGGTGCTTGGACTCATGGTGCAGAATTTATTTGAAAGGTCCAATGCGTGTGTGAACACATCGTACCATGGTTGGGGGAGCAGTGGTAACACCCTACTCTACCGTTTCCTTTCATTCCAATTTTCTATTAAGCATAACAGGTGTAAAAAAAATCCCGGTTCCTTTAAGAATGTCATCACACTTCAGAGTAGGGTCACAATTGCACCAGCATTCTCGAGACATTTGCTCATCAAAATGATCCAATTACTTTTGTTTTTTTGGTCAGTGTCTGAGAACCATGGAAACCCAACACTGTGCTTAAGGGTATCCAAACCAGGCAAGAGTTCCACAGATGTATACCAAGTACACGTGGAAATTACACTGTGTCTGGAATGGAATGAACACTCTCTTCTCTCCCCGAAGGGCAGCATAGGCACAATTTGGCAAGAGCCAAGGCTTGGGGACCTCAGAGTCTGTGTTGTGGTAACTGCTGGAGGTCAAACCAGCTTAAACCACATGGCTTAAGAGCACTGTCTGGCAAGCTTCCTGAAGCTAGGAATCTGTTGGGGCTGGCAGGGTTAAAAGGACCACAGTACTGTTGGGTAAATTTTGATCGGATTTTGCTCCACTGTAAGATGATGCCGGTAAGGTCCAGAAATCAAGCAGAGACCATGACATCTAAGTTGGCCAGGGGACCTATGACTCAAATTCTCTCTCCGCTGAGGGATGGAGATGGGAAGAATTTAAAATGCCCACCTGGTCCTTAAAATCACAAAGGGAATTTACAATAGACACTCAACTGGACCTTTGAATGAGGAATGTAAGGGGAAAAATTACTATTTTTTTGAAATGGTTGCGATCAAGGTATTCTATGTCTACAGAATAAGTCATGGTTACAATTCCTCACAAGGTTTTCGAAATTTAATTTGTGCTAATCTCTATTTGCATACTGAGAAATTGCTCTAGGAATCTTCTCTGACACACCAAGGCCTTAATAAAATAAAAACTTCAGTACGCTTGACTACAACGGACTCAAAATTATCTCTGTTTACTATCTGTCCCAGGCACCCGGATTTACAGCATTGTGTGATCATTTTAATTATTCTGACTATCTCTCTTTCTCTCACTCTCTGCCTTTCTCTCCCTTGCTCGCTCACTCTTTGCCTTTTTCTTTCACTCTGCTTTTCTCCCCTACTCACTTACTGCCTCTCTCTCTCTCTTTTNCACACATATTCTGACTGTCTGTCAGTCTGACTCAGTTGGTAGCAGTCTCGCCTCTGAGTCAGAAAATTGTGGGCTCAAGCTTAAAGTCAGTACTTGGAACTATTATAGCTTAGGCTGATCAGATGGTGTTAAAGATTCTATATGACTACTTGAAAAGATAAGAGAGTTTATTTGGCGAAAAATTCCTCAACTAAAATTGGTCTCTCAATCCATGGTTTGCCCGCAAAACACACGGTCACTACACTTTGCTGTATATTTTGTGAAGCATTTTGATACTCTCCCCAACGTGAAAGGTTCTATGTCAAATGTAAGGAAAATTACTATTTATTATTATCCTCTGCCGTTCACTCTCACTCACTGTGCTGAATACTTTCCGGAATTAGGTAAGCAGGGTGCATCGCTCCAGGGAGAGAAAGTGCATTCCATCCCACAATTTGTCTCTGGGATTTCCATGTATAGGTGGGATGCATGAAATTTTCAGTTTGGTTCGGAATCCATTAAATATGGCTTTCTGTGTTTATTACACACATATCTCATGAGAAAAAGTAAATACAGAAACTTACAAAACAGGAAATGCCACTTCCTGATGAGAAGCAACAACTTAAAACTACTTTGAAAAACAAGACAGATTGACACACTGAATTGATGGGGAAGAAAGAGCTAGCAGGGTCCGAGTTACTTAACTCTTTTTAACCCTAAACCATATGTTTTTGGCTGATTTGAAATGTTGGATTGAACACAGATAAGAATAAATTTCCCAATGTCCTCTGAATAGATCCAAGTCGCTTGGTAAGTGTTCATTTTCTAATTCCTTGCTTTTGCGCGCCTAAAACATGTATCTTTGTGTCCGATTATTTTTCGTGAAATATAACTACACCAAAATATTGTACCTGAAGGTTTCGAGGGTTTTTGTAGTCATGTTAAGTAACAATCTTTACATTTGATCAAGTGCCATTCACATCAGGGAATCATGTAACGCAATGAACACTCACCTCGCAAGCAAGAGACCTGGGTTAGATTCCTGGCACGGTGAAATATTGCGCAAGTTTCCTTACTCCACACGCCTCTATTTAACTAGCAGTAAGTAGGAACCTGGTTGTGAGTTAATTGGTGGATCACTTTTCAGGGGTAATAATTCCATTAAAATAAAATAAAATTGGTCACTTCAATCCATGACTGTTTGTGGGACACAATTAAATGCAATCAAATCACAATCAAAATCAAATATCAAATGCAAGGATTATTATTGCTATTATTATTATTATCAAGAGGATGTCTCAAAGAGCTTCACAGAATACACTCTAACGTGTATAGTGATTATGTATTTTGTAGGTGAACGAGGCAGCTAATTTGCAGATGTTCCACAAACAGCCAGAAAGTGAATGACTAATTTTATCTGGGGGATTGTTGGCCAAGACACCGGGAAAGAGAAGTTTTACGAACAGCTTTGCGAGATCTTTAACATCCACCTGAAACAGGCAGATGGGGCATCGGTTTTATATCTCATTCTATATAGATAAAGAGAAAAGGCCAGGTCCTGCTGACAGTCAAACATGAAACGAAAGAGAGTGAACAGAAAGATAGAGCAGGTAGAACAATTATCTTTACAGCATCAATGTGTGAATTGTGAGTCTTTCAGTTTGTTGGAAAACATAAGGTTACCTACCATTAGGCTATCGAAAAGCTGCATTGCATTAAGATGAGCAGCAGTGAGTCCCTCTGCAAGGTGTCGGTGGGACTCAGTGCTATCATCCACACTGCCATCTGCTCCTCCTCATCATGAGGACAGGCACAGTGAGCAAGGGAACATTGCATGCACCTTCGCTTCCTATCTTAGAGCAACATTGCAGTCAACATAGTTAAACTAATAGACTGCTTTCTGAAGTGAACGCACTCACCTAGAAAAATACGGTCACAACATTTTACAGGGAAACATATCCTTGTGTAAGGAGCGATGTGAATAAAAGGACTGTTATTATTTATCTACAACAACTTAAAAAAAACAAGTATAAGTTACTGGTGCAGGTGCAAACAGCAACACTATGGACTTCTACAGTTGTAAAAATCGGACATTGAAAAGACTGGAGAGGTTACAGAGAAGGTGATTCTAGATCATATGAGGAGAGGATCGCAGTGCTAACATTCTCCTCTTAGAAAGACTGTGGGCAAACCATAAACAGGGTAGTTAAAATGACGAAAAGCACAGCCATAAGCACCTTATCTAATTTACGCTACAAGAGATTTGATAAATTCCCTACGCCTTTGCCTCCCTCCAGTCGGGTACACATGTGGCAAACTCTCAGCAAAAACAGGTTTGGTCTATTAGCTTTCAAAACAGAACTAGATAAATACCTAAAAAGGAGAATACCTACAGGAAATGAGGAAATGGCGGGTAAATGGGAGTGAAAGGATTGCTCTTTAAAAGAGTCAGCATAGAACACAATGGGCCGAATGACCTTAAATTTTTATAATTAAAAAATGTGTAACTTTTGTGCTGCAACTTCTTATGGTTCCTGGCTGTTGGTGGGGTACTGCTATGGGTAAGTTGGCTCCTGCATTCACCTGCAAAAATAAACGATCACTACATTTTACAGTAAATCCTGTGATGCGCTTTGAGACATTTTCCAAACGTGAAAGGAACTGGAGGATATGGGGATTAGGGTGGATTAGATTAAACAAATGCTCCATTGGATAGTTAAATATTCGTCTTTTATATGGCTAATGTTTTTCACGATTAAGAGGCTGGTTACCATTACTCCATTGCCTGTCTCCCCTGCTCCACTATTCACAAAATTCGACTAATTCGAAACTCCGTCGCACGTATTCTCACCCGCGCTAAACGTCGTGCTTCCATTACCTCAGTCTTTGTCAAACTCCAATGGCTCCCTGACAGAGTGGATCGATTTCAGGATCCTCACTTTTGTATTTAAATTCCTTCATACCCGGCACGCAACCTCCTCTCCCCCCTCCACCCCCATCTCTCCAAACTGCTCTCTCCCTAAACCACTACCCATTGTAGTGGCTCGATGGCTCCGGCCTCCTCCTTGTCCCCTGGACCTTCCGCCCCACGATCAGCGGCCGCTCTTTCAGCCATTACGCCCCGAAGCTGCAGAATCTCTCCCTCATCCTTTTGTCTCGCCCCCCCTCTCCCCATTTTCAGGTCGGTCTTGAAGGCCTTCCTCTTCGACCGTGCCTTCGGTCACCTTCCCCTTCCCCCTGCTCGGCCTCTGCCAATGTTAAGCGCTCCGAGATGCCATTGGGCATGAAGGGCGCTATATAAATGCACACTGGTATTGTTGTTGTTGTTAGATAGGGCGCACCAGCACAAATATGATTGGGAAAGAGCAGGGAATGGGATTATTTATGCAATCCATGCAAACAGGTATTTTTTTTAAGGTATCGAGCTGATTTAGTGGGTAACATTCTCACCGAAATCAGAAGCTTGAGTTCAAGCTCCATGTTGGAACATTGAACGCACATCAACTCTGACATTCTAGTGCAGGCGGTAGGGGGTTCAATGCATTGTTGGAGGTGCTATCCTTCAGATAAGATCTGATCTTGTCTGCCTGTTCAGATGGATGTTAAAGATCCCATGGCTCGATTTGAAAAGAGAAGGGAGTTTCTCTCGCTGGGTGTCCTGACAAACAATCTCCCAGATAAAAATTTGTCACTCACTTCATGGTGCTGGGCACAAATTGGTTGTTGAGGATAGGTACAAAACACACAAGACCTGCGCCTCACTGGGAAGCTCTTTGAGACTTCTCCCTGACATGAAAGGCATTGTATGAACGGTAAGGATTATTACTACCGGTATTTGTTTTCTCTCCTCACAGAAACCAGAGCAGAGATGAACGAGAGTGATGCGGTGATGAATTCCTCCAGTTCCACTGGCCCGGAATCCAACTGTAATCCCAGAGCCAACATCATCGCCACCCAAGTAGTTATCCCCTTTTGCTACTTTTTGATCTTCGTGGGGGGGCTGGTGTTGAACATGGGAGCCGCTTGGACATTCTACTACGTGTCAAACAGGTCCAGCTTCGTGATCTATCTGAAGTGCATCGTGCTCGCCGACCTGTTGGAAACCATCACCTTACCATTCAAGATCCTTGCTGATTCCAAGCTCGGGCCCTGGCACCTGAAGGCTTTTGTGTGCCGCTACTCCGCCGTACTTTTCTACATCAGCATGTACACCGGCCTAATATTCCTTGGTCTCATAAGCTTTGACAGGTTCCTGAAAATCATGAAGCCAACCAAGACCTATCTCCCCCAAAAAGTCAGATTTGCCAAAGCCCTGTCTGTGATCGTCTGGCTGCTCATGTTCCTCTTGGCTCTGCCAAACAGCATCCTGACAAACCAGCCCATTACAAAGGACAACGCAGCCCGTTGCATGCAGCTCAAGAGCCCCCTGGGCAAAGAATGGCACAAACAAGTCATTCACATCTGCATGACTATCTTTTGGATCAACCTCGTGCTACACATCGTCTTTTACGCGTCCATCTCGAGAAGGATCTACCTATCCTACAAAACCTTTCAGCAGGACCCCAGCAAAGTGAAGAAGGTGGCCAATCGTAACATATTCAGCATCCTGGTTGTCTTCATCCTCTGCTTCGTGCCCTATCATTTCTGCAGGCTTTATTTCGATAAGACCCGGGAGCATTCAGACTGTCGACTCCGTACCACCTGGCATTACCTGAAGGAGGCCGCCACGGTGCTCTGCGCAGCCAATGTGTGCCTCGACCCCATTATCTACTTGCTGCTGTGCAAGGCCTTCAGCAAGGTGCTTCTCAATAAGATGAAGCTCAGGAGGACCAATAGAGTGCCAGGGCAAGTGGCCAAATTTAAATACAAGAAATCTCTGTCCACCGAGACCTCATAAATGGCACACACGCAATCAGCCTGGTTTACAATCCTCCACCACAAAAACACCTGAACACCTCCTAGACCAGAGCACAGCCCACCCTTGTCCGGGCCACAGGCCCTCCTCGCCCAGGGCAGAGTGGTCAGCACTTCCAGTGAAGGCTCCAATTATTGATCATATATAATGAGGCAGTCGATCAGTGCTGACAAACTGTGTGGAGTTTTACATTTATAATCTTGCAAAGAGCAGCAATATCCCACTTCAAATTTTCAGGCAGTGTTATATTTTATGTTGTTTTGTGAAAAAAAATCTTTTTAACTTTAAAAACATGGACTTTTTCAACTCCCTTTAAGTGTGAATAATAATAATGCTTCCATTTGATATAGTGCTTTACCTGTCTTCGAGGTATCTTAATCGCTTCACAGAATATACAGGAAAGTGAATTGAGCATGTACACACAAGTGAGCAACAAGCCTAGCCCCAGTGTAAGGGATAATAAGCTAGAAGGAACCACTAGACAAGCTCAGGCTCCTAAGAGATACAATAAGATGCTGAAGGTAACAGGGGTTGGAAACCCAGAACAATATCTTCAGATAATCCCAAAGCTGCATAACAATTCCATTCCAAGTTAAAACTGAGCTCCACCATCAAAACAGACTGTCCAAAATGTAATCTAATTCTTCATTTAAGATTTATATAGATAGCATCCTTCATGCAGGGTAGGTCTCAGAGCACTTACATTTTGTAATGTAAACACTCCGAGATGCTACCCTACATGAAGGGTGCTATCTATATAAATTCAAATTGTTGTTTTTGTTGTATGTACATATCTGCCATTATGCTATTCTTGTAGTGTTTCAAAATAAAAGCTTATTGTTTAATCAGAAAAGGAGCTGTTGTGGTCGTTGATATATTTCCTTCCTCATTTTATGCAGACCGAAAAGCAATTCCTGGTGTTCTAGTTTCAGCCCAGGTCAGTCTGAGCTTCTCATTTGTATCTATAGAAACAGTGCCCGTAGATTGGGCTGGGAAATCATGAAGCTGAGTACAGCTAAAACTTGCAGTAAACCAAGAAAGGGGCACCAGTGATCATTCGGTAGAGATAGCCCAACAACTGTGATGGTTGATGAGGCTGCAAAGCCCTCATACAGGGTGGTACTAGCTGGACAAGCAGTGGGAAAGCTTGCCAGACAGCAATATCAATAGGAAGCTACTCAGTTTTAGCTGGTTAGACTCCATCATTTACCCTAACCCACGCTCTGGGGTCCCCAAGGTTAGCTCTTGCCAACCTGCGCCTAATACTCTCCAGAATTAGGTAAGCAGGATGTGTGCCTCCAAGGAGAGAGTGCACATTCCATTCCAATAATCCATCTCTGGGATTTCCATGTACAGGTGCGATGCATGGAATTCTCAGTTTGGTTTGGATACTCTTAAGCACGGTGATGGGATTCTGTAAGTGTCAGATACCTGGCTGAACAAAAAAAACAATCCTTTACCCTGTCATTGCAGTCATGCTATGACTGGCCACAAGATAGCACTGTACTCCAGCTGTAGCTCCTGGTATTGAAACTCTCACAACAGCCCCTGCTACCTACAAAAATAATAATAATCACTTCTTGCATTTGATATCACGCTTTATCATGTTATCAAGACATCTAAGTGCTTCACAGACTTTACTGTAAATTGTAGTGACTGTATACTTTGTGGGAGAACCAATTTGCGCACAGAAATGCCCCACAGACAGAAATGAATCGAATGACTAATTTTATTTGGTGAACACTGGGAGATATTCACTTTTCTTTCTGAATAGCGCCATGGGATCATTAACGTCCACCTGATGGCAGTTTAACATCTCATCTAAATGAAGGCAACAACAACATATTGCATTTATATTGCGTCTTTCATATTGGGAATATGTTCCAAGACAAGGACAGTTGAAAGTTTGCAAGTAGGGGTTGGATTCGGGAGGGATGGCGACCAAGGGGGTGGGGTGGGAAGATGTGACTGAAGTCGTGGTCAAAATGGACTTGAGAAGGAGGAGTTGCAGGCTGCAATGAAAGGGGTGAGGCAAAGGGACTCCGAGTTCCAGACAACGCAGGGTAGAGTGGCTCTGGCCTCCTGCTTGTCACTCCTACCCTCCGTTCCACCATAGGGGGCTGTACTTTCAGCCACTACACCCCGAAACTCTGGAACACTCTTCCTCAATCCATCCACATTGCCTCTCCTTCCCATCTTCAAGTCGCGCCTGAAGACCTTTATTTTCAACCGTGCTTCAACCGGTCACCTCACCCCTCCCCAATTGGTCACAAGCTTCTTTGCTACTTGTTTGACATTGAAGTAAATTAACTGCCGCATTTGCCTGCAAAATACAGACACCACACTTGACAATAATAAGCATAAAGTACTCCAAGACATTGCAACATCCAAGGTGTGATTTCTTGTTTATTCTGCAACAACACAATTTACATGAAACTCACACGAGCAGTGACCAACGACTGTCACCACAGACACTGTCCTCAGCTCCCAGAGATCACGCTGCTCTGAAACCACTGTCCATAAAGTATTTATAACACATGTTTTCAATAACAATCCTGCCTTTGATTCCGTGCCTGCAAAGTTGAAACATCTCAAAGTGCTTCACAGGCAATTGCTGTCAAATGGAACGATTGTGTAATTTGTAGACAAATAAGGCAGTCAAGTTGCACACAGCAAAGTCCCACAAATAGCCAGGTAATGAACGACTAATTTTATCTGATATCAAATGTAAGGATGATTACATGCAAGACTGTTCTACAGCTCTCATTTACCTAAATAAAGCTTTGATCATCGATCTGTTTCATGGTGTTTTTTTTCTAGAAGATGTATTATTAATAATAATAATCCTTGTATTTGGTATAGCACCTTTCACTTCAGGAGGACATCCTAAATAATAATAATAATAATAATAATCCTTACATTTGATATAGCGCTTTTCATGTCAGGAGGACATCCCAAAGCGCTTCACAGAACACACTGTAAAGTGAATTGACTGTATATTTGTGGGCGAACGCGGCAGCCAATTGCGCACAGCAATGTCCCACAAACGGTCGTGGATTGAAAATGACCAATTTATTATTGTTTTTGGTTTTGGAGGGATTATTATTACTCTGTGTGGAGTAAGGAAACTTGCCCAAGGTTTCGCCCTGCCTGGAATTGAACTCAGGTCTCTCGCTTGCAAAGCGAATGCTCAACCACTGAGCTACAGGACTCTACAAAGAACTTCATAGGATGTACTGTAAAGTGCAGTGACTGTGTTTTGTGGGTAAATTGACATTTTGACAAATCTAAGAGTAGATCCAAACTCCTCTTAGCTTTCTGACATATTTTGCCTCTTTCCCCCCCCAATGCTTCCTTTCCTCTGCTTCCTTATCTTGTTTTTATCCCCATCCCCTACATCGCTGAATACTCCCCCGGCGACACATTGCAACATTTTGAGATTATCAAATGCAAGGATTATAATTTCTCTCTCCCACTCCGAAATTGTGTGCACAATTCTTTTAAGTAGAATGTTACTGTCAACATCTCTGCAATACTCCCCGCCATCATCAGTGTTCCGCTGCCTCACAAACCGGCCTTGTCATTTCCCCATTTACACCTCGGCCACAGTCTACGGGCAGTTCCACTGAAAGCAAATGTTTTACTGACTGTCCAGTACAATTTTCACATAGTTTGCTCAGTGTCAGCCTTTTTATGATTGTAATAATAATAATAAGAATCCTTGCATTTGATATATCCTTATCACGTCTTCGAGATGTCTCAAAGCGCTTCACAGAATATATTGTAAAGTGAATTGACTGTATATTTTTGAATGGAACGCAGCAGCCAATTGCACACAGCAGTGTCCAACAAACAGTCGTGGATTGAGTGACCAATCCACAACTTTTTTTTAAAAAAAGTAATTATTACCCCAGAAAAACAATCTGCCAACCCATTAACAATCAGGTTTCTACTTACTGCTAGGCAAACAGAGGAGTGTGGAGTAAGGAAACATGCCTAACGTTTCACCCTGCCAGGAATCGAACCCTGGTCCCGTTGCTTGCGAGGCGAGTGCTCTAACCTCTGAGCTACAGGACTCTACTTGTCTCTGGATCAGGGGATTATGGGTTCAAACCTCACATTTGGTCCTAAGATCATCGTCTACATTAGGGAGGTGCAACCTTTTGGTTGCTGAGGGCAGGATGCCCGAGTTGAGAAACGTCCACGGGACACATAAGCAATATTTTTGTATTTCCCTCCAGAAACATAACATAACAGTTACGGGTTATGGAGGAATGAAATGGAGGGAGTGGGGGCTGGATGAAATCAGCCAATGGGCCCGAGTTGGATGACCCTAGTCTACGTGACACTCCAATGGACTGCGGGGCAGCCTGGCACATTCTCGCCTGTGAATCATTTGAGATGTCCTTGTGACGTACAAGGTGTTGTACCAAACATAAGCATTGTTATTCTATGTTCCCGGTTTCTGAGGAGACTTAAGAGAGCACAGCGTTTCCTGATCCTCCCATTTCCTGGAGTGAATGGTAAACCTTAGTTGCTGGTTGCGTGTTGGGTTTCAAAGCTCAAACCGTTCCGCACTAATGGTGATTTAAGGTGTTGATGTCCTATACAGCTACACAGCCAAAACTACTGAGCAAAGAAATTCGAATTGATTCTTTTGATGAGAAACAACAAGACTGTCACAAGGATCACCACGTGCCCCTGTGCGCTCGAGAATTAGATAATCACGCAAAGGAAGAACACTGCGAAACAGATCGGTGATCAAAGCTTTAGTTAGGTAAGTGAGCGCCGTACAGTGGCTTTTACGTTTGATTTGGAGCCTTTCACATTGGGAGGACGACTCAAAGCGCTTCGCAGGATAGACTGTAAAAGTTAGTGACTGTACTTTGTGGGCAAGCATGGCAGCCAGTCTGCTCACAGCAACATCCTACAAATATGCAGAACGTCTCGGAGCAGTTTACAGAGACGGAATGGGAGCCTGAACTGGATTGAGAAGAAGCCCTTCTATAAATCTCGACAGCACCATTACATGTACAGGTGGAAAAAATCTGGGAATGTATAAGGAAATTTTTTTTAAATTTATAATACGGTATTAATAATCCTTACATTTGATATATCACCTTATCAACCTATCAAAACTCAATCACAGGATATACTGTAAAGGGTAGTGATTTCTGAAAGCAAATGAGGCAGATAATGTGCACACAGCAATATCCTGTGAAACTCAGATAATTCATCGCCCCAAGCTCAAATGACTACTTATCAGAGTTGACTAGTTATCCAAAGTACAGTAACTCGAAAGTATAAAGTGCTCAAATAGCCAGTGAGTGAGTGACTAGTTACATAAGGTGACTACTTATCCCAAGGCCAAGTTATCATTTTCACTGCAGAAATAATAATCATCCATACATTTGATATGGCACTTTTCACATCAGGCGGACATCTCAAAGCGCTTCATAGGATGTACTGTAAAGTGTAGTGACTCTATATTTTGCAGGGGAAGCCATGAAGCGAGGTACCAATTTTATCTGGAGATTTGCTAGCCAGGACACAGGGAGAAACTTCCTTCTCTTTTAAGATGCCATGGCATCTTTAAGGGACCTCGTCTTTTTACATCTCGGATTTTCGTACTGCAAAGCTGATGATTAAATGACGAAACTAAAGTATAAAGCAGTTCCCCATTCCGCTAAGTATTTATCCACAATTTTTCTGTCAAGTTCCCTTTTTTAATCATAGAGGTTATGGTCACTCCAACCTCAAGGGATACTGATGGAGAGAATCACACATTCTACAAAAAAGTCTCATTTTGATGAGGTGACTAGGAAAGGAAGGGCATTTAACTAGATACATGAATATCTGATACAAGGCATTTATGGGGATGGAGAAATAGGAGGGAATTGGGATTATTGGGAGCCACTTGAGCTCCGAAGCGCTGCTTCCTTCTCTTTTCAAATAGCGCCATGGAATCTTTAACATCCGGCTGAACAAGGAGACAGGACCGCAGTTTAATGTCTCACCCAACGTGCAACACCTCAGCCAATGCACCTCCGACATTCCCAAGGAATGTCAGCCCAGACCGCGAGTTCCATGTCCTGACATGGGACTTGAACCCACAACTTTTTAATTCAGAGGCAAGAGGGCTGACACAGAAATTCCTCTTTTGCCAGTGTGCAAAAACTATCCGCAGAGAATCTAAAACTGATGAGAGATAAAGGCTCTCAGAAAAAACAAGCTGTTACCTCAATTAATTTGCTTAAGAACAAAAAAAGGCAGGAAACCTTGACTTTACAGATGCTTGTGGCTGTGTTTGTTTCTGACGCGGTGAAGATTGCATGAGGCGGGGACAGACTATAGAATACAGCACGCAGTGTCCCCTCCACCACATACCAAGTGAAAGTGGATCATAGACACCCATCACTGTTCATCAGGCTGCTATTGAGCAGATGTTAATACTAGATTGTAGAAATGTGGATGTTGCTTATGTTGATGGTTTCAGCCAGTGGGAGGATATTTTGGTGTGCTCGAGGAGTCTGTGGCCTGTATCTACAAGGTTGCACACGGACAGTTTGGTTTTGGTCATTCACTGAATGGCTATTTGTTTTTGCCGTTGTCTGACACATGTGGAAACCCTTCATCATGCTTAAGAGTATCCAAATGAGTATGTTATGCCACCTAAACATGGAATTTCTCCACTCCCACGAAATATACAATCAATTCACTTGCAGTATATTCTGTGAAGCACTTTGAGACGTCAAAGACATGATAAGGCATTATATCAAAGGATTATTATTATTAAATACTGATGGAACCCTCTGCTTACCTCATTCTGGCATGTATTAGGTCAGATTCCTGAACGAAGTAAGACAACATGGACTTTAAGTTGCTTTATTTGCCTCTGGGTTTTTGTGAGAGATACCCAGAGTGGAATTTATGAGTGGAGCAGAGTTACCAGGAAGGGCAGCAGAGGCCAGGAAACTAGATTAAGAATCAGATAAATACTGTAACGGGAGGGAGGAGTCTAGGGTTGGTGTTCCAGAAAGATGAGCCGAAGGGCCTTCTTCACCCAAACCTCTTTTGTGATCTGTCTGCACTGAGTCAGGTTTATGACATGATCCACTTCCACCCTCCCTCCCTCCCTCTCTTTCGTTGTTTCTTTAGCACTCTCTTCATTACCCTGAAAGTTAACTGCAGGGTTTCTACACAAAACAATACAATTTTAAATTTATACAGCATCTATCATGTTGGGAGGACCTCCCGATGTGTGTTAGTAACAGGATGAAAGCCAGACAGCACATGAGTGGCATCTGTAGGTTCACAAAAAATACTAATTCCGCTGCTGTGGTTGGAATAAGTCACGGAGTCTCAAAATCTTCTGTTCAACATACTGTCAAAAAGGAATAAATAAACATTTCCTGTAAACCTTGTGTTAAAACAATATCTGCTTGAGCAATGTCACCACATAACTTCCTCACATCTGATCACACAGCAAGATAGATTTTTTTTTGCGGTCAGCCAGGTGTCTGACGCATGCGGAAACCCATCACCGTGCTTAAGGATATCCAAAGCAAACTGAGAATTCTATGCATCCCACCTACACATGGAAATCCCAGAGATAGATTGTTTGAATGGAATGCGCGCTCTCTCCCTGGAGAGACACGGTCTGCTTATCTAATTTCTGAAGCAAGATATCAACTGGATACTAAGCTTGGTTTAGTCGGTAGCATTTTTGTGTCTGAGTCAGAACACATGCATACTGCAAAGTTAACTGACTGTATATTTTGCAGGTGAAATGCAGCAGCCAATTGCGCAGGGCAGTGTCCCACAAACAGTTGTGGATTGAGCGACAATATTTTTATTACTTTTGTAATTTTTCTTTTTTTAAGGGATTAAAAATAAAGTGACCTGCCAATCGACTAACACCCGGGTTCTTACTTACTGCAAAAATGCACAGTCACTACTCTTGTCAGTAAAATCTTGTGAAGATGTTGAGATGTTTTGACAAAGTGAAAGGCACCAAGTCAAATGCAAGGATTATTATTTTAACTGAAAGCATTGAGAACTTGTGAGTAGTTGCATCAGTAAGGAAGTGGAATTCAAAGAGCAAACACCGCACACAGACCACCCTCAGCAAGTGTTTCTTGGGAGTGGGATCAGGTGGGAAAACTGGCTGATCTTCCGCTCCCATACCCTGGAAAAACTCAGAAGCAGAAATTTCCAACAAAGGAGGCCATTCAGACATCACGTGTGCACCAGTGCTCTCTATATTACTAAATCATCCCCCTTTTTTTTGCTAATTGAGTGCGGAGGCTAATTGTAGCCTCCAGCTGAGATTGGCAAATTTCAGCACAGAGGTGTTGTAAGTGGGACATTCCTGGGTCAGTCAGTGTCTCCCTGGATAACCTCACTGGGTTATCAGGGAGTCATATTGCTTTCAGATGTTATACAAATATAATATAATACAAATATAGAGTGTATATTTATATTTTATATGATAAGATTAGAAGATTGTGGGTGTAAACACCTCCCACACCCCCTCACTTTGAGCTCAAAATGCACACTGAGCCTCCAGTGTAATGCTGGGAGTGTATTGCACAGTTGGATGGGACGTCCTTTCAATGAGACATTAAACTGGTGATCTGTCGGCATTAGAGAACGACATTAGAGATCTCATGGCACTATTGGAAAAGAGAAGGGAGTTCTGTCCTGGCCAACAATCCTACTAATAAAATCGGTCATTCATTTCATGGCTGTTTGTGGGACATTGCTTCTGTGCAAATTGGCTGCTGTTTGCTTACAAAATACACAGCAACTACACTACAGAAATTCACTGAGAAAGGCTTTGAAATATTTTATCATTATTGGCACTGTACTAAATGCAAAAAAAATTATTATTATTAATGTAAACCTATCTTAGGTCTTGTTGCACTTACCAGCAAGTGCACCGATAAGTACCACCGTTAACTAAAGTAACTTGCTACAGCTTACAAGCACATGCATGGCTGCCACTACAGACAGCTACGTGATCCTGATTACCACAAGTAATGAGATGATGAATATCTCAGTGGGCTCCACTCCGAACTACGTAGCCAGAGGCTGCACGATCTTCATGGTTGGCTTCACTCTGAATAGCCTGATGTTCTGGGTTCACTTCAGACACGTCCCCAGCAATGACCCCATGGTCATCTACCTGAAGAACCTAGCGATGGCAAACCTGTTGTTGGTGTTGTCTCTGCCTCTGAAAGTGGCCAGAGAGAACAACGTCTCTCCGCAGGAACCTGGATTGTGCTTCTCATCCTCGGAACGTTATTCATGATTTGGATCTAAAAGAAAGCCCCACCATCAAATTCCCAGACGTGCATCGGGCCCGGGAACATCTCCCAGACAGCCCACATATCTGGGCACATCATCGGTACGATCGTGTTCCTGTTAATGCTGGCCTCGCTTTGCTTTTTTTTTTACTTCCAAATTATGAGACAGCTCTCAAAGGTCCGCATCTCCAAGTACCCTCAGGAAACAAAGCAAGGCGAAGAACAACATTCTCATCCTGCTCGCTGTGTTTCTCATCTGCTTCATTCCCTACCACGTACTGAGGCTGCCCTATGTGGCCCAGTCAAAGAGAAACTCTGATTGCCACTGGAAGAGAGTAATCTTCTACTCTAAAGAGGCTTCCATATTACCGTTGACACTCACCACCTGCCTTGATCCAGTGCTCTACTTCCTGCTCTGCAAGCGATTTCGGTCAAAGCTAGGGCTGGAAAAGAAGGAAACAAGCCAAGCACATTAAATTCCCCCATATCTTGGCTTAGTTGGCAGCCAACTACTGAGTCAGAATATTGTGGCTTCAAACTCCATGTGGCTCATTGAACTTACATAGTCTGGGCTGAGGTTACGGGACCTCATAACTGATGAAATGTTAATTGAGGTCCCGTCTGCCTGCTCAGGTGGATGTTTAAGATTTGCATTCTGTGACATAATTGGAAAAGGGAAGGGAATTTCTCTCTCCCAGTGTCCTGGCCAACAATCTCCCAGACAAAATTTAGTCATACACTTCATGGCTGTTCATGGGACACTGCTGTACACAAATGTCCACTGCAGTGGACGTCTGTTAACCCCGGACGTTCGATATAGCACGTTTCATGTCAGGGGAATGTCTCAAAGTGCTTCGCAAGATTTACTGTAAAATGTGGTGATTGTGTGTTTTTGTAGGTGAACACAACAGCCAATTTGTACAGAACAATATCCCACAACCAACCATGAAGCAAACAACACACTTTATTTGGAGGATTGTTCACCAGGACACTGGGAGAGAGAATCTCCCTTCTCTTTTTCAATAACGTCCACCTAAACAGACAGAAGGGACCTTAGTTTAACATCCCATCTGAAGGACAGCAACTGCACAAATGCAGCGCTTCCCCACTTTAATTGCATTGGAGCATCAGCCTAGACTGGCTTTCAAAGTCCTAATGTGAGGGCTTGAACCCACAACCTTCAGAAGCAAGAGTGCTGCCAACCAAGCCAGATGGACATGTTGAATGAACGAGGAGCTGCTGAAACCTGTGAAGCCTTATGCCATAAAATAGCTCCTTCAGGCACTGAGCGGGTGAGAAAAGTGAAAGGAATTTGCAAAAAATAATTTGAAATTGGATCACACTTTAATTTTTATACCCACAAAACTCATGAGAGCCCGTGTCACACTCACAACTTAACAATCAGCTGTTCTTTTTTATGTACATCTTTTAGGAGTAAATGCTAATTTCTGCAGACGAACTTCATATCTCTACATTTCTTACGCGACCTACATCACAGCCTCAAACCAGCTGAGAGAGTTGCGAACTATTGCATAATTGGCTGTTTCCACAGTAACTCCGTAGACCATGTTATTGCTTTGATTATGATGACTCTGAACACAGGAAATGGTGCAGTAAAAGTGACTACAGAGTGTAATGGAAACCCACAGCAAGACTTATAAAAGAAAAATATATCAATACCTGTATTGAAAAACATCTACGGGGGGTGGGTTGGGAGAGTGAGAAATTCCACCTTAGAATTTCACCTCGAGACTTGCAATATTTCCTTAATGGCTTCAAAAGCAGACAGAATTTAAAAGATGACCAATTTCTGGACATTTCCATAATGATCATGAAATAAGTCTACACCTCGGAGGAATTTCTTTGCCCAGCTTGGGGAAAAGGGAAGAGGGCAAGGGGAGTGCTGAGTGATGGGGGATAGCTGACTAGGGCTAGGGCTGAGGATGGCCCAGGGGCAAGTGTTGAGGGCAGGAAGAGGGTGATTGACAAGGAGGGAAGGCAACAGGTGAAAGAGGACATAGGGCAAGGGGCAAGGGAGGATAAGGGGTACCAACAGAACCAAAGTTCAGCTGTAGAGGGGAATGTCTAAGTTGTTCAGACTCAAAAAGGAGGAAACGGGATGAGATGATTTCTAACCATTAAACACACTGAAATGTTTACACAAGCAGATTCCTCTCAACTTCCTCTCATAGAATCATAGAAATTTACAGCACAGAAGCAGGCCTTTCAGACCATCAAGTCTGCCCCTCACACCATTCAATCTCACTGCAATGCCCCATTCCCATATCCTTTCTCAAACCTGTACCGTTCCTTCTAACTTCTCTCTTGATCCCACAGTGGATTCTGCATCAACCACCTTACTCAGCAGGTCATCCCACATTCCAACTACTCTCCTAAACTCTCTTTTCTCTTTCCTGCTACTAACTTAAATTGTGGCACTTAGTTAATGACTCCTCTGTAAATGGAAATAGCTTCTCCCTAGTCACTCTGTCCAAACCTCTCATAATTTTATACACCTCAATCATGTCACCTCTCAACCTTCTCTGTTCCAGTGAAAAAACACCCAACATTTCCAATCTCTCCTAATAACTAAAGCCCTTCATCCCTGGGATCGTTCTCCTAAACCTCCTCCGCCAAGGCCTCAATCTGTCAATTTTCTATAGAAGCCAAGTTAATAATAATAATAATCCTTGCATTTGATATAGTGCTTTCCACGTCGGGAGGACGTCCCAAAGCGCTTCACAGATCACACTAAGGTGAATTGACTGTATATTTGTGGGCGAACGCGGCAGCCAATTGCGCACAGCAATGTCCCACAAACAGTCGTAGATTGAAAATGACCAATTTATTATTGTTTTTTGGGGTTTTGGAGGGATTATTATTAGGCGTGTGGAGTCAGGAAACTTGCCCAAGGTTTCGCCCTCTGCCTGGAATGGAACTCAGGTCTCTCGCTTGAAAGTGAGTGCTCTAACCACTGAGCTACAGGACTACTGGAGTTCATCCAAAACTCCAGTATTAAAGGAAACAAGATTTCTTTTACAGCAACTTGCTCTATATCAGAACATCACAAAGTGCTTTCAGTTATTACTGTCGAGAGCAATGACAATTACAATAGTGATATATTACTATATATCCCATTTGATATAGCGCCTTACCACAGTATCGAAATGTCTCAAAGCACGTTACTGATTGTATCTTTAGGTAAATCCATAATGAATTTGGGATCAGCAACATCCTACACATCATGATTAATCATTTTATACACCTCAATCATATCGCTTCTGTGTAGGCTGTTGTTCTACCCAAATTCACAGAATTGTTTTTTTTTCCTGGAACAGAGAAGGCGACGTGATCAAGATATATAAAATGATTAATCATGATGGGTGTTGGCCAGGACACTGGGAGAAACTCCTTACTAGTAGTTCTAAAGCATTCTTTGTTTTCATTTGGTTATTATCTTGCAATCAGTGTCCTCCCACTTCTAACTCGCCAACCATTGAAAATATTCTTTTACTATTGCCTAACTTATTTTTAAAGTAAAAATAACTTTATAGAGAATTATATTGTATCTGTTCACTTCAGAATGGCTTCATCACAATGAGGCAATTTGGGCAGTCAACCCCTCAGCTGTAATGAAATACTTAATAATAATAATCCTTCCATTTAATTATAACGCCTTATCACATTGTTGAGACATCTCAAAGCTCTTCACAGAATATACTGTAAAGTGTGTAATCCACTGTGTAATTTGTGGACAAAACCTATGGAGTTAACAATCAGTAGTAGATTGTTAATATTCGTACATCCAGCGCCTGGAATCCATTTTGATTAGCCTGCAGAGAGTCATGCAACTAGCGCTCAATGGGAAGGGATGTGTGCCCAAGCTGTGGACAGGATGACGGTTGTAATACTCTCACCCATTTCATGCTGAGATGTGTAGCCTTCTGGGAAGCTCACAGGGAGTTCCTTGTACCTACAATCCACCTAGTTCGGGCTCAAATCTGCGTTTGTCGGCTGTTGAACAACCAACTAGACTAGTCTGCTTGGCGAGGAGGTAAGCGGGATCTCCTTGTAGTTGAACCAGCTCCAAAGTAATATGTCTGACAATGAATGTCAGAATCGAGCCAGCCCTCTGTGGCGATCTCAGTAGTCCGGTTCTTAAGGCTAGGTCCACAGTATTCCAGGGCACTGCTAATGTCAGCACAGGACATCGGGAGGACCTGGAAGGGCAGACCAGTCACTGGGGGCAGGAAGTCCTCCCACTCAGCTCCTGTAACCCTGCAAGCTAACAGATAAGGTGGTCCGAGCTGAACAAGCAGCGGGGAAGCTTGCCGGACAGCAATATCGATGGCAAGCTATGCGGTTCTAGCTGAGTGAACACCAGCAGTACCTCAATGCACACTCTGGGGTTCCCAAATCTTGGCTCTTGCCAACCTGTGTGAAATGCTTTCCAGAATTAGGTAAACAGGATGCGTCCCTCCAGGGAGAGAGTGCGTATTCCATTCCAATAATCTATCTCTGGAAGTTCCACGTGTAGGTGAGATACATGGAATTCTCAGTTTGGTTTGGATACTCTTAAGCACGGTGATGGGTTTCTGCGTGTGTCAGACACCCGCCTGACCAAAAAAAAAAAAAAATTAACAGAGAGAGCAGGTTAACAGCATTCTGGTTTGAAACCAAGCTGGAAAAGAAGGGTGGTGACCGAAGGCACAGTAGAAGAGGAAAGTCTTCAGGTGTGATTTGCACGTATCCAGCTGAGCCTACGTGCTCTGCAGCGATCTCCACGGTTGGGACGCATTCAGTAGCTTTTACAAAACTATTATTGCTTGTGCAGAAAATTTCCTTGAATTGGGAGTGTGAGGGAGGTAGAAAATATTGTTATAATCTCTACTCGCCTGTCCTCACATGCACTTTCACTCTCAACAACATCTAGTCAGAAATGCCTTCAGTCATCAGTCACAGATCTGAGTCATTAACAAAGCGGAAAATGTGAAAAGATGCTTGCAGTTGACTTATATCTATCAAATTACACTAAAACCTTGAGAAGACTGTAGGCAGTGACATTAAAAAAAAAACACACACACAGCAAACATTAGGTAAATACGAGACATGAGCCAACTCTGCCCTTCGGCAGGGAAAGAGATTGAATTTCTGAGCACAGACCCACCTGGTATTTCATAGAATTAAACAAATTACACTGTTACATAGGATGATGCAGCATGGGAACAGGTCAATCGGTCCAACTGGTGTGTCAGCAGGCTCATTCACTTCATGGCTGTTTGTGGGGGCATTGCTGTGCACAAATTGACTGCCACATTCACCTACAAAAAAATCTTCTTAAATACACTTTCTGCTTCAATTCCAGGAGTGAGTACCACATTCTCACCACCCTGTACATAAACAAGTTCCTCCTACACTCCCTATTACATTTTATATTAATGTCCCCTTGTTTCGGGTTCATCAACAAGTGGAAACAGCCCATCAACGTCCTTTTTATTAAATTGTTTCATAATTATAACACCTCTACCAACTATCTAATTGCTATCTAGTTTCCTTTTAATACACTTTATGGATATTGCTTCAACTGTGGTCTGTGGCACAGCAATGCCTCATTGCCACCATCCTCGGTGAAAGTAAGTTTAAAATCTCCCTTTAATTCCTTTTGTCATCACCTCGCAATTAGTGTCCTTCCCCTACTAACTCGCCAACCAGTGCAAATATTCTTTTACAATTCCCTATCTTATTTTTAAAGTAAAAATAACTTTTAGAGAACAAGAATAAGGTTATTTCCTTAAAGTGGTCACTCTTTGGGAATGGAACTAAATGGAACACAAACACACATGTCATTGGCACAAGAGATACCATGTTATTTCTGATACAAATCGTAACCTTAAACAAAAATGCACATGTTCTCTGTTTGACATTAAAGATCCCAAGGCACTGTTCGAAAAAAAGTTTCTTTCGGTGTGCTGTGTGCAAATTGCTTGCTGTGCTCACCCACAAAATACATAGTCACTACACTTTATAGCAAGTTCGGTGAATTGCTTTAAGGTCTCTTTCCGAAGTTATTATTAGTATTAAATAACGTAGGAGGAAGCCATTTAACCCATCATATCGTGGTTTAATCACTTTTTTTAAAAAAAGTAAATTCCAGCTCTCTCTCCCCACGTCCCCTAATCTATTCACTGCTCGCATGCTTATTGAGCTCCTTTTGAACGGACTTTCTTTTTATATAAAAAAAAGCAGTTTTAAGCGATTACGTGCGTCAGTAGTGTGACGGTTTATTGCGTTACCAGGGCCACCTTATCAGCCTGCTCATTCTGTGACTCTCTGCACGATTTAAGGGAGTGGATTGACGTAGACGAAACCACACTTCCCACCTCAAAATGGCTTCTGTAAGAAAGGAAAACCTGAGCAAAGCAGAGACAATCAAATAGGCGTGCAATGCAGCTGTGCACAGCACACCCACTGCTCATTCTCACACTCGCTCACTCACCCTGCTGACTGCCAGCACCCAGGACGACACACACCCTTCTGACCCAGGAGAGAACAAAAAAATGCCTTTGTGTTGATCGGGTAAGTCTGTAATTTTTCATATATGTGGAATCCTGTAGCTTAGTGGTCAGAGCACTCGCCTCGCAAGCGAGAGACCTGGGTTTGATTCCCAGCAGGGCGAAATGTTGGCTAAGTGTCCTTACTCCACAAGCCTCTGTTTACCTAGCAGTAAGGAACCCAGTTGTTAGTCAATTGGCAGATTCGCTTTTCCAGGGATAATAATCCCTAAAAAAACCAATAATAATTTGATCACTCAATCCACGACTGTTTGTGGGACGCTGCTGTGTGCAATTGGCTGCCGCGTTTCGCCCACAAATATAGTCAATTCACTTTACAATATATTCTGTGAAGCGCTTTGGGACGTCTAGAAGATGTGAAAAGCGCTATATCAAATGCAAAGATTATTATTATTATATCCATTACCCTTTTCTCTAAATTCAGCTAACAGAGATGGCAAGCAGCAACAAGCATGTTCAAGCAAAGTGCCAAACTAACTGTGAGCTGTATTGGTACAGCTCGTGCTCCCAGATTGGCTAGCAAAGGCTGTCAATCTCGGAGCTAAGTCCTGACAGCAATCTGTGGACACTCAAAAGCAGACGCAGCAAAAGTGCGATAGATTTTAACTTTAAACTGTTTCCCCCCAATTTAGAAACGTAGAATTTTTCAGCACAGGATCGGGCCTTCTCTAGATATGCCTTTTTTTATTAATCCTACCTTCATCTTTTTCCCAACGTCCATTAATCCTTTTACTTCTCAGGTGTTTGTGCAGTTCCTTTATCACGATTCTTACGCTCAGCATTTTTCTAGATTTAAATGTTTGCTAAAGAAAAATCTTATTCATCGGTGTGAAACGAAGGTTAGTGCATTGAAGCATGTTGTGATAGCTGTGAGGGTTGTGCATCAGGGAGGCTGACAGTGCAAAGCTTTCCTGCGGGTGTGGATGAGGTTGTGTGGTAGTGGAAATGAAAGAATGAAAATGAAAATTAAAAGAGCAGGCCTGCCTGCAAATTGATGAGAACTGAAACAAGATACGTTCTAAAGCTAAAATGCATTTTCAGGCCGATGCTAAAGGCAGATCCTCACTCCAAAGTGAGGAGCGTAGCATTTAACTCCGGTTTGTACTGTACGTAACTGAATGCTGGACTTTGAGAACAATTTTAGGTGTGTTTTTTTTTAAAAAAACTAACGTGTTCAGCATTAAAAGATTTCAGAGATCAACAAAAAAAACAGCGAACAAACAGCGGCGGCAAATGGTCTGCATATCACTCTTAGAGACATGTAACCAGACACCTGTATGTGTTGGTTAGTTTGCTCTGTAACCGCTATCGCAGAACTGATCTAAAATCTGCTCAATTTGACTTCCTCATTCTGGCCCTCACACAGCTCCCAACCTGGATCTATCTCACTGTTCGTCGCTCTGCAGGCACAAGCATTTGAAGGGCTCGTGGAAGAGGTTCTTTTTTAAAAAGGAAACTCATTCTTAGAACGAGATAAAAGCCCAAAGGGCAGTCGAGGATTGACTGACCAAAGCCCCAGAGTCATAATTGGCAAAAAGTGTTCTGGGGGAAGAGAATAAAGCCATTATCAGAAGCAGGTGCTGGTCACGGTATAAACAAGGTACCAGGGGCCAGTGTCCTCAGGATTCACAGTGACACAGAAAAGAGCATCAGGAACCCAACAGAAATCATCTTGGTCATTCCGACACCTTTCAACAGGAGGATAAGATCAAAGTGGTCAGTATCAGGCAGAGAGTTGGGTCTTACCGACCACAAGAGTGGGTTTGTGCTCCAAGTAAAACTGAAAGAAATATGCTAATGGGGGCGAGTGACTAATGAGGGAAATTCAGGGCAGTGGAGAGCAGTGCAGCTGGGAATGTACAATGTGGTTTGTGCGTAAAAGTTCCCGTCAATAACCAAGGGAGGTTTGGAAAGCGGCATTTAACTTCTAATAGATTGACCAGAAAGTCCTCCGTTAGATGCCGTCAACCATTTCCTATCAAGCTGTTTCCTTTTAAACAAAGTCGAGAGCACGTCTTCACAGTCCGCTTCCTTCACCACACTTTCAGAAAATGGCAGCAGAGATATCAGACACTTCAGCAAGCTTGTGGCTGTGATGTACGGTTACAAGCAGCAAGTTTGAGAAGTCTGTCCGTGAGTCAGTCAGTGTGTCAGTGTGTGCCTCACTCCAGCTCTCGGTGTGTGCCTCACTCCAGCTCTCGGTGTGTGCCTCACTCCAGCTCTCGGTGTGTGCCTCACTCCAGCTCTCGGTGTGTGCCTCACTCCAGCTCTCGGTGTGTGCCTCACTCCAGCTCTCGGTGTGTGCCTCACTCCAGCTCTCGGTGTGTGCCTCACTCCAGCTCTCGGTGTGTGCCTCACTCCAGCTCTCGGTGTGTGCCTCACTCCAGCTCTCGGTGTGTGCCTCACTCCAGCTCTCGGTGTGTGCCTCACTCCAGCTCTCGGTGTGTGCCTCACTCCAGCTCTCGGTGTGTGCCTCACTCCAGCTCTCGGTGTGTGCCTCACTCCAGCTCTCGGTGTGTGCCTCACTCCAGCTCTCGGTGTGTGCCTCACTCCAGCTCTCGGTGTGTGCCTCACTCCAGCTCTCGGTGTGTGCCTCACTCCAGCTCTCGGTGTGTGCCTCACTCCAGCTCTCGGTGTGTGCCTCACTCCAGCTCTGTGTGTCGGTGTGTGCCTCACTCCAGCTCTGTGTGTCAGTGTGTGCCTCACTCCAGCTCTATCAATAAGTTAGTTTCTTTGTGGTACCTGAGTTTCACTTTCAATGGTAACTTTTCCTACAATTAACTGCACAGACTAATAGCTCTGACTCATAGATGGATTTAGGAAAGCCCGAGGGGATTTCACGACGAGTATGATTTAACAAATAAAACTCTGCAATTTATTTGCATTTTATAATTATTTTCCTCCTCTCTTTCTAGGCCTTGACAAATCATTTGGTTAAACATAAGAAAAAAACAACAGTCCAGAATAATGACCTCTGATTCCTCCAATACCTCAGTCGCTCCGTGCGTAATTAACAACCAGATGGAAGCCTTCACTTACTTCTATTACCTGATCTTTCTGATCGGCATCATTGGGAGCTTCGTAGCACTTTGGGCATTCATCAGCCAAAGGAAGTCCAGGAAGAGTCTCAACATCTTCCTGCTCAACCTACTAACGGCAGACTTCCTCCTCACCTTAGCTCTGCCTTTCAAAATAGCTGTGGATCTGGGCATTGCTCCCTGGAGTTTGAAGATCTTCCACTGCCAATTCACAGCCTGCCTCATCTACATCAATATGTATTCCTCCATTATATTCCTGGGTTTCGTTAGCATGGACCGCTACATACAGTTGTCGGGCAGCTTAAGATTCCAACGCATTCAGGAGCCCGGGTTTGCCAAAATGATCTCTGTGGCCATATGGTGTGTGGTTCTGTTCCTGATGGTCCCCAATATGGTAATCCCCACCAAAACCATTGACCAAAAGCCCCTCCTGGGGTGCGCTGAGATCAAGACGACATTGGGTCTGCACTGGCATGTTCTCACCAACTTCATCTGCATGGCCATATTCATGAACGCATCGGTGATGATCTTAACCTCAAACTTTCTGTTGGTGAAAAAACTCTACGCAAACAAGGGCCCGGAAGTTCAGAGAGACGTCAGGCAAAGCCTGAGGCACATTTTCATACTGACTGCAATGTACATCATCTGCTTTGTTCCGTATCATATAGTTCGAACCCCTTACACGCTCAGCCAGTACAAGCCAGTCAAAAACTGCGCTCTCCAGCGATCCCTCTTCCTGGCAAAGGAATCCACCCTGCTCTTAGCCGTCCTCAATCTGTGCTTTGACCCCATTCTTTACTTCTACCTCTGTAAATCATTCCGATCGAAAATTACAGAAACGTTTGGGTCATCGAAAGCCACCAGAAGCCAGAAGAAAATCGCAGTTGAAGAGGGATCAAGCCCAACTTAACAGTGTACAATTAGGAAGGATACCTGCTTGCACATTGTTCAAACAATATAGCAGGTATCTGGAAAGCTTTGCAACTAAGACTCTATTTATTAGTAATGTCGCCTTGTGTTTCCAACTGAAGCTACTGATTCACTAGAAATGGTTTACATTGCATACACTGCCAATAAAATATTAACATGTACTCAACCATTCCTGTACCTGGTATGATAAACATTAAACTCAATAAACAGAGCCCAGACTATGCTGGTTCCAGGCACATGGACAAGCTTAAACTAATATAAGAGCTACTGTTCTTCAGGATCAATTTCACAAAACCAGAAAAGTTTCTTTACACAGAGAGGAATCAACAGCTGGAATGGGGCTACCAGGAAGGGCGGTTGAGGGCAAGACACTGGGATTTATTTAAGAAACAGCTCGATGCCTGGAATGGGATGATGGAAGGGTATTCTGGAATCATGACTAAAGGGCCTTCTTCATCTGAACTGATCTTTTGTTCTATTCTTGTAAAAGTGCTGCATGGTTTTGAAAGCATTTTGCTGTCCATTAATGTGCCATGTACGTGAATGTCTTTTTAATTTATTCCATTGCTCAGTGCTGCCTGGCAATGTTAGATATTTGTAATCAAACTGCATTGATAAAGAGTTGTGAGTTTACGACAAATTACACTATGGTCAAACCACAACAACAACAAGGCACATATCGGGAGAACGTCCCATGGCACTGCCTTGATGGAAGGAGTATTCTGGAATGATGACCGATTACACTATGGTCAGGCCACAACAACAACAACTTGCATTTATATAGCGCTCCTCATCTAGTCAGCCATCACATTCTGGTTGGGAGCTTGGAACCAAAAAACAGATAGTGGCCAAACATCACACACATACACATCTGATAACTGGTCAGTCTTCTGGTGATTAATACATGCGATTTGCAGATCGACTAATGAGTGATACTGGATTGAGGTTCATCTCATGCAATTCATTTTGTTATTCAAGGCAGGAACAATGAAAATAGTTCCAGTTATTACTGGTTAGTTTATACAGTGCAGCTCTGTAATAAACCGTCAAACCCAAACCACTGTTCTTGCACAATATTAAAACCAATGTAATGGATGAATCCTCAGAGTTTGACAGGCCTAAAGAAATGCCTGCCTAAACAGATTGCATCTGAAAATATCTGTGTATTTTATGTGTATATTTATCTGCATATTTTGTAACCAGTCCACTATGCATGGACATTAGAAATGCAACAATAAAGGGACAGTAGATTAACTACTGAAATTTAACCCTGAACCACTGAAATACAGAAATAGAGTTTTTAATTAAACATTTAAAATCAGTGTTGTAACTTTTGATATTTTATTTTTTGCTGTTTAACTTTCATTCAGCTTTCATTCCGCGCAATCATCTAACATCAGAGTTCTGATTTCTTATTTTTCTTCTATTTCCAATATTGGATGTTGCAACACAATGAGAAAGAGTTCTTTTTTACCAAAACGTAGCTCAACGGGTCGCTGTTGAAACAGATCCACTGAGACATAAATCGTGGCAAAGCAGATCTCAGATCTTAGATCTGAGGCACTGAAACCACACCGAGCCTTCATTTCAGCTTAAGACTGCATTGCACTGACATTGGAGTTAATGACTGGTGTAAAAGCAATTAATGACTCCTGGGGTGTTTTATGTTGATTGTTGTGAAGATTTAAGATTTTTGTTTTGTAACCAAGTTGGGTACAATTAGAAGCCCATTTCCCACAGAACCAAAAGGTGAACCTGCAGAAAATCAGTTTCCAAATTCAGACCACTTGCCAAAATGCCGCTTGGTCTTCAACCAAAGACCGTCACTGAGACCGAAAACCCACTAAAGCGTGAGAACTTGACTGCAATGTCACAGTCCTCTTCAGAACTAGCACACTCGGTGACATGCAAAACTCAACCAAGTCACACCGCCATTCTTTTAGCCCCACAGGAGAAACTTTTTTTTCTTTTAGAAAACTTTGCATCGAACTTAACTCAACCATCGTGCCATCGCCTGAAAGGTTGATATTGGTTCCAAGAGATTGAGAAACATGCCTTGTTGCTAGTTGCTCTTAGCCCTCACTGGCAAGGGAAGCTCTGCTCCATTGAGTTGCTTTGTGAACGCTCTTACCTGGGGGATAGGGAAGTGCGTGGCGTACTGCAGATGGCGAGGTTGTTCGTAAGTGCACGGGAAGATCAGCTCTTTCTGCTTCTCTTTCCTGATTGGTTTTTCGTCTTTCGTGCCACTTTGATCCAGAGACGGGTTTGCATTGTGCTCACAGGTCAAGGGCTCCCCAGGCATTGGGGAGAAAATCTGCAAACAAATGATGTCACTAAGAAAGATTTTAAGGCGTAAATGTTGAAACATTTTAAACCACTGGGGCATTGACAGATTAATGAAAGCAACAATGCCCCTGTTGCAAACAATGCAAACAAGGGGGCATGGTATTAAGATTAGAACCAGGCCATTTAAGAGTGAAATCAAGAAGCATTTTTTTCACTCAAAGGGCGGTAGAAATCTGGAATTCTCTGCCCCAAAAGGCCATGGATGCTGGATCCATTCATACTTTCCAGAGTGAGGTTGGAAGATTTTTGGTAGGTTGGGATATTTAGAGATATGGGGAGAAAGCAGGAAATTAGAATTGAAAGGATTAGTTAAGGTACAGATCAGCCATGATCTAATTAAATGGCAGAAGGGGCTCGAAGGGCTGAACGGCCTCCTACTGTTCCTATGTTCACTGTTGCGGCAAGTGGATTTTTTTTGTTCAGCCGGGTGTCCGATACTTACGGAAACCCATCACACGCTTAACAATATCCAAGTCAAACTGAGAATTCCATGATTCCACCTACACATGGAAATTCTAAAGGTAGATTGTTGGAGTGGAATGTGCTCTTTCCCTCCGGAGGGAAGCATCTTAAGCTTACTTAATTCCAGAAAGTAATAGGCGCAGGTTGGAAGAGCCAAGGCTTGGGGATCCCAGAATGTGTGTTGGAGTGTCTAACTAGCTAAAACCACACAGCTTGCCATTGATAGCCCTATCTGTTTTCCCGCTGCTTGTCCCAGCTAAGACCACCATACCCATTAGGATCTTGCTTGCAGGGCTAACAGCAGCTGTGCAGAAGAATTCCCTGCCCCCAGTGACTGGTCTTCCCTTCCAAGACCATTCTGCCGATGAGCAAACAAATTAAAAATAAATTAAGATAATTTTTTTAAAATTAAAAAAACAGATTAAAAGAAAAAGCAGAAAAAAGTCAAAATGATGATGGCTGTAATGTTATCAGCAGTGCCCTGGAGTACTGCTGAGAATTTCACGAAACCCAAGGAAAGAATGTCAGACATGAAACACAATCATCATACCGGAGAGATTGGATCCTTCAAAAGAAAACATTCAACTCACTGCAAACTCTGGCCCAAAGTCTGCTTTGAAATCATTCTTGTCCACTTCGTCAAATAGATTTGTGGGTCCTGAGTCCATGTCCATGTGCTCTCCCAGCCCCTGCTCCTGGAATGGGAACATCACATTGGTTTATACTCCTGTGGATTGATAGACTGGGACTGACCTGCTATCTCGCATGGACCCTGGCTTCATCCATCAGCACACGAAGGCTGTCACCACACTTTCCAATGAACAAACCTGAACTGAAGTTACTAAGTCCTGGTTCTAGGGTTCCTGGTGTCATCCTTCGTTTGAGATATTAAACCAAGGCCCCATCTGCCTGATCAGGTGAATGTTAAAGATCCCATGAAAGTCAAAAACAGAGAGGGGTTTCTCCCAGTGTTCTGGCCAACAATCCCCCAAATAAAATTGGTCTTTCACTTCATGTCTGTTTGGGACTTTACTATGTGCAAATTGGCTGCCATATTCACCAAAAAATACAGTCACTACACTTTGCAGTGTATTCTGTATATACAGTATATCCATGTGGAGTCCTGTAGCTCAGTGGTTAGAGCACTCGCTTTGCAAGTGAGAGACCTGAGTTCAGTTCTAGGCAGGGCGAAACCTTGGGCAAGTTTCCTTACTCCACACCCCTAATAATAATCCCTCCAAAAAACACAAAAAAATAATAAAATTGGTCATTTTCAATCCATGACTGTTTGTGGGTCATTGCTGTGCGCAATTGGCTGCCATGTTCGCTCACAAATATACAATCAATTCACTTTACAGTATATTCTGTGAAGCGCTTTGGGACGTCTAGAAGACATGAAAAGCGCTATATCAAATGCAAGGATTATTATTATTAAGTGTTTGAGACTTCTTGATGAAATGATAAAGAGATTGCATTAAATGCAAGGATTATTCTTATTACTTATTACTAAGAGGTATGACAAAAGGGTAGAGCATTGAGGTGAACACACGTGACAAGAATTATTAAACTGGAGGAACAGGCCTGATGGGATGAATGGCCTCCTGTTTGCCTACGTAAAACAACCAATCTTTACCTCTTAATCTCAATGACTCCAAGGACTCGAGAATGAACAAGGAAACGCGGGATTTGGGCTCACCACTATTTTGAAAATTGTATCACAGGATTCAGATGACAGCCAATTTCTCTCTCTACCTCACAGCACTGCACTGGATTGTCAGCCTAGACTATAAGCTCAAAGTCGAGCCAGGTTGCCAGGGGAGTGATTCAGTACAAGGCAACGCAGCAGAACAAGAGGCAAAAGTACAAAGCTATGAAGAGAGTTTTCAGGGCAGAGTCCAGGAAATATTTCCTCATACAGAAGGTAATCAACAACTGGAACAGAATACCAGGAAGGGTGGTTGAGGTCAGGACACTGGACTCATTGAAGAAACAGCTCAATGCTGTGACGGTAGGGGTGTGGCATTCTGGAAAGATGAAATCTAATGGGACAAAGGTTTTCATCGCCTGAGCCTCTCTTTTGATCTTGTATCCTAACAGTTACTTGGCTCCAGCTCCCGGCCTTACCTCCAGTTTAATACCATGATGGCTCTCTTCCTGCTCCTTGCTGTAGTGCTCCTCCACATTGTCGGCAGTCGGTGAGCGTGGTCGAGCCGTGGCGCTGATGGAGGTGAGATCCCCCCGGGATATCAGTGTGCACATGTACGCATCGTGTGAGAAGACATCATGTCGGATGAATTCGCAGAACAGCAGCACCAGCTTCACAAACTCCGCTCGTTCATTCTCATTGTTGGGCTCAGCTACGGGCGCATAAATAATAGGCGATGGTTAAGCGTTAAGATCCAAAGTATGCGCTCAGCTCTCCAGGCACTGAACAGCACCACAAGATACCAAGAAAGTTCACCAATGTAACCCCACACATCAGGTCCACAGTTACCACATTTTGTCTGGTCCACATTTACCACTCCAGGCCCACCCAATCCTTATCAACATGGCTCCCACCCAGCATCATCGTTCCCGCACGTCCAACGCCCCAAGTTCAACAAGTGCCATCTCAGTTACATCGTCTTTCACCTAAACAATCAAATCCACTCCCTGTAGAATTTGGCAAAAACCGCCCACCTTCACTAACTCGTGGGCTCTCAGCTCCACATGCTCAACTCTCACTGTACAAGAGCTTTGGGGAGCCCCCAAACAAACAGGAGAAGAAAGCAAAATGGCAGTTAATACAGTAATAAATCACACTCACTTAATACAGGAGCTTGGGTGTCCAAAAACCTGAGGAGGATATTTTGAAAAACTGGAAGGCTCGAGCCAGTCAGCGACGCAGACGAGATGGATTCCTTCTCATCTAAGACTTCGGATTCGCCGCAACGCTTCAAACAAAGGGAACCGTTAGCAACCCATCGGATCAGCAAAATCCACTTCCTACCGAACCAAACCCATGCTCACTGCAGGCTCCTGAGCTAAAGCTGCTGTCAAAGGCACCAAGAGCCCACATTGACTTGACATTCTCCCCTTTCCCATAATATTTGGGATCCAATACAGTACTGTACAAAGTAGTTACGAAAGGAAAGAGGTCACACGAGAACTTTGCACTGACGTGAGCTTTGACAGCAAAGTTCCCACGAGTTGCCATTAAATATTTCAGGCTACCGGATTGAGTCCCACTGGAAAGACTGGGTGTGCACTGATTTTGCACATTGTCCTTCCTCCTATGCTTTCTGAGTGTGAATTCAGCGCGCACGCTTTCTACTGGTTTTTGGATCTAATTGTGTAATCCAATTCCACAGGAGTACAAGGTTACAGCACAAACATGCACAAGCTTGGTCTATTTCAGGACCGGGTGGGAAATGGGAAAATTCACACTAATCCTCCAAATTTTTGTAGAAAGGGTTATTGATTGGGCAGCGCAGAAGGCAGCTAAACAACAACCATAAAGTGAATGGCCAATCTAGCTAGTAGATTCTCGGCTAGGCTACCGGGACAAACCCTCTTCTCTTTTCCAATAGCGTCTAGGGATCTTTAACCTCCACATTAATACACAAGGGAGCATTGTTCAAAGAATAGCACCTCTAACAATTTGCTGGAGTGTCAGGCTCGACTCCGAGCTCAAAGATCCTTACTTGGGGCCCTGAACCCACAACCTTTGGACTCCAAGGGGAGAGTGTTAGCAGTGAGCCAGGCTGACACCTGTTGACACCAGGTTGACACTCTATTTCAGAGAAGCGAGTTCTTATTGGGCTTTCCCAAGCATCCATCAGAGTAAATGCAAAATGAAACGCTCACCTCTGCCTCGATCTCCACCTGCCGTTTCTCCAGGAGCTTAGCGACTGCCATGGCTCTGTGTTTGCCTGAGCGCTGGCAGCTCACTGCCCACTCACAGAGCAGGGTCACCACCGCCTCATCATTCGGTGCAATCTGCTGCCAGAGGCAGGGAGAGAAGAAAGCCCCACACAGGTCAACGTTGTATTTCACTCGCATCTTAACAGACAACACTGGAAGTCAGGGTCTAATCTACCACATGCCACCGATGGCAATGGAGGTGTAACAGAATACACATCTTGGGATGTTATTTGTAATTGAATGCAATAGCCAATTTGCAGCAATATCCCACAAACCGCCATGTAATGAATGACCAATTTATCTGGAGAGTATTTTGCCTGTGGAATATGTGTGGGGTGGGGGGTTGGTGTACAGCAGACTCTCCTTCTCGCTCATGTATTTTTAGGGCAATACAGAAAAGAGCAGCTAATTGGGAATCATCTAAATCAAGGAGCTCACATCATAAACTTTGGTCATTAAGTTAGCCTTGGGATTCAGGTGAACATTAAGTGAAATAATTAATTACAAAAATAATCTCTCTCCGCTAGTCAGAGATTGAAAGACACAAGGGAGTGAATTCAAAATTGATTCCACGCTTGACCTTGAGCTCATAGTTTAATGCTGACATTGCAGTGCAGCATTGGGGAGCACTGCATTGTTCATGATGCCACCCCAAAAAGACATTACATTGAGGTCCCGACTGTGCCTGTTGAGGTTGACGTTAAAGATACACCTTTGGAAAAAAGAAAGAAGTTTCTCTCTCCCAGAGTTCTGGCTAACAATCTCCCGAATAAAATTGGTCACTAGTTCCACAGCTGTTTGTGAGACATTGCTGTGGGCAATTTGGCTGCCAGGTTCCCCCACAAAATATAAAGCTACTAAACCTCATAGTAAATCCAATGAAGTGCTTTTAGATATCCTCCCAATGGGAAAAGTGCCATATCAAATGCAAGGATGATTATTTTCTCATATTGTGTTATTGGACTGCTAGTAGCTTGGCAGTGTTTAACCGAACCCAAAACAGAGTAAACAGTTTGTGGTGGAGGAGGAGAAGATATGATCTAATAGCTTGGGAAGGGTGAGCAGAGTTTCTTGATGTGTGCACCTATGCAAAACATAGTTGTGCATTCACCAGAGAGTAATTAGGGGAAGCAGGAGAGGAGGAGAGAAAGCAACAGATTAAAACAAGAATTGAACTGAAGACAGGTCTCCAGGGAGAAGAGGGGTACTGAACCAAACCATTCAGGAAAAGGGTTCTCAATTACACACATAAGTGGGAAGATAAAGGAAGCTGGAAATGTCTCACACAAAAATTTTTAGATTTCATTACAAGCTGATATTTAATGTACTTTTAAAAGAAAACTTTGGGATTCTCTCTGCAGTCTTCTGCAATCTGCATATTTCTTTGAAACATTTCAGTGCAGACTTGATCAATATAATATAAGCCATGCATTTGATCTGGCATCAAAATGTCTCAAAGCGATTCACAGGGAACTCCTATAGAGTGTATGTATTTGCCAATTTGCACACAGCAAAGTTCAACAAACAATCAAACAGAATGATCAATTTTATTTGGGGAATTCTTGGCCGGGACACTGCAAGAGAAAGAGAGAAACTCCCTTCTCTTTTCCAATAGCATCATGAGATCCTCTTAACATCTTCTGCCTCCCCACTCCCCCCCAAACAAGCAGACAGACCGATGATTTAACATATCTTGAGGGATGGCACCTCTGACATTGTGGTCCTTCCCCCAGCAATGAGTAGAAGAGCTCAGAGCCCAAACGTAGGACTTGATTGAATAACCTTCTGACTCCGGGGTGAGAATGCTAGTGACTGAGCGACGTTGACACTATCCGGGGAGACACTACAATGAATCTTCAGCTATTATACCTTCACTTCCTGAATATTAAATGTTCTTCCCCTCACCTACTATTACTACCACACCAAACTAAGACAGAGAGGCAAAAACACAAGAAGTATTTTCTTGAAAGAGCTATTTTGCTGAGTTATTTCCAATCTTACTCATAGACTCTATTGTCCATGGCTGCATGGAAGTAACTGGCTTTGTATGGGAGGAACTTAGGTCACACCACTCACCTCCTGGCTGTCCTTGCTCTGGCTTGGCCCAAAGATCTTGTGATAGAGGGTATCGAGGGAGTTGCTGGAGTCTGATCTGTCAAAACAGTGTCGATCCAGCACTTCCAATGTGTGCAAAACTTTACTGATTGTAAAACCTTTAGCCACAGAAAAGGAGGTAAAAGATTTCCGTTACTAAATCTGCTAATCTTATATTTAGCAAGAGAAACGTTTCCAAAATCTCAGCTCACAGCTGCTTATGAGAATGTAGCAACTGTTATGCGTAGAGCTATGAAGTGAACAATCAATTTTGTTTGGGGGTTTGTTGGCCAGGACAATGAGAGAAGCAACCTTTTTTTTTTGAACAGAGCCATGGGATCTTTAACGTCCAGGTAGAGGGGACCTTAATTTGACGTCTCATCCAAAGGTCAGCCCCTCTGACAATGCATTGTCTTGGAGTGCCTGTATAGGCTATGAATCAAAGTCCAAAGTTGGGGTTTGAACCCACATATTTTGAAACGAAAGAGGCTACGGACTAAGCCAGGCTATTTTATTTCCCCCTGTAAAGGCAAATAGGACCTCGTTGACCTAAACAGGTAAAACGTCTCTTCCATTGGTTAATATCTCTTCTGACAATGCAGCACAACTGCAGCACTGCACTGGAATTCAAAGTCCCGACATGGGGCATGAACCAGAGGCAACAGAACTAGTGACTGAGTCAGGCTGAGACCTTCCCTGGTCTCTCACTTTTCCACCCCGCTTGATCTTTTCGTGAGCTGAGATTATCTGAAGCCACTCAAACACTTGAAATTTCTGTGTCCAGCCATCCGAGGACACCGTTGTCAGCTACCTCCTTGGTTCAACAACGAACAGGACCCATAAGATAATAAGTAACTCACTTATCATTAAGCTCATGAGAGGCAATTAATGCAGTTAACGTCTTTAGTGTGAGAGCATTAGATTCTCTTCCGTGGGTAAAGTTACTAACAATCAGAGAAATCTTCAATCTTGACTCCAAACAATTCACAATTGAATTTTTTTGTGTACAAAAAGATTTTCTTTCCAATATGCCAGGCATCCACAAATTACACAATGACTAAGCTTTACAGTAAATGCTAATGAAGCCCTTTGAGACGTCTTCCAGACGAGAAGGAGTTATATCAAATGCAAGGATTATCATTAATTGTTATTTATCGTGCCTGTGCTGGGAAAGAGCTATTCATTTGCACAGGTGACAGAACTCTTTGTACGTCAAATTCTTTTGTTCTAATGTTCTGAATAAAAAGTGATGCCGAGACTCCCACCGCAACACAACCCTATAGTTCCATCTTCTGGTGAAGTGTGGTTCTACACTTATGTGTGAACTTTGTTGCTCCATGCAAAAATCTTCACTTCTCCTAAAGGAGGTGACAGATGCTGAAAGGCTTAGATATCTCGTCCAACTGCACATTTTCTGCCACAGCATTGAGCATCAATAGATAGTCAGTGAGCTATTCCACCACACCACTCCAACATGACATCTTGGAGGTGCAGTGGCGGGGGTGTGGGTTGGGGGAGAGTAAGCAGGGTCTCCTTGGACTTAAACTGGCTGCAAGGTGACATACTTGGCCCTGCTGATAGGTAGGACATAAAGATGCAGACCAGTCACTGAGGACAGGGATTCTTCCTACTCTTCCTGTTAACTTGGAAGCCAAAGCCCTAATCAGTTGAGTGGTCCTGGCAAGACAAGCAGGAATCGCTCAATGGCAAACTATGCAGTTTTAGCTGGTTATCCTCTAGAAGTACCCAATCTGAGGCACTCACAAAGCCAGTGTTGTATCCAACCTGCCCTTAAAGCTCTCCAGAATTAGGTAATCATAATAATCTTTGCATTTGATATAGCGCCTTATCACATCATCAAAACATGTGTTTTACAGGTTATACTGTAAGTGATGTGACCGTGTGTATCTGGTGATGTATTTTCTGACTCTAGATTTACTCTATTTTCTTGGCATTTCGGAGCAGAATTTGACAAATTCTGAAATTCAGTTTCACCTTTGAAGCTGTTTTTCTATTGGTATCAAAATATTTTTACAAAAAAGTCTTTACAAAAAATTTAAGAAATTGCCAAATTCGGAAGGTTCTGAAATGTTAATAGAGTGAATCTAAACCCAGGTGGAACTCTTCTACCCCAAGATCTCTAAAAATATAATTTTGAATAATAATAATAATAATAGTCCTTGCATTTGGTATAGTGCCTTTCACGTCATGAAGAAGTCCCAAAGCACTTCACAGGATTTGATGTGAAGTGGGGTGACTGAGTATTTGTGGGCAAACACAGCAGCCAAGTTGGATACAGCATAAAGTACAAAGCTCAAATGATTCAAATCAACTTCAATAATCTTGCCTGTGTTTTTTTCATGTGATGATATTGGTGACTTTAACAAAGAAATAAGTTTGGAAGAACAGCAGGGATATAACTGCCCAATTTCAGCAGTAAACAATATTAATCTACACAGTTCAAATGATGTGTTTGTTAATTATTCTCAGTCTAATGCCTACTCTTCTGATAGTAATTCAACTCCCTCACATCAGAGAGATCCAGTTCCACCAACTGCACTCAAATGTCTGAACACAATCATTCCCCGCAAAGGGTAGGATTTCAAATCGCAGCCCTTTGAGACCAGTCGATCATTTCAAATAGGCTGCAGTTGAAGACCTCTCTCTATGTCACACTGCTTTGCTTACAGTGGCTTCAGTCCCAAACCCAAACCACTGAGAGGTCCACATATGCGGAACTTTCCACTTGCCTGATATAGAGTGTGCACTGCGTACTCGTGCGGAAACCATCAGCTGGTGTCGAGGCTAACCCCGGGAGACTCTCTACGCCTGCGTGCTGCTCAGGAAGCCAGCCAAGTGTAACGCGCTTCCATAGACTGCGAGTCCATTTGCCGAACAGCGGTACAACAGTGTCATACTATCACTGATTACCACTGCCTTGATTAAACGATATATCAAATAATAATAATAATCCTTGCATTTGATTTAGTGCCTCATCTCGTCTTCAAGACTTTTCAAAGCGCTTCACAGGACATACTGTAAAGCGTAGGGACTGTGTATTTTGTGGGCAAAACACGCAGCCAACTGCATACAGCACTGATAGAATGCAGAGTCTGAGTCAGAAGGCTGTGGTTTCAAGCCCCATGTCAGGATTTTGAATTCATAGTTTTGTGTTAATTACGCAAGTGCTGGGGGAAGAGCTGCACTGTCAGAGGTTCTGTCCTTGGGATGAAATTCTAAACTGAGGTCCCGTCTGCCTGTTTAGATGGATGCTAAACATCCCTTGGCACTATTGGAAAAGAAAAGGAAGTTTCTCCTGGCCGATAATTCCTCAATTAAAAAAAATTCACTTCACAGCTGTTTGTGGGACATTGCTGTGTGCAAAGTGGCTGCGGCGTTCACCTACATATACAAAGTTACTACACTTCATAGTAAATCCTGTGGAGTGCTTTGAGACCCTTTCGTTCTGAAAGTTACCATATCAAATGCAAGTATTATATTTAGGGAGTCCTGTAGCTCAGTGGTTAGAGCACTCGCTTTGCAAGTGAGAGACCTGAGTTCAATTCCAGGCAGAGGGCGAAACCTTGGGCAAGTTTCCTTACTCCACACAGAGCCTAATAATAATCCCTCCAAAACCAAAAATAAAATTGGTCATTTTCAATCTACGACTGTTTGTGGGACATTGCTGTGTGCAATTGGCTGCCGCGTTCGCCCACAAATATACAGTCAATTCACTTTACAGTGTGTTCTGTGAAGCGTTTTGGGACGTCCTCCCGACGTGAAAAGCGCTATATCAAATGCAAGGATTATTATTATTACGTTTAGTTTTAAATTCACCATCACTGGAACTCAAAGGGTAAAGATGCCAAAAAAAAGGAAGAAACCTTGAGAGCAAAAGTTACCTCCAGGTGTAAAAAGCCACATCACAGAGCCACATTTACACCTAACACCACAGGAATTCCTGTGAGTAGAAAAGGCCACTTCAAATGCTCTCTGCACAACACCCCCCACTTTGCATAGGCTCTTTATTTTAAACAAAAGTAATTCAGCATCCCATAACTGCAATGTTTGTTCAGCTTTGTATAAGACTGTGAATAACATACAACACCAACAACAATATTACACTTATAGAGCGCTTTTCACATCGGGAGGACATCCCAAGGCGCTGGACAGTCAGGGGTCAGGACCCGAGCATGGGGGAGGGGGTGGGATACGGATGAGGGAAGGCAGAGAGGTGGGAGGGTGACTGAAGGCACGAGCGAAGAGGAGGGTCTTGAGACCGGCCTTGAAGGAGGCATGGGAGGAAGCAAGAATTCCAGAGTGTGGGGGCATTAGGAACAGAAGACTATTAGTCCATCGGTGTCAAGGACCATTCTATGGTCCACGTACACTACACGTACACTACACTAATCCAACCTCTCCGCATGTTCTATAACACTTTTACTCCCCACGACTCACTCCATCTCTCTCTCTCTCTTACGTCCTTCAAATGCCTCTGGCTCTCTGGGGCCGTGTGTTCCAGATTCTGATCACGCTTTGTGAGCTCCTGATTTACTAACCAGCTGTTACATCTCTGGAGTACAATACACACTGAAATATTGGGGTTTAATCTACATTTTCACAACAGCATTGACAAAGAGATAAGCGAGCGCTCACGTCAGCCCTTCGCTTGACTCGATGGTCAACGGTTTCTGAAAGACACCAAGGGAAAATAATTCTGACGAGCAGAACGCACAGTTGTGGGGTGCTGGGTTTTTTTTTTGTAACTTTGCACCTTTTGGGGTTCCCAAATAAGAACCCAGTTTAAGTTAGAAACTCATCCCCTGGCCGTTCTGTGAGCAAGCAACAAAGAAGCCAAAACAACACCAATAGGCAAGGTTGCAAAGAGATTGCTGACAGCAGCTGAGAGCAATTGCTTACAAATTGTGACCATCTGACAAGTGTCATGGCATCAACCCATTGAGCTCCTCTGCTCCTCTCCTCAAGGCTGGTGCCTTACGCAATTTTACCTGCAGTGGATTCCTGACATTTGTCAAAGGACCACCGGACTTCCACAGCGCGACCTCGCTGCTTGATCTGTTGTTCCACCTCGTAAATTTTGGCTCGAACCTGGAATGTTAAGAGAGTGTTTCAGCTTTGCTGGCAAGTGTGGCAGAAGGTGCTCTTCCTGGACTAGGAATGTAGCAGACGGCAACATCACTGTGTGTGTCCAGCCCTGATCCCTCTCCATCTCACACACACAACACCCCCCCCAATCCCCATGGCCACCACGCCAAATACTAGATGACTTCACTCCGGATGCAAATCAAGGAAGGGAGGAGAGGGAGAACGATCTTCAAACTAGAGCTACGCTGGCTAGAGATGAGATCATAAAACTATGTTAAAACTCAACCCTCTCACCTTAGACGTCTACCAACCCTGGCTGAAAAAAAACATTATCCGTTGAAACTCTAAACCCATCTCCTTGCCACCTTGGCAGCATGGTGCTGGGTTTATTTGCTCTATTCCATTTACGATTCTACCCCCTTGTATCTAGCCTTTTCTGTGGGAGAGCATTGCTATTCAGTATACACGAGCGGCACAGAATAAGGGAATACCGCAATGCCAAGCCCCAGAGCTTACCTGCTGATTGAAGGTGGAGTTTCCCCCTGGCATGGGTAAACAGGATGGAGCCACCTGAAGCAGGTCAAGAGGTGAGCCAGGATTACTGGTTTTGCTTTCGTTCGTGGAGTAATTCCACACCAAGGCACTGGGGCAACATAAAGTTACTGTCTGTGGGAAGAAGTGACAAATGTTTACTTAGCTTCCTGTGCGCATGCACATCGGACAGATAATGGCTAACCCATGGATATACTGTATCTAGAGACACTGCAATGAGTTACAAGCGACTCTTAACTCATACGCAGCATACTGGCCGAGGGAGTGGTGGGGAGGAAGGTCCGCTGGTCTCCTTCCTCACCCAATTAAGATGATTCCGAACTTCAGCCATTACCAACTTCTAAGTGGCACACACTGTACAAGGTATCGACTTGGCTCAGTGGGCAATGCTCTCACCTCGGGCTCAGAGACTGGGGGTTCAAGCCCCATATCGGGGACTCCAGAATCAGTACATCTGCTCACCTCTGCTCCTACTGGAGGTGCCCTCACACCCGTTTTCTCTCCCCAGACAACCTGAAGCTGGGTCATGCACTTGTCCTCCAGGGCACAGGTCTAACTGGCCCCCAGTCAATTGGGAATGGGGTGGAATTCTTCAGTAAAACCGTGAGCCACAAGCCGGATGACAAATGCAACCCAGCTTCAGAACACCGCATTGAGAACAGGTAATTCATACAATAATTAATACATTAGACACACACATCCCTGGCCCCTTCTCGGTGGACATGCTCTCTGGAATTCTCTTGCTACATCCATCATTCATTTCCTCTTCGCTTTGAGAACCCATGTAAAAAAACCTTGACTGCACTTTTGGCAACATCCCAACCCACTTTCCCCCACCCCAACCCACTTCCCCACCCCAGTCTCAGACCCCAGCTCGCTGAAGCATTTTGAGACTTTCCTGACATGAAAGGTGATGTATAAGTACAAGTTGTTATTATCTACGAAAGGTAAAAGCTAAGGCAGTTAACACAGAAACTGTGCCTAACATCTGCCCCAGTCATAACAAACACTAATTAGCATTATGCAGATGAAAATGTGTGCCAAACATTGATTGATTGCTGACTCTTTCGAGTGCTCGCACCATTAACATCCCGCTTGAAATACCAGCTTGGTCTGTGCACAGAAAGAGGAATTATCAGCGACATTGGAGCAGCTGACAATCCGCACTGCGTCTCCAGAAACACTTTATTTCATTTTGGAGTAAGAATGGCATCACGTTGTGAAGAGCTGAGATTTACTGCAATAGATTGTGGAGTGGTAAGGGGACAGTTTAGGTTTCTGAAGGTGGAATGGTCTCTTTGATGTGTTTATCTCTCCTTCACATGAAAGGCTATATATACATATTCACGTTATTATTATTATATAAGGTGGGCTGCTTGGTACTGGGCAGGAAATGATTACGGTGGCTGCCAGGTTAAGGACACTTTAATAGATGACATTTTCAAGGGTGCTTTCAAAATCGTCATAGCCTTAATGAGAATGTTCTAAAAATCAAGATTTAATAACAAGAATCCTTGCATTTGATACAGCGCCTTTCACCTCGTGAGGACATCTCAAATGATTCACAGGATTTACTAATGCAAAGTGTAATGTCTGTGTTTCGAGGTGAAATATATTTTGATTAGTACAGTTAAAACCGAGACACATATGGAGGTTATTCCTTGTGGTTATTCAAGTGCTTGTCCAAGATTTTGTTCATCTCTCCCCTCCCCAGCCTCCTTCTGCTCCCAACCCGAGCTCAGGTGCCCAGCCAGCAAACGCTTTGAGATGTCCTTCTAACATGAAAGGTGCAGTATAAATGTATTGCAGTGTTGAATGGTTTTCAGTTTTCAATGTGCCCCAAAGACCACGCACTCTCAAAATGTTGGCTCGAGTGACATCCAAATCTCGGAATGGGACCAGGCGACTTGAAGAGCACGAAGGAATCTGATAAAGCATGTTCCGCGGATGTAGAACCGAGAATTCCACGTATGTACAGAGATTTGTGCACACTCTCTCCCCAGAGGAACACACCCTGCTCAGCTAATCCCAAGATTTGGCTAGAGCCAAATCATGGACGCTAAAGCGTGCATTGGGGGAATGACTGCTGGGAGTTTAACTAGCTAAAACCATGCAGATTACCATTGTGAACACTGTCAAACTTCCCGCTAGGTATCAGGAACAATAAAAGCAGTGTGCTGTTTATAATGTACGGAGACATACCAGCAGCAGATTATGGTCTGAAACAATTGCTGTACCATATATGTTCTGTGCAAGTTTAATGGAGTTGACAAAGTTTATATAAACTCAGGGCACATCGAGCTCAATAGAAAATGTGTGCTGATGTGAACTTATACTTGAAGGCTCGCCTCACCTACACTGGCCAGTGCTGCTGACATTCGTTTGCTGCAAAATTACTGAGGTGTAGAGATTCAGAAATGTTAGCCGTGCCTGTTTTAATTCAAATACATTTCTATCGGCCATATATGTTTACGTATGAAATGCATGGACTGCGCATTTTTGCAAATTAACGTGACCGCCAATTTACACACAGCAATGTCCTACTAACAGCCATGAAGTGAGTGACCAATTTTATTTGGCGTCTTGTTGGCCAGAACACCAGGAGAAATCGCTTCTTTTTCGATGTATGCCATGGGATCTTCAACCTTTAACCTGAGCAAGCGCATGGGACGTCGGCTTAATGTCGCATCCGAATGACGGCATCTCCAACAATGCAGCATACCCCCAGCGCTGCATGAGAGTGTCAGCTCACATTTTATGAGTTCCAAATCCTGATTTCTTTTCTTCCAATGAAACCATCATTCCACAATCCGATTGGATGCTTTTTCCAACGTCCTCTAATACCCTTCTGCCGAATATGCTAATCCAATTAATCCCAAAAGAAACTCCAAGATAAAATCAAGCTCCTAGGAAATCCTTCAAGCAACAAGAGGATACAGGGAGACCCCATTCTTAAGTACCTTGGCCAAAGCGCAAGTTTTCTTTTAACATGGACCGGTGGTTATATCAATTTACGTTGTGCACTGGCTAGCATGTGCAGGAAGCCAACCAATCTGCGCAGGAAGTGACATGAGCTGCAATCCAATGAGCCGGAAGTGGGACAGACAGACATTGTTTTTCACAGGCCCTTTAAAGGTTATGTCTAATTTTGTGGATCTGAAAGCACTGTGTTATATATAACAGAGATCGCTCCGTTAATACAGATGCGCTGGTTTCAAACTAAACATCATTTTAAAGGGCACTCTAGAGCAAGTGGAATACAATCCAATGACATTTGCTGCAGCAGTTCTGGGTTTAAATTGTAAAGCCTCATCTCTGGTCACAAAAAAAATCAATTGCAGCACTTTTGCCATTTGTCTGCAGTGCAAATCTTCAGCGTTGAATCGACCCATGTGTTCAAACTGATCAAAGAGTGGTGTCGCAGTGGGGAGACTGCTCAGCTCTTCCCAGTGGGCTGGAGAAGCCTTGGGCAGGGAAGCACACCTGTCCTCAGGACCGTCAGAGAGACGTCCCAGTGGGACGAGTCGAGGTGGTTATAGTCCTAGCAGGTCAGAGAACACAGCAAAGCAGGAAAAAAAAAAGAGCTAATCTAGACTGGTTCATGCTTTCCTCACAGACAGTTCCATTCAGCAATCCTAAATTATTAATAACTTTACTAGACAGCTGCATGCTGCAGAAGAGTAGACTGACATCTAGCCCAGTCCTGCTGGAATTAATAAGCGCAACCATGGCCTGACTGCCCAGTGTAAGAGGATTAGTTTGAACTTTCGTCACTTCAGAAAAGAATATGTACCGAGATAATCCGCAAGACTATTTGCCCCATAAATCTCACAAGAGCCTTGCCCTGGGCAGGACATAACCAGATATAATGAGCACAAATCCTACAAGAATTACATTACTTCATCCAGAGCGAAACCCAACAGAAACCAAGGGACTCATAACCTGATTCAGCAGCAGTAAACGCACAGAGATAATCTTTCCCATATAGAAAATCCAAATTCTACTCCGGGATTGCCAAAGATTTGTATTTTAATTTTGAAACTGAACTTTACGTAATAAAATGACATTAAAGCAGGGCTGTGCACAAGTTAGTAAGAACATGAACTGCGTAAAGGGAGATGGCCATACAATGAGCAGTCAAGCGCCAGCCTGGCTCAGTTGATAGCAATCTCGACTCGAGTTAGAAAGCTCTGGCTTTAAGCCTCACTTTGGGACTTTGAGCTGACACTTAAATGTAGTGATGCAATGTTCAAGGTTCCATCCTTTGGAGACATTAAACCAAGGTCACCTATTAAATGGATGTTAAAGATCCCAGGGCACTATTCGAAAAGAGAAGGGATGTTCTTCCTGTGTCCTGACCAACAATCCGCCAAATAAAATTGGTCACTTAATTCATGGCTGTCTCTGGGACATTCTTGCAAATTGGCTGCCACGTTCGCCCATAAAATATACACTCATTTCACTTAACAGTAAATCCTGTGAAGTGCTTTGAGACGTTTCGACAACATGATAAGGCGCTAGATCAAATATATGGATTATTATTATCAGTTTTGTTTCTGATCTCAGTTTTAATTGTCCAAGTGCCAATTTTAAGGCTATGCCTCGTTGTGATGGATCCTATGCCAGCAACTGGCCTCAACCACCCTTCCTGGTAATCCAGTCCAGCTGTTGATTACTCACTGTGGAAAGAAATGCTTCCTGATGCCCATCTTAAACTTGCTCTTCACCCCCGGAACCTGTCACCTCTTGCCTGGGTTTACTTTCTCTATCCACTGAGCATCTTATACACCTTTATCATATACACCCCCTCTGAAACTTCTCTTTTCAAGAGTTAGAGGAAACTTTTTTTTACGCAAAACAGCCATCTAAAAAACAGGTACTTGCGTTATTATTTATTCAAGACATACACTACACTGAGAACTCAATCGCTGCTCACCCCTCCCGTTCTATAACCACATGGGAGTGACACTCACATACTCTCACTCCCACATGATCAGAATGTGAAATTGGACAGCCGAGAATGACACAACAAAGTAAACTCAATTTTTAGACCGTTTTTCTGTGGACCATCCAGATGCAACACTTATGGTTACTGTTCAGTCTATAACCAAATCTGTGAAAACAGAGTGAAAGCAGGGAAGAGTTTTGGACAGATCTTACAATAAGTGTCCTACAAACATTAAAAATGTAATTTGCCTTCATCTCCCTTCAGTGTTTACTCTTATTCTCTCCTTTCCAGAGAAACAGCAACTCAACTCACCTCAGTGTTTATTCTCTCTGGAGTGTCCTCTCCCCTACCCCGGACCGGAGAAACAGCAAGTCAAGTCTGTGTCTCTAATCCCTCCTTCTATCACAAATCACCTGCTGGCAGTAACCTCTTAATGATACGTGGCACTTGGGAACATAGGAAAACAGTCATACGAGGAAGTCTTCCAGCCCATCAGGTTTGTTCCACCAATTTATTAGAACTTGTCACAATATCCCAACCTTTCGTCACATCCCTCAATACCACTACGACCCAAGTCTGTGTCTCTCTCGATTGATTCTTTTATCTTTTTAATTCCAGGTAAATAATAAAGTTTCAACGGCTGGCCATGTCCACACATAGTGTTGGCTCCTCTACGAGATCCGCTCACACTGAGGTACATCGCTCTGCGCTCCAGTAAGATTTTATTTAGACCTTGCTCCCTCCACCTCCAGTTTTCATTGCACAATTACAATAATAATGAAGTGCCAAAGCGCTTCACAGAAATGGAGTGACTATGTCAGGGCTTGGTGAGGGTACAGAGACGATTTACAAGAATTATACCAGAGATGAAGGACTACAACTATGTGGAGAGACTGGAGAGGCTGGGATTAATTCTCCTTGAAGAGGACAGCTCCTTAATATTTCCCACACTAAAAANTAAACTTACTGTGAACGTGCAAGAGGTTTCTCCTGATAACGATTGTGTATCTGTGGCGAGATTTACTCTGTCTCTGAGCTGCCAAAACTTCATCATCAAGCAAGCAGTATAAATGCATTTCCATCTACTCGGATCCCTGTGGTTTTACTTAATTTACTCGCAAGGGATGCGTCAGCAGGAGGGGGAATGGGGGTGGGGGAAGTGGGGAGCATTATTTAGAGATCCGCGAAGCTTTGGGAGCCAGTGCCTGGAGGGTCACATCTGACACAGAACAGTGAGCACCCACCTGCAACATGCAACTGAGGCCATAAACCAAAGGACGATGCTGTGAACACGACTGGAGGTCGGAGGCAGCTGACTGCGTTGGGCTAACGACTGCAGCCGGAGCAGCGGGGCTGGGAGCAGCCAGAGGAGGGTTATTTGGTCCAACAATCATATGAGGTGAATGTGCAGGAACAAGGTTCGAGGAGCTTTCACTCAGAAGCACAGAAAGCCGTCTGGCACAGAAGTAAGCAAGGCGACGAGACAAGTAGGCTGACTGCACAAACTCCTCCGAGTACTGAAAAATAAAAGAGAGGGTAGTCACCGGCAATGATCACAAACAGGGATTGTGAGGTTGGGTTAATGAGGCCTTAACCCAGGAACTGAGCTCAAGGCCCTGATTAACCAGAGTCTGTGACTGCAAATTCGATGAATTTTCTCGCTGTCCGTGGTTGTGGGAAGTCCATCCTAAAACCAGACGGGATGGGATACAGGTCCCAGGGATATGCTGAAAAGCCCTATGAGCTCGCACCCTCCCGTTTTGATACCATGGTTCCAATTCCTCCAAGAGGCAACCAATATGGGCTGGTTCTCTCCCTACGGTTCATCAAAGCTTTTTATGTGGGAAAAAAACGAATGTAACTCGCATCTGGAAGGGAAGGTCTCCAACATCAACAGGGAATCGTGACATTTAGGAAGGAGGATTAATATAAAATATGGAAAGCAAGGGATAAATAAGGAACCTTTAAAGCATTTCTTTTTCTCCTTTTTTTTAAAAAACCAAAAGAGAGGATTATAATAAATAAATATGTTGTTTTGACAAGGATGAAGCGGTTAAATAAAAACGTAGAATATGATTTTTTAAGCTCAGAATTTGACGAATTTTCTGGTGGTCTGTGGTTGCAGGTACCCAACCTGAAAGCACTCTCATTGCGATGCAGGTTGCAGAAATATATTAAAAAGCTCTCTGAACCCAGTCTCTCAGAGCTACCACTCCATGCCATAAAGCACAGCCCATCCAGGATTCAGCAGCACTCAACTCCCAGCACGTAATAATCATCCACACTTTCACTCCCTCTGCAAAACACAGCACCATCACAATTCCAATCCTTACAGGTTACTCCCAAAATTCGGGTCTTTCAATACCAGCGTTCTCCCTACCCACACTGAAAATAGACTGGAACAATCACACACTATCAGCATTTTAGTTAAGAGTTTGTCTACAGTTCGGCAGCAGGAATGCTGGGGTTGGAGCAAAGAGGGAAATTTCCACTTGACAAAACCAAAAGCCGATGAAATTGAAACTTTCTGCTTACCTGTAGCATTAGTGGCAATAAGAGTTTAAGTAGTTCATCATCTGCTGGTCGGACCTTTTCCAAGACGTCCAGAATCCAGGTCAAGTATTCATGTCTTTCCAACAACCCATCCTGAAGTCCAATACAAGCAAAACACAACACGGGTTACCGCTGCAGTGTACAAAGCAACTTACTGGAGAGATCACACATTTTATATTTTATATAATATATAATAATCCTTGCATTTGATATAGCCCTTTTTCACGTCGTCTCAACGTCTCAAAGCACTTCACAGAATAGACTGTAAAGTGAATTTGACTGTATATTTGTGGGCAAAACGCGGCAGCCAATTGCGCAAAGCAGTGTCCCGTAGTTTTGTCCATAGAAAGCCAAAAGGTAGAATTGGATATCCTGTTATCTCTGAGGTTGTAATTTTTGTAATAAAAATAAAAATCCAGACAGTTTCGATCACATTTGATCCATCACTGACTGGACTTTTACACAACTCAAATAACTTTTCTGGAGTACAATGTCATGGATAAAAATTCCGTGCTTCCATTCTCGTCAATAATAATAATCCTTGCATTTGATATTGTGCCTTATCACATCTTTGAATCATCTCAAAGCGCTTCACAGAATATATTGTACAGTTGATTCACTGTGTATTTTGTGGGCGTAACATGTCAGCCAATTGCACACAAATGTGTCCAATAAACAGTCGTGATTGAATGACCAAATGTTTCTTTTTGGAGATAGTTTTACCAGGAAAGCAATCTGCCAATCGACTTAACAACTGGGTTCCTCCTTACGGCTAGGTAAACATACTACACAATTGATTAATGAGCAGATGAGGCAGTGAAGCTCCTGTTCGCTGAGGGCTGCAATGCCTCTCTGTTTAGGCTTGCACTTCAATGAGGCCACCTGGATGACTTTCTAGAGGTCACCCACCCTCAAACCCCAGCACAGATACACAAGAACACCATGTTCCAGTGCAGTTCTTATATTAATCGCTCAAAAAATTGGTTACTTAATCTGCGACTGTTTGTGAGACACTGCCGTGTGCAATTGGCTGCATGTTTCACCCACAAAATACAGTCAATCCACTTTTTTTTTATCCTTGCATTTGATAAGTTCACAGTTCAATATACTTCACAGTATATTCTGCGTATATTTTGAGACATTGCATTTGATATAGCGCCTTATCACGTCATTGCAAAGTTGATGATTATTATTAAATCAGGGTCAGACAGAACTTCCAATTCACTGTCCAATGCTCCAAAGGCCAGAGCACCAAGTGGCAAGCAGCATCACCACAGCTCTGAAAACTAATAAATATGTGTTGGTGGTGGGGAAAGGGGGTTAGAGCCTCACTTGTCTTGATGCTTATTACAGTTTGCTCAGGATAATTGGAAGAAATTCAGATACGAACACGTGTGCCTATAGTAGTGGGGTAGCAGAATATGTGCACTAAAGTGACAGTCGCAGAGAGAGACCAATACAATTATGTTAATTCAGTTTGTCCATGCTGTCAGTCAGTAACCTGTTAGCTACTCCTCTCTCTATATATCTCTCTGTCTCTCCCCCCACCCTGCCCTCCCAACCCACCTCCAGCCACAATGAGGTCAACAGCTTATACAGTTTAAACAAATCTACTTTGCCCAAAATAAACAAACTGAAATAAATACACACGCAGAAAGGAGATTAATGACAACTCTTTGTAACGGTTTCATCATGAAAAGAGGAACTTGCTGTCCAGGTGCAAGTTTCCACTCACTGAGAAGCTACAGTCATTTCACCCTGAAAGATCACACCAGTCGGCAGTGTCACGAGATAATTGTAAACAGTTTAAAGCTCCGGAATCTTGCCTATGGTAATTCTTTGTGGTTTACTGAGCTATATTTCACCCGTTAAATCAAACTGCAACGTTTACTTGCTGTGCTGATTAGGCCCAACCATCCATACAGCTGATGAAGTCAATGCCAGATTGGCCCCAATATCAGGTCAGCCCATATCGCCCTTCCTTTACAGCACCTGGACTCCCTCCCTCTTGTCCCCACACAACCAAACTAAAGCACTGCCTCACAAGCCTTCAGACACCACTCAGAGAGCCTGGGCTGTACATAGCTCTCAGATTCATAAGGGACAGAATAAGAGATCGTTTTACCCAGAAGATGAACATGAAATGTCTGACCTGGAACGACGGTTGAAGCAGAACAACCCCATGGCACTCTTTGTAAAGAGAATAAATTTTCTCCCAGTGTCTTGGCCAACAATCCCCCAGTTAAATTGGTCATTCACTTTGTGGCTTTATCGGAGACACTGCTGTGTACAAATTGAATACCGGATTTGACTACAAATACAGTCACTTACTTCACTTTACAGAAATTTCCTGTAAAATACTTTGAAGACATCCTCCCGACGTGAAAGGCACTATAAAAATGTCATTTTGTTGTTGGTGTTGAGACTTTTCAACATGATAGGCTCTGTTCCAAATGCAGAGAATATTAAAATAACAATGAGGGAATATAAGTCATTGAAATAACATGCCACGTATATGGTCGAGGAATGTTTCTACCCAGAAACACCAAGATCCTGAAATGGGTTTCCAGTATACCTGCGCTCCAGCCCCGCCTCCTCTCCACACACACAGATTCTAGCTGAGGGTCTTGGACACGAAACATTGACTCACTTTCCTTTCTCCATAGATGCTGCCTGACCTGCTGAGTGTTTCCAGTAACTTCTGTTTTTGTTTTCTAGCTGAGGTGTGGCTCCATATGGACTGGCTGCCCTCCGATACCCAGGACCAGGAAATACTAATGTAGTTGGTAAATAACTCTACACTGTCAGTTTGGCTCAATTGGTAGCACTCTCGTCTCTGGAGTCAGAAGGGTGTGGGTTCAAGCCCCACCTTGGGATTTTGAATTCACAGGCTAGACTGACACACCATTGCAGGGCTGGGGGTTGTTGCATTGTCAGTAGGAGCCAGGCTTTGGATGAGACCGAGGTCCCATCTACCTGGACATCAGCTAGACATTAAAAAACCCGTGCCACTTTTCGAAAAGAGAAGAGAGTTTCTCGTGATGTCCTGGCCAGCAATCCTCCGGATAAAATCAGTCACTCATTTTCACATCCGTTTGTGGGACATTGCTGTCACGTTCACCCACAAACACACAGTCACTACACTTTACAGTAAATCCTGTGAAGCACTTTTGAGACGTCCTCCCAATGGGAAATCCAATGCAAGGATTGTTATCATTAGTATTAGGTTAATCCAGTGCACAACATAATGATTAGGAAGGAAGACTTGGATGGCGAGTGTAATTATTGGACATATTTTTGACCAGTACCTGAAACATGTAAAACGCCAGCTTTTCGTTGTACTCCCACTGTTTTATTGCTTGTTCCACCTCTGGAGGCACTGTTGCAGACGCAGCTCCCTGGCCGGAGGTCCCATGGTAACACTCCGCCACTTTGGCCAGCTGTTCTCGCAGGTATCTGGTCAGAATCTGAGTCCACTCTGTGGGTAAATCAGACCAACATCAGGCACATGAGAGTCATTGTAAACAGGTCACAGAGATGCTTGGTCATTGTACACTGTGTTAGCGCTCATCGTAAACCATGCACTGCTCAGAAAAGGAGTAACGTTTACAAAGTAGGTTAATAACATTGACCAAATCTTGTTATGTTTTATCGCTAGTGGCCACAGAATTATCATAGGGTACACTGGGACCACAGAATAAGATCCCGTTATAACAACAACAAATTGCATTTATATAGCACCTTTCACATTACTGGGGTATGTTGGGAGGGGCAGAATTAGACCTATTCATTATAGACTGAAAGAACTGCTCCTATGTTACTATCTCTTGCCTGATATTTAACCAGATGCAGTGGGAGCAGCATTTGGAAGGAGATGAAAACAAGGGAAAATTAAAAATAGCAAAAGCATTAAAAGAACTACTTCTTTGAGGGGGGTTTTGAATCAGGAAAGACACAATTGATGAGGAGTCTGGGGTGAACTACATTCATTGCACCTCACAGTAAATCCTGTGCAGCCCATCTCTCCCCGAGACACAGTGCCATTCCCGAGAGAAAGGTGAAATCGGAACCCGGATGGACTTTTCATCCTGATCACAACACTGCTTCAGAAAAGGAAGTGAAACTACAATTAAAAACACAATTTCTTTTTAAAAAAAATTATAAAAAACACAGAAAAAGTTGAAAATCTAGTGCAGGTCAATCAGCATCTCAGAGAGAAAGATAAACAGGCAGGGTGTTACCCTTCATCAGAATTCACATAAGTTATCTCTTTCAGATGTCAACTGAACCTCTTGGGGATTTCCAACGTTTTCAGAGTTTGTTTCAGGTTTGCAGCTCTGACAGGCTGATCTTTTTAATCTATTAAAAAGTTGGCCAGTTAGAATCCAATTGTCCTGCTCTGCCCATGTCAGACAGGCTGCCAAGGCTATAAATAAAATAAATAATAATAATTTGCTCGCTCAATCCGCAACTGTTTGTGGGACACTGCTGTGCACAATTGGCTGTCACATTTCGCCCACAAAATGTACGGTCAATTCATTTTACAATATATTCTGTGAAGCACTTTGAAAAGCCTCGAAGACATGATAAGGTGCTATAAATCAAATGCACAGATTATTGCTATTATTATTATAAAGAGTAAGGTTCACCAGGGTGAGAAGGATGAAAAGCTTGGCCTAGGAGGACAGACTGATAAATTGGACTGTTTTCACTTAGGACAGAAGGTTGGGAAGAGACCTGATAAGATGTGTTATAACCCAACAAAGTGATTTGCTTGGGTGAAATAGGGGAGAAACTAATGTCCACTGGTCAGTGAGTTGATATATGAAGGCAATTTAAGATCGTCACAAGAAAAAGCATTGAAAGGAAGAGGTTAGTAATATTATTTTTTTAACACTGATATGGAATACCTGACTATAAGCAGTGGTTAAAGCAGAAGAGAATTAGATTTAAAAAGGAATTAGATATTTGAAAATAAAAAAAGAATGGGGCGTGGGAAAGGGACTAAACAGATGGTTGTCACAGACTGGTGGCACAGGAATGAATAGTCTCCCTCCTGTGCGGAAAGATTTTATGATTTATGATATGTGCATCACCTTTAAGGTGAGTATTGAATATTTAAGAACATGGGAGTACAAATTCCGTTTGGGTCTAGATTTTACTCGCCTTCAAAAACACAGTCAATGCATTTTCCAGTAAATCCTGTGAAATACCCCCTGACATGAGAAACGCTGCAGTATATCAAATGTAAGGATTATTATTATTTTGTTGGCATTCGGATTGTCCAGAACTTTGCAAATACTTAAACGCAGCTTTGAATTTGAAGCCAGTTTTCTGCCAGCTTCTTTTTAAGCACTGCAGAAACCTCGCTTCTAAGATTGAATTCAACAAGTTTCCAAATATCTGGATGCTCTGAAATAATAATAACAATCCTTGCATCTCAAAGCACCTCACAGGATTTACTGTGAAGTTTAGTGACTCTGTGTTTGGAAGCGAGGAAAACCTTTGAGGCGAGAACATGGGTTCTATCCCATTTTCTTAAATATTTAATACTCGTCTCAAAGGTGATGCAGAAATCATGATATATTTCAGCACAGAAGGTGCTGTTAGATTTTTATGTATTACTGAATCGTAAAGAAAATAGAATAAATTTAGACCCTGGTGTAATTTCCTCCACATAGGGCCGTTCTCTGGCAATGAGACTGTGCAATTTACCACATGCTCAGCATTAAAATCCCCAGCTAGTTCCCACGGCCAGGGTAACAAGCAGACATCCACCTCCAGCTTTGATTTCAACACAGCGAGCACTTAATTATACAGAGATTACTAACTCCCTCAGTGAGGTTACCCGCAGCCAATAATTGAGAGCCAAGTCAGAACATTAAAAAAAAAGGGAATCTTAAAATAGCTTCCTCTCTGGGTAAAATAACAGAATTGGCAAAATGTTTAAAAACTCCAAAAATCAAAACCGCAACTGAAAAAATTTCAGCTGATTACAAAAGTAGGTCACATTATCAGGAAGGCACTTCGATTTTAAAATATTGGTGATCTTGAAATAAATATATTGCCATCATCTTAGTTTAATCCCATGTATTTATAGAATATTTCAAGGCACATCTTAAAATGTACCTCTTTGACTGCTCTTTTGGTTACCTTTCCCTGCTCCACCAACCCCCAGCTTCCACCCAGCCATGTGAATGCTTCTTGGGTTATCATCTTGACGTGAAAGGGTCTGTATAAATGTATTGTATTGGCAATTCTATGAAATATGGATTCAACAGAGGCACAGACTTTTACAAGTGGGGAATCTGTATGAATAGTATAAATGACAAAAGGATGACCTGAAAAATAATTCAATATAGAAGGTCCTTCAGCCCGTATGATCTCATCATTCCTGAATACCCACCCCACTGTCACCATTAAGTTGCTTTATTCGAAAAGAGAAGGGAGTTTCTTCCAGTTTTTTGGCCAACAATCCCCCAAATTGATCTTGGCTGTTTGTTCAACATTGCTATACTCAAAACTGGCTGCTGTGTTTGTCTCCAAATAAACAATTACTACAATAAAATCTCATGAAGCACTTAGAGATGTCCTCCCGACATGAAAATTGCTATATCAACCACAATGATTATTATCTTTCCAGATTCCCCACCCTATCGTCTACACATTAAAGCATCGAGAAGTTCATAGTCAGTTTGTCTCCAAATAAACAGCTAACGAAAACCAGCTGACGCTGACGTCACTTCTCGTGTGCTGTGCAAGTGCCTGATATGGGGCTTGAACTAACAACCTTCTGACTCCGAAGCAAATTCTATCGACTGAGCAAGGCTATCATCCATATGTTAGACAACAACATGCATTTATATAGAGCCTTTTACATGGGGCAGCATCTCAAACTGATCCAAAAAAGAGATAGTATCCATATCAATTATGATGCAACATTGTCAGGCAGTATCTATGGAGAGAGGAAAATGAGTTAACATTTCAGGTCGATGGTCTTTCATCGGTTCTGACAAAAGGTCATCCACCTGAAATGTTAACGCCTTTTGCTCTCTCCATAGATGCTGCCTGACCTGCTGTGTATTCCCAGCAGCTTCTGTTTTGATTTTACATTTCCAGCATCTGCAGTATTTTCGCTTTTTTATGATGCAACATGCTTACTGAGTGTATATTCAGACCTCAGTGCCAGGGTGGAAGGCGCAGAGCTTTCGCTTTCACTCCCGATCAAGGTTTGCTATCAGGAGAGTCACCAAGTGATTCACTGTGCTTAGGCAACTTCCTCAAAATCACAGCTTTACCAAACCCATAAGTGAAACATAAGGCAGTCCCATCCCAAAGCCAGGAGACTGGCCAATGGAAGATAACAGCTGAGCATTTTGAGCCAGTCTTGGTCGCTACCTTTATTCCAAATTCTTTCAAAACGCATTTTAAGGGACAGAATGGATCACGGATATGGAAATTTTATCCACCGAGATGATAAACTGTTGTTCAAAACAATCTTAACGGATCAGCATCAAGGAGAGGGGTGATTTCTCCCCCGAGCCCAATGACATACAGTCTCAATAATCAGTTACTGAATAGAAGATAACATTGTAAAAGAAAGCAATGTACTTACCAAGGTTTGGGTCTATGGCCTGTCGTTTCTTAATCTTGGCTTCAGAAATAGCAGCGTAGTAAGCACACGTCATCTTGATCAGCCATGCTGCCCTCAATAACGGCACGGAATACTTAGCCAAGTAAGCAAAGACTTCCTCCTTCTTACTGAGGATGGGCACCTGAATACAAGAGCACAAAACATCACAGTCTGTTACATACCAGAAAGCCTCAATTCTGAGCAAAGTGGCCACAGCCATCTCTCTTACCACCCCCCCCCCCCTTACCCACACATACTAATGTACAGGTAGTAGCACACACATGTTAACACACATATGTGCACGGGTACTGACATGCATTCAAAGTGTGTATTTGTTACAGCAAAATTGCAAGTCCAGGGGTTTTGCGAAAGCCCTGAAATTTTCAGTGCTTTCATGAAATTACTATTTCATTCAGGAACTTCATGAAATCTCTAAAATACTCTAAAATCATGAAATCACTGAAATTAGGAGTCAGGGATTTCATGAAATTATATTTCATCATATTGATAACCTTGCCTTGACACTTGTTAGCATGATCAACAAATAATTAACGCATTATGAAAATCACTATTTTATTCACCATAAGACTTCATGTGACATTTCATTCACCGATGAAGAATTTCACTTGAAAAATTTATTTACTGAAGAAAGTGAAGCATTGGATTTGTCATGCCTATGTGAACAGTTAAACTTGATTCTGTAAAGAACAACAACAGCAAAATTACATTGATGGAGCGCCTTTCACGTCGGGAGGACGTCCCAAGGCGCTGGACAGTAAGGGGTCAGGACCCGAGCATGGGGGAGGTGTGGGGCAGGGGTAAGGGAAGGCAGAGAGCTGGAAGGGCGACTGAAGGACTGAAAGACTGAAGAAAAGCATATTAATAACAAACATTCATTTGTTAGCACAAGTGAGACTTCCATGATACCAGAAGTTACATTTCAGCTTTGCTTTGAAGCATTTTACAACAGTTGATCTGACATTTCTTCTGTCCCCTGCAGTTACACTTCGTAAAGCCTTGTCCACCACAAGCAGACTGTGCAATGATAGCTTCACGGAGTGACACCGATTTCTCCTGGTTGACGCGGGTCTCTGTTAAACATTGTGGGCAGAGGTCAAATTGGCTCCTGGAATAGTGACCCCTCAGGATGCTGGCCTTCACTGCTATCTTGTGCTGGTCAGTGTCTATATCTCTGTTGATGATGGTCTTGAGATCTCTCGACCCCTGTCCACTGCTGGGATGGGGACCGCCACTTCGCGGCTTGGAGATCTAGTCAACTCTGCTTCACCATCCTTTCTGCCTGTGCTACTTGTGCCACATGTGCAGCAGGGCCGTCTTCTGAGCTGGGCCATGCAATCTTCCAGGGCCTGTGAACTAGGAGTCAATACGGAAGGATCACTGGAAATCTCTATCGTCGAGGACATGGAGACTGCAAGACTAAGCTGCGGTGGATCTGTGGCACTGGAGCCTGGAGAAATACATGCACTGGTAGAGGGTTGGTTGTCAGCTGGTACTTCTGAAGCACTACCAGCAAGAACAGCCAGGAGATCAGCTTCACTTTCCAGTATAGAAATCACCTCTGTTGGCAGTCATGAAGATGTTTGGCCAACATGAGCCTCATTGCCAAACATGGCAGCAAAAGGGGAGAAATTTATTCTTGAATGGCAAGCAGAGTTCTTTTGGAACTGCACAAATTTAACGCCGACTGTCCAATCTTGTGTGATAGCCAGGCTACTAAAATATCCTTGATGTCACCGTTGGCTCGTTCAACAGAACCTTGACATGGTGGGTGGTGAAGCTTGGCGTGAAATAAAGGAGGTTTGACCACAGATCACAGCTGCTTTAGCTCAGAGATGATCTGGGCTGTAAATTCGGAACCATTATCACTCTGGAGAATGGCAGGCACTCCAAGCAGGAGGAAGGTATCCATGAGCTGAAAGCCTACTTGTGCAGCACCCTTTCTTGTGAGATGCCTCAGTACACAGACCTTGGTGAGATGGTCCTGTTACACTGTAATCCACTTGAATTTTTTGAATGCGACATAGACTGCATATCAATGAGATCAACTTGACCCCTGAACGTAAACTTTTTCGTGAGAATGGGACTTGCATCAACCCTCTTTATCATAGGCCCTCTTCCTCTTCTTCTGGCACTCCTCAGAGAGTCTTGAATAGTTCTAGCATTTGGCTGTGACCTTGGCGTATTTGCATTGTAGCTTTTTAGTCATGCAATCACATCCCCCCACACACCCTCCCTCATGGCCATTTGCGATTCGCAAAATCCCTGATACTTTCAGTAAAATTGTGAAACCAGGGATTTCTCAGCTTTATTGTAACATTCACCCCCACCCCACCCTCACCCCACACACGGTTCTGGAACACACGGTTCTGAAACAGTGATGTAGAAGAGGAAGCGGAGAGGAAAGAACACTCTGCCCCAAGTCTCTCGTCAGCCGAACCTGCTTCTAAAAAGTTTGTGATCCGCAGAGAGAGTGAGGGGCAGACGGAAACAAGTGGCAATTGTATGGCAGTCAGTTTAATAAAGAAACATTAAGCACCAACTAGAAAAGATGAAGTCAGAGTGAGATTCCACGAGTTGTAGCGATGACAACGTCATCTCCCTCTTTCCGAGTATCTGCCCTACGCTCATTGTACACTTTACACACTGGGCAATAACACAGTCAAGCCTGCAAAGTTGCACAAGGCAAAGAACGGCCTTAAATGAGCATTTTAAAGATTACATCTTGGAGTTAGGATTTAAGTCAATTCAATCGCTGCTGGAAAAATGGATAAAGAATCAGTGGTTGACATTTGTTTTCCTGAAGCCCTGGACAATGGCTATTGAAGCGCTGTTAAATTTCATCCCTCAATCGTCACACCCCAGTGTGACAGAGAAAATCAACATCTGGTGAAAGAAAGATAATCTAAATTCAGAAATGAGACGTTTTATTGTGATAAAACGTTCACATAGCTTTGTAAAGGGAGCAGAAATAATAGGATAATCTATGCATTTGTTATAGTGCCTTTTCAGACATCAAAACGTCTCAAAGTGCTTCACAAGATAAAATGCGAAGTTTACTGACTATGTACTACGTTGACGAATTCGGCAGCCAATTTGCACACAGCAGTATTCCTCAATTCTCAATTTGCACACAGCAGTATTCCCCAAGCAGCCACGGAGTGAGTGACCAATTTTATTTGGGGGATTGTTGGCCAGGACACTGGGAGAGAGAAACTACCTTCTCTTTTCAGATAGTGTAATGGGATCTTTAACATCCATCTGAATGGGGAGATGGGATTTGCAAAGAATGTACAGCACTGAATCAGGTCACTCAGCCCAACCAGTCTGTGCCAGTGGTATTACTTCACCTGAGTTTCCACCCATTCCTTATTCCCTCCATACCCTTCTATTCACCTCTTCCTTATGTGAAAGTCTAGGTTCCTCTTGAATGCATCTACACCAATGGTTCAACCACAGGCAGCGTATTCCACAATCTCACCACCCTCTGTGTGCAGTAGTTCCTCCTAAATTCTCTTTGTGATCCCCTGTCATTATCTTATATTTATGTCCTGCGGATATGGACTCCCAAACCAATAGAAACATATTGATGCTAAGGAACCTGTTCAACATTTCATCCAAAAGATGGCTGGACTTCAAGCTCAAAGACCTGACGTTGTGCTTGAACCTAGAACTTTCAGAGACTGAGCCAGGTTGAGACCAAAAGTACAATTTATTTACTTGTTGAAAGGACAATTGGATTGTCATGATTGAAGCTCTACTCTCTGAAACTTGCCTTGAATTATAAAATCATTACAGGCTAGAATTTTGCTAATGGCAATCTGTTATTCATGTTCTGTGCAGAGTCACCTCAGCAGACCTCAGCAGATAACTCAGTGTCCTATTTCAGCACACCTGTGGTTTCTTCACTTCAATACCTAACAATGTGAGGAACACGACTTTCAATGTTATAATGCTTGTATTGATACAGAAGCTATAGCATTGAAACATCGCAAGGCACTTAACAGGAGTTTTTCTCCAAGGTCCACAATCTAGGTTCAAAGGAGGTCTTGAACAAATACACAGTCACTACACTTTACAGTTAAATCCTGCAAAACTTTGAGATATTCTCCCAACATGATAACGCTATACCAAATGCAAGGATTATGATTATTGCTCATCCCACTCACAGCTGACGGGCACTTCAGACAAGTTTGTTACTGACATGTCAAGTCACTAGACTCAAAAGTCAGAATTAGGTTAAATAGTTACAAAAGGACGTTGGAGAAAGACGGGCACCCTCCACTAATATTGCCAACAGTTGGAGCAACAAGCAAGACTCGTACCTTTTTTGCGAGAACAGTCAGAGGCTTATTTCCTGCGAGATCGGTGAACCAGTTGTGAATTGCACTCTGGGAGCGGGCGGTAACCAGCCAATAATTGTCCTTGGCATTCACCTGAGGTTTCTTCTTCCCTGTGTCCTGAAATGTGTTGAGTTTAAGTTTTTCTGCCAAGATGCTGCTAAAATAGGCCCCGATCTGTGGGTGAAAACACAAGTTGTATCAGTTTACGGGTTACAAACGTTTGCTGAATAAAGTTTCGGGTCCGAACCATTGGGAAGGAATTGTCCGACTACTGGCAAGCAAGTTTTCAGCCACTTTGACTCCGTTCTCTGGAGCTCGCTCCACAAATTTCTCCAAACACCCCCAACTCTCCCATACTTTCAAAACCAGTTTAACAAGCAACCTTCAGTCACCTCTTTCCTATCCCTCCTCCCCCACCCACCACACCTCTTACCATGCGCAAAATTGGCTGCCACATTCACCCAAATATATACACAGTCACACCACTGAGATGTCCTTTTCAAGACTGAAGAGTCCTAGCCCATTCCTATAACATTGCAGAAATGTGATGACCAGAGCCATCCTACTGATCTGAAAGGCACTATAATTGTAACGTAATTTTACAATAATGTTTCAAATATTGTAGAGCTTTGAACATGACTTCTGTGGATTTCAAATCAATCAATATGACCTTACAGCACAGCATCCTGTTGCCTTGTTTTTCTTGTCTCACACTGTTTTACCTATGGTGAGCAATGAGTCAGCTCACTCTCCTGTGTGTACAATTCCGTCTTAAGACTCTTAATACAACTTGCACTTATGGCCTTTTATGTAGGAGAACATCTCAATGCACTTCACAGAGATGTGTGGGAGCTCGCTCGAGCAAGATGGAAGTCAGGGGAAGGTAGGAGGCAGGTGACTAAGGGTGCGGTCAAACAGCTTCGTTCACAGAAAGGTTTTGAAAGCAGAGAGGGAAGGGGCGAAGTCGAGCTATTTATGGAGAGTTTCAGAGAACAGGGATTGAAAGTCTGATGGAGGGATGGCGTGCGTTAAGCAGGCCTGACTTAGTTGACACAAGGCACTCAGTGAGGTATGTGGGTGGGAGATGCGATAAGGTTTTTCAGACAAATTTGTGACTGGCTTGGTTCGTTTTACACACTTTTCTGCTCACGTGCATTTCCATTTAACAAGATGTGGCCTCAAGTGCTGGTAAACATCAGGAATTTGCCCTCAATAAAGTAATTTCATCCTGGGTTTGAGGCCTGTATCGTATTTAAGCAAGTCAATGCACAGAACTAGCACTAACACCACACAGGCATCACACGCTACAGTTTTTTTCCGTGTGGGCCCAGCAAAAGGCCTGTTTAATCAGTCCTGTTATACACAAGGCTGCAATACAGACTCACAGCAGAGTGTTACTAATCACAATATTTTTATATCAAATTTAGTTTTATTTGCTCATTACAAAAACAATGCCATCTGTTTTTAATTCAATGCAGTTCAGTGTGCATGTGCACGGTGTGCAAATGCGCATGAGTGGACACGTGTTTGTAAGTGTGTGCATGTGTGAGTGCATACTACAAGCTTGGCTGTGCCATATGTTGGTTTCTTTTGTTATCGTTCACCATTTCTCCATAGTGTGGCTAGTTGGAGAAAAACACGCGCACACACTAAAAAAAACCCAGCTGTTGATCATTTCCTTCCCCTCAACTCCAGAGGACAAAATGTGACCAGGTTAATTTTGAGAGTGGAGGAAGGGAATCATTGTCAAAAGTGAATGAAACTTTGCCCCATAACAGGAAGGGACATCAATGTGCAAACAGACACACAAATGCAGGTGTCAGCCTGATTCAGTCAGCCTGACACCTGCACTCTCACCCCTTGGTCACAAAAGTTTTGCATTCAAGCCCAACATCAGGGACTTGAGCTCACAGTTTATGCACTCAGTATAGTGCTGGGGGAGCAGTGCATTGTCAGGGATCCCAAGACACTACTCAAAAAAAAAAGGGATTTTTTCCCAGTGTCCTGGCCAGCAATCCTGTAGCTAAAATTGGTCGCTTATCTTATGGCTGTGTGCTGGATGGTGCTGTGCACAAATTAACTGCCGCCTTTGCCTACAAAATCCAGCCAACACAGTAAAATCTTGTGAAGTGCTTTGAGATGTATCAACCACATAACAAGGCACTATATCAAATGCAAAAATTACCACAGAACATTACAGGGCACAAACTGTCCATTCAACCCATCAAGTCTCCTCTGGCGTTTTGCTTCTGAGCCGTCTAGTTTAATCCCACTCTTCTGCTGGCTCCCTACACCCTTTAATATTCCCTCTCTTCAAGCATCTAATTCCCTCTTAAAAGGATTGACAAACTCGCTTTCAACTACACTTTGTAGCAGAGAATTCCACATTCCCACCGCCATCTGTGTAATGATTTTTTTCCCCTAGCCTTTAATTCCTTTTGTGATTATCCTAAATTATTACGAATCTCTGACATGTGGAAATAATTGTTCACCATTTACCCTGGCAGGACCTTGCCTAATATTGAAGAGGTTTTGCCAGAACTTGCCTCAACCCTCTGAGCACCAGTTAAAAAAATAGCCCCAAGTCTGTCAAACACATGATTCGTGACTTTTAAATCTCCTCAGACATTCGACTACAGGGTTTCTGTCGTTCTGTTGTAAGTGGCTGTGAGACGATTAATCCCGGCAGGCTATCTTGGTCACCATTCGAAGCCGAGACCAAATCCATAAATATCAAGTGAGGAACAGCCCGATGAAAAAATACACATTTATTGATCAAGTCATTCTAAGATGATCTTTTGACGACTGGATTATAGTGCAGCCCAAGGTCTGATATCTCCCCACTCTCCACTGCGCATGACACAACTCCCTGTTGAGATAGTGTGAGAACCCAATGTTGGTAGTCAGACGATGATTCTGCGGCAGGGAATGCTTTAAATACCTTTCAAAAATCTTTACATTTCATATAGCACCCATAGTGTCGAGAATTTCTCAAACCACTCAAAACATTGCTGTAAAGTAATATTTTCAATAATAATCTTTGTGGTTGATACAGCCACTTTCACACCAGGCCGTCCCAAAGCAAGACACATGATTCACTGTTGTGACTGTATATTTTAGGTAAAAGTGACAGCCAATTTGGTGAGTGACCAATTTTTTTTATTTGGGGGATTGTTGGCCAGAACACTGAGAATAGTACCACAGGATCTTTATCGTTCACCTGAATAGACAGACTGGACCTCGGTCTAATGTCTCATCCGAAAGACGGCACCTCAGACAATGCCACACCCCCCCAGTGCTGCACCCTATGTGATTCCAAGTCCCGACATGGGGCTTGAATCCACAACCTTCTGACTCAAGAAGCGAGAGTGCTACCACTGGGCCCAGCTGATATTCACCTCTTCAATTATGCCTATTGTTACCTCCCCTAACTCAATGTCTGACCCCAACATTTGAAGATGTTATCCTACATGAAGGATCCTGCTATTTAAATGCAAGCTATTTTTTGGGGAGGTAGCTGGGTATCTGGCACAGGCCAGATAACCATCACCATGCTTAAGAGTATCCAAACCAAACCGAGTACCATGTATGCCACCTACACATGGAAATTCCTGTGTTTGGAAATGGAATGCCCACTCTCTCCCGGAGGAACGCACCCTACTTACCTAATTCCAAAATTTATTTGGCGCAGGCTGACATGAACCAATACTTGGGCACTCCAAAGTGTGTGTGGAATACTGCTGGAGTCTAACCAGCTAAAACTGCATAGCCTGCCATTGAGAGCACTGCCTGGCAAGCTTCTCGCTGCTTGTCTAGCTAGGGCCACCCTACTCATTATGGCTTTGGCTTGAAAGGTTAACAGGAATCGAGTGGGAGGAATCCCTGCTCCAACAGACCAGTCTGCCTCTCCAAATCGTACTGAGCCACTCTGGCCAGTCTGTCATTAGCAGTGCCCTAGAGTACTGCAGAACTGCCTTGCTCAGAACCACCACTGAGGTGTTTTAAAAGTTTTAAAACAACATTTCTGCAGTTGTTAAACACTTCTTTTAAAAAAGAACTGAATACATAATCTTATACATTTAAAGAAAGAACTTGCATCTCTGCTGGGCTTGCACTCGGCAATTCAGTGCACAGGTGTCACTGACCTCAAACCGCCCACCTCAAATCAGCACAGGTCCCATTCAGAACGACAATGTAATCTCTGTGGAAATCACACATCTGCTCAGTTTAACTGATGTCACAGAGATATGAGAGTTAAACGGCAATAACTCTGTGGCAAAGTACAAGTGTGTGTTGGTGGGTGAGGGGTGGGGGGAATGAGACAAAGACTAACTTGGAAAAAAATATATAAACTAACTTAATAGCTTAAAAGTACAGTTGTCCAATCACAAGTACGTGCTAACAGTAGTTTGTGCTCTCACTGTGAGACTTTTATCAAATATTAAGTCTTAGAAGTTTAGCACAGAATTAAAGACTAGGGAAGAAACAATTTCCTTGTGAAGATCTGTCGTTGACAGTACAGCGTTTATTAATTTGATAAACAGAACTTCCAGCTGCAGTAAGTTAGGCCCTATTTAAAGCCACTAACTTTGTATTTCCCATAGATTGTCTTACAATTGCACTTTAATTCCGAATGTAGTTTGAAAACCAATAAAAACTGAAGATATGAACTTCTACCAGTGCTGAAGTTTTGGTGACGACATTGAATAAATTATTATTTTAAATGTAACACAAGTGTGTAGAACTGCTTCATCTGCTCTGTGTTAAAACTATCTCGGGGTGAGGTCCCTAACCTAGGTATCAGCCTGGTCAGTTGGTAGTACTCTCATCTCCTAGTCAGAAGACTGTGAGTTGAAGTCCCACAGCAGGACATTGAGCTCACGGCGTAGGCTTCGTATCTATGAATCGGCCTTTGACAGAGATGTCTAACTGGGCAATCCTGGCCAACTTTAAAGCTGAAATCTATTATTGATTCTCTGATTCATAATTGTGCTCACGGCATGTAACGTCTGCTGGATAGTGGATCATTGCTCACTGTAGTTCTCAGGCTGGCTCAGTTGGTATCACTGTAGTCTCAGAGTTATTGGGTTGTGGGTTCAAGCCCCCACTTTGGGATTTTCAACTCACAGCCTCGGCTTACAGTGCAGTGCTGTGAGTGTGCCGTCCTTTGGGTGAGATGTTAAACCTGTGAATTGCTTTGGGATGTCCTGTCAAAGTGTAAGGTGGCTCAGATATGTGGATTATTATTATACAATAATATATGGATTATTATTAATTCCTCTACAAATCCTATGGAATTCTCAACAAATGTCTTCCTCTCTGTTTACTGTAGAACAGCATTGCTGAGCCCTTTTTGTCTTCTCTTGGTTAATTCCAGAGAGAGTTTCTGCCTGAAAACCATCCCCCAAAACAAAAGCTGCTCAAGGAGCTGGAAGCTGCTGCATTTGAGATTTTGTCCATGTTATCGTGCAAGGTTGAATGTATCCAAGTCACTAACATCAATACACACTTGTGTCCCAAAGTAGGGCTTTACTTTGAAGTAGAACCACATTTGGGGTCAGAGTGGTTGGCTCTTTGGAAGGAACAGCATCATCTCATTTGTGGTTGGAAAATCTTATGCTTGAAGAGCATCTAATTCCAGAATGAACTTTCAGAAGCAGAACCCCATCTGCCAGTCCCGAGGCACCGACTCCCAGGGAAGGGGAGATAATTAAACACAAGCCCCACAAAACCACAGAGGGCCACAAGGGACAGGGAGGGGGATGCTTACAATATGGTCTCCTGGGCCAGATTATGAACAGCTCTGAAATAACAGCAGCTCCACTTTTTCACGTAGATACAAATACAGACACCAGCCCAATTTCAGTCGAGTAAAAAAAAAAAATTTCCTCACATCCTCACTTTCAGGATTCCCTTCCATTCACTATCACCCTCAGTTTCCACTCCCAGTTAACAGTGTCGAACGCTCCAAGAATACTCTCAACATGAATGGTTATAAAAATAATAATCCTTGCATTTGATATAGCGCCTTATCACGTCTTTGAGACGTCTCAAAGCGCTTCACAGGATATACTGTAAAGTTGGAGCAGCAGTTTCAATTAACTGTATATTTTATGGTCAGAATTTTGTGGTTCAGAGATGTACCCAAACTAGGCGAGTGGAGAGGCAAGTTATGCACAAAATCTGATAGAGATTTTAGATTTTAAATACAGTCTTTCAGATTAGCAACAGTGGAACAAACACAGCCCTGAAGTTAAAGTATAAGAGGCACTGCCTGAAATTAATTTCCATTCTCGTCTCGAAAATCACTCTCCCAACCCCACAAAGACTTGCAGTCAAATACGTTTTTCATTATTCGGAAATTATGTGTGAATGCAGCAGCACAATTGGACAGAGCAATGTCTCACAATCGGTCCCACATGAAACAAATGACTGATTTTATTTTATATGGTTGGCCAGGATACTCAGATGATGTATTTATCTGAGAGGATGCAAGCTATAAAGCCTGTTCTTTAAATGTTGTGGGAATTTGGACCATCAAACATACTCTATCTAACTCCACAATGATTTGCTAGTTCCTCAAACCTGTTGAACTCAAAAGGAAATGTTACCTTACCTTTGCTGGGTTGATAACAATGTTCCTAGCTGAGCCATGTTCATCTCCAGAGAAAGCAGGTTGATTATTAAACCCCTGTTTTACATTCACTGCAGTCAGCTCATCCTGTAAAACAAACACAATGGGTCAGTTCAACCAACTCAAGTGCAATGAATGTTACACTGACAAAACTGGCTCAGTCTACAGCCTTTAACCCATTAAGCCAAGAGTTCAATGGTCAGGGATTAGAGAACTGCTTTCATACATGTGTCAATGCTCTTCTTTAGCAATCATCATTATAATAGACATGAGACAATGTGGAGAACATGTCTTCTTGACCTTTTGTGAAAGGCAGCTCCAGCTGCAGTGCTTCTGAGGGTCAGAGTTTCATTGTTTATTTCTGGTGTGGTTTAAACACAGGGGACAGGGTAAGCCTGTTCCAATACTCCGTGCACAGCCAGAAATTATGCTGCTGTTTAAGGTCACAGAATTTGCAAATTTGCAATTTGCAAAGTGGCGTTTATCAAAGCAAAAACCTGGTACAAATCCTAACCAAGTTTTGATGGATCAGAACCTACAGAACAAATCCAGACACATTACTGACAGAAGACTAGAGGTCAGTGGGGAATATAGCCTACAAAGTTGCTATGTGGTAGCATCACAAGGCATTGGAAGCAATGGAGGGCTTGGGGATGAGCTGGCTCCAAGGGTGACACACCTGATAATGGAAGATCGGATCGAATTGATCCACAGTGGCAGTCTCAGTAATCCCATCTTGAGCCAGGCAGGTTTGCAATACCCCAGGGCACAGCTGATGACAGACCAGCCAGCCTGACTCATTAGCAGGATATGGAGGAGCAGACTTGTCACTGGGGTCGGGAATACTTCCTGCTCAACTCCTGTTTACCCCACAAGACAAAACCCCAGTGGGTTAGGGTACCCTAGCTGGACAAGCAGCAGGAAGCTTGCCAGTGTTTACAATGGTTTTAGCTGGTTAAAATTTAGCAATTTTATTAAAATTTGGCAAATCACACATTGGGATCCCAACATCTTGGATCTTATCAGCTCGGAAGTTTTGTTTGGAGACTCTTAAGCACAGTGATGGAATTACCTGATGTATGTCAGACAAGCTGACCAAACAATTACAACAATTACAACTAAATTTCACTAAGGATTAAGTTTTAATCAGCAAGCAAATTATTCAACAGAAAAACTGAGCAGTAAGTTTTCAAGATTTTCAAGAAAGTATTTGAGAGGCAATTATAGGTACAGAGAATTCTTTCCCTTTGGTTAGCTTTGTACGAAAGCTTCTGCAGGGACCCAATTACTGTAGTTCTAAGCCAAGATATTCCCACTGGCCAGCCCTGAGGAGACTTGGTGCATCGCTGGTAAACAACACAGCTGTGAGAGGAGATGGAATCCCATCAGGAGCACCAGATATGAACACAACTGGGAGTTTGCTGTCTGCTCCTCCCCTCAATCGCCCCATGGTTTCACTCTGGCGCAAACACTACTTTGCCTGAAACAAAGGCACGTATTCCCCAGTGAATGCTACAATAAGCTTTCATAAGTACAGTTTTCACCTGAGGATCATCACCTGGTTCACAGACCTGACAATTATTCCACAGACACTCCAAATGGTTTGTGGTGGCAACGTGAAACTCTGCAGAGACCACGACACACAGCAATTAATTTCAGAACAAAGAAGTGGAGCTTAAACAGTCAAAAACAGAAACGGTGTCGTTCTTTGGGAAGAATGCTACCAACTGCCAGGTGATAGAATATTCCCTTCCGAGTTAAGTTGTGGGGCTTAAACCCTTCCGGGTTTGAGCCCCACAACAGGGATTTTGAGCCAAGTCATGCTGATATTCCAATTCTGGGAGCATGCTAACATTGTCAGAGGTTCCATCCTTCCAATGAGGGGTTAAACTGAGCCTGTTTAGGTGAACGTTAAATATCCCATGACTCAATTCGAAAAGAGAAGGGAGTTTCTCCCAATGTCCTGGCCAACAATTCTCCAAATACATTGTTCATTCACTCTTCATGGCTGTTTTGGGGTCACTGTTGTGCAAAATTAGCTGCCGAGTTTCGTCCACAAAACACAATCTATCCACTTTACAGTATATTCTGTGAAGCGCTTTGAGACGCCTCAAAGAGGTGATAAGGCGCTATATGCAAGCACTCTGAGACGCTGTCCTGCATGGAGGGCACTATATAAGTGCAAGTTGTTGTTGTATATCAAATGCAAGGATTATTATTATTTATTAGTATGAGCTTTGGGAAGTTTTCACATTATGGGCACTGTATCAAATGCAAGGATTATTGTTTGATGGTAACAGTACCTCTTGGTTGGAGTATTGTCTTATGGAGATAGAGGCTCTGCAGGCCTGTAAATGCCTAAGTGGGTGGGTGGGGGGCAGGGGAGGGCAGAGGAGCAGCAGGACTTAATGCCCCACGTTAGGAAAGAGACCAAATGAATGTCACAGGATCTTTAGTGTCCACCCAACAGGCACACAATATCTTAAGTTTAATGAGTCCAACAAAACAGCACGGCACCAATACTATATCAAATGGAAGGATTAAGGATTATGATTATTAATATGCAACCGTCGGGGAAAGGAGGAGGGAAATTCCAATAAAATTTCTACACCAGAATGATCTGTATTCATTGTTCTTCCAAAGAAAATGAACTGCTCGGATTCAACAAATTTAGTACAGACTGAAGGGGAATTCAGATTAGAAGGAGAAAAAAAACGTTAAATGAAGTTTGTAAAACAAAATAATTTATAAATTTCCCAAAGAGACTTCTATTTATTTTTATGTCAAAGGAACTACTCTGAACTGGATCTTCTCCGTGACCTTATGAAACGACACCGACTGTCACAGTGAATCGCTGTTTAAAAACCGCAACTCTGAATCTAGCACACATTTCATCACCTGTCAGACGAAATGCCAAGTATAAGCAAGCTTTTACATCATGCAATGTTACAATGATACAGAAACAGGTCATAGAAACCCACATGAATCCATCGAGACTGTTCTGACAGTTTATTAGATCATGACAGAGCTTTAACCCCCACAGGGGTTCTTCCCACTCAGTTTACGCTGCAAGCCAAAGCCCCAATCGGTAACGGTGCTCGCTAGATAAGCAGTGGGAAGCCTGGCAGACAGTTCTCTCAATAGCAAGGTGCACATTTTTTTTAAAAAACTCCAGCAGTTACCCCAAAGCACACTCTGGGGTCCCCAAGCCTTCCTTCCCCCTCATCAACCTAATACTGCCAGGCATGCAGCACATCTCCCAGAAATGTGGAAATTTCCATGTGTAGATGGCATAGATGTGTGGAACTCTTGAGTTTCTAAATATGCTGAGGGGTTGCGCACATGTCAGACACCTGACTGACCAATAAGCATTTAACGATTTTGCTTTCGAAAGAACTCTGCCTCAACAACCTGCTTTGCTCTTGGCCGTTTCTCCTGTCCTCACCTGACATTCACACATCCACTTTCCACTAGGGGATCACTGATGAGAGATCAGATTTGGATGATTTCTCTCCTCCCTGGCCTGGGGCCACTGAAGGAAAACACTGCGAGAGCAAGTCATGTTTTTTTTTAAAAAATCATGATTAAGATAAGCGGTTTATTACTACGTTAGTTTCCATCTTTGAAATTATTGGCTAACTTGACTATTCTAAAATAACTCAAGAACTCAATTTTCAAATAATAACTCACCTTTTGTATTGTGCTTTTTTACATCAGGAGCACGTTCCAAAACACTTCAGAAGATATCTCATAAAGCAGTGAGGGTGGGTTTAGTTGGCAAACGCTGGAGACGATTTGCACTCAGCAATGTCTCATAAATGAATGACTAATTTTATTTGGGCGATTGTTGGTCTGGACAACAGGAGTAAAATCTTAGGATTTTTTTTACAAAGGTATAAAAGTAGGGGACAAGTGTTAGTTATAGTCTCTCAAGGTGGCTTAAGAATGCATGTAATTTGTTAAGTACTTTGATGTGGAAATGTTACTGAAGTCAAAAGGAGACAAAAGATTGTGCAGTCATCAGATAATCCAGTGAATGCAGTGACAACAATTTGCATTTATATAGTGCCCTTCACCCTAGACAGCGTCTCGGAGTGTTTAAATGTCCCACTAGAGACATGAGATGAGTGACTAATTTACTGGTTTGTTATCCTCTGCATTATGACTCTTGCTACTTTGTCCAATCATGAAAAAATAGGAAGGGGTGAAAAAGTAAACAGTCCTTCAATTTGAAGGGAAACAAAAATTAGTAAAATAATTTATTGCAGCCACAAGATTTGAATGGTATGTTCCCAACAGGATTCCTAAATATTGAATGGGATCTCCATACACTGAAGCAGAGCAAGGGTAACGCAGAACTCAGGATTTACAAATAACGCCAGGGTTGGAATTACAGTCCGGTTCCTGAGCCAGGCGGGTCTGCAGTATTCTAGGGCACTGCTGATGACAGCACAGCCAGCCTGACTCATTAGCAGGACCTGGAAAGGCAGACCAGTCAGTGGGGGCAGGGAGACATCCCATTCAGTTCCTATCAACCCTGCAAGCCAAAGCCCTAATAGATAGAGTGGTCCTAGCTGGACAAGCAGTGGGAAAACTTGCCAGTCAGCGATATCAATGGCAAGTTATGCCATAGAACCATAGAAATGCACAGGACAAAAGGCTGTTCACTCATCATGTCTGTACTAGATGTCTGAAAGATTAATCCATTCATCCATCCTTTTCCCAACTTCAAAGGCCACGTTGGAAAATCAAAACACAACAGTTCCTGACAGGGCTCTTTGCTGTATGTTCTGCTGCATGCACCACAGTTGATCCCAAATCAGGTCAGTACCAATAAAATTATCCTCTGAGACGGTTCCATAGTGCATTCATATATTGCACAACAGCTTTCTATAGGATTAGTAATAATCATACAATCTATTGGTGCAATATTCTTTCATACAGAACTTTTGTCATTTTTTAAATGCATGTCGTGGCATTCAAACAAGGTGAGAATGTGAGAATGATATTTTAAAACAAAAGTTCATCTGTTGATGTGAAATACACTCAGAGAACAGATTCTCCACAATTAGCTCTTCAAGATACACTGTGATGGGATGTGAAAGTGCACAAAGCCGGCGTTTTGTGTTTGGATTACGTGAGAGTAGCAAAAGTGGTTTCTTTTGAGGCTGTGGGTTTCATGCCACAAATCAGATCATAATCATAACTCAGAGGCTGGCACTCAAACACTACATTGTCAGAGGAGTCATTCTTCAGATGAGACATTAACAACAACAACTTGCACTTATATAGCGCCCTCCACGTCTCAGAGAGAGCTTAACACAAGATCTTCGTCACCTGTTCTTCATGACACTATTCAACACACTTGTACCTTCAGCGCTGTTCATAGTGTAAGGTCATCTGATGTTTCCAAGTCTTTGGAACACAATCCAAATCATTCATTACCCTGCATTCGATACAGGCGTTGTTCTCCATTAGACAGTCAATTATTACTTATTGATCGAATTGTAATTAACAGACTCAATTCCAAAACTAGCACAATTTTCAGAACAAAAATAAAATACCAAAAATACAGCAGCAACCAGCTCCATTTCCTTTCATAGAAACTGAACATCTCAAAGCTCCTTACAAAACAAGATCAATAAGAAAATAAAGTAAATGTTTGAGGCAAAATCAACAGCTAATCTGGATCAACAAAATCCCACATACAAGATCAATAATCTTGAATATAGGGGTACATTTGGACAGTGAGGAGAACGTATGGCAGAATAATCACCAGCCGAGCTCAACGTTATTTGAAATGTCCATCTGAGTCACAATGCAGATTTGTCTTCAGTTTATGAAGTTGGCAAACTGACTGGCTACACTTTAAATTATGAATGAGGAGACGCTTGTTTACTGCAACAGCAAACCTGTTATGACACCTGGTGCGTGGTTAAAATGGAATGCTGCAACGGTGTTAAGGGACAAGGTCAGCGTCAGACGCAGTCTTGAAGACTAGAAACTGAAGGGTGCAACTGCCAAGCTGGGCATATCCTGCAGCCAGTGAGGCTGGTTGCAAATGTTCATAATGACAAGGTGTCTGAATAATTCAAAAGATATAGGAAAAATTACTGTGGTACTGGGCCTGAAAGAATAGGAAGATCTCGGGTGCACATGACACCTGAGTTGACTTTAGCTGGGGCAGCAATGGCATTGCCATAGTCAGACTCAATAATAATAATAATCCTTACATTTGGTAAAGCCCCTCATCGTGTAAAAACTTCTCAAAGAGTTGTAGGAATTACTGTGAGATGGATTGATTATGCATTTACAGGCTAACAGGGCAGCACTATTGTGCACAGCGACGTCCCACAAACAGCCTTGAAACAAATGACCAATTTGGTTGGCCAGGATACCAGGAGAAACTCCCTCCTCTTTTTGAATAGTTTCAAGAGATCTTTAACATTCACCAGAACATTGGGACTTCTCATGACAGCATCTCCAACAATACAACACACTCCCAGCACTGCCCTGGATCGTGACACATAGAAAAGAGAGAAAACAGTCATTCTCAAACATTAGTCTATGAACCCTGGATATGGTACTTGGGATTGAAATGGATTTTGGGGGGGAAATACACATACTAGATTGGGGACCTCTGGAAAGAACAGGTGTGGAGCCTAAACATTGCATAGCCCTCGATTCGATCATGAATGATACTTGGGTCACTTATCTATCGGTAGCCAGGAGAAATTACCAAACAATAGAGAAAACAAGAGAGGAAGGAGAGAGAGGAGAGGGGAAGGAGCAGAGGGGAGAGGAAGGAGAGAGAGGAACTAGGAGGAAGAGGAGAAGAAGAGAGAAGTGGCAGAAAGAGGAGGAAGGAGTGGAAGGAGAGGGAGGCAGGAAGGAGTGGAAGGAGAGGGAGGCTGTTTCCCCACGTTATGACAAAGAGCTCGGTGTACCAATTGGCCTCTGTATAGATCCTTTCTCTGTATTGTGCAAGTTCCCACTCTGTTGAAACTCCAAGGATGAGAATTTACACACGACGACAGGTTATCCCAATTCCTATTGCACAACAAAGGGATGTTTTTAATCAGTATCCTTCGCACTATCAGACAGCTGACTTCCCCAGGAATTCATTTGTGCTCCCTCCTTCCTTGAATTTAACAGAAACTCGAGAAGCACGTATTGAAAACTCAACGGTATTTTATTGGCCCTTAAAACCCTACGTCTCACTTACACTGCTCAGAACAAGATAAACGGTCGCAACATTAAGAAATATAGTTATGACCAAAGCAGCTTTACCCTAAGTTAGTAGACAAAAAAAAACAATCTTGAACTGGACACAAGGCTCTCAAGTCAGGCACGTAACGCCTTGATGACACGCAAAGAGCAACCTTTCCTTTTATATTTTCCTAATCATCCTGTTTCCAATGTATTGTATTGATACTTTTTTCCCTCCATTTCCAATTTCCTCCACTTTCAATGTAACCATAGGTTCCCACTGATCCTATCCTGTCTTTTCTGTTTCAATAACTCACCCAGGTCACAGACTTCGTGTCGTCAAGGCTGTCATTACCGTTTTAAATTATATTTTTGTCCTAGGCCATGAATGCGCTTCAAAGTATCTTATTTTGCACAAACTCTATTCATACAGACTATTTACATTAATATCCTTGAAAAGAGGTAGAGTGTCAATTCAAAACAAGGTGACCGTGATATTTGCCCTCTCGATAAGTAATATGCTTTGCAGGAGCATCTTGTTTATCAACATGCAGGCAGCATTAACACGAATGTCTCTCTTTTTTTCCCTTTTCGGACTTCAATAGGATCCTGGCTATTCTCTCAGAGCTCCGCTTTCCTCAGCTGTGTGTGTGTGTCTGTCTCTTTCTCTCTCTCTAGTCTCCTTCCGAGTTTACTAGAAAACAGAATTTTCACAACAGTAAGTCTTATGCTATACATATTAAGTAAACCACATTAAAGGTCATATATAGAGCAGTTCATGAATCACTTCTTTTTACAAGCCCCCTTCCCTTTTAAGAATTTAGAGATTTGTAAGTTATAGCAGAATTTGCCCGATTTAATAGCTTCCTTGAAGTTGTCTTGACATCTTTGGTTGGCACTGTCTCGTGCTTTTGATTTCCAAGTCTTTTCATGGAATTGTCTTTTTTTGAAGGGGATTATTATCTCCGGTAAAGCAATCTGTCGATCGATTAGCAACCGGGTTCCTACTTACTGCTAGGTAAACAGACGCGTGTGGAGTAAGCAAACTTGCTCAACATTTCGCCCTGCTCGGGAATCAGACCTAGGTCCTCTCGCTTGTGAGGCGAGTGCTCTAACCACTAAGCGACAGGACACCACAAAGACAGTTTATGGGTCTGGAAAAGATTTTCCAATGGTTTCTGAAGAAGTTAGACCCAAAACATTAATGCTAGTGTTAATTATGTAAAATGGTCACAATGTTATTATTATTATGATTTGAAAGTGGGAAGGGAAGGAAGGAGATCACAATGGTTAAGGGGGAGCTACATGGTTATTGTTGTTATTACCCCCCNTTAATAATAATGTCTTATTATTATGGGAGATCACAACATTATTGTTTTTGTGATTATAATATTGAGGAGCTCACGTTGTTATGATTATTCGTATTATTGAGGGGGGGTTCACAGCGTTGCGGGAGGGGTTATTACCTCTTTCTGTTTGGGGTCTTGAGGGTAAACGTCCGGGGGTCCCAGCCGAGGCCGCTTGAGGGGTCTCTGCTCGTAGCTCAGGAGCCCGAAGGCCGCCATTGCTGCATGTCCGCGGGCGGCACACGGTGGGCGGGGGGCGAGAGACGGGAAGCAGTTGCCGCGAGCTCAATCTGGCTCTCACTGCCTTGAGCCCACTCCCCACAATCCCTCAGCCGCCAACCTCCTGCAACAGAGAGAGAGAGGTTACAGTAACGCACAGAGTTGATAATAATAATCCCTGCATTTTGATACAGCGCTTTTCACGTCTTCTCAACGTCTCAAAGCGTTTCACAGAATAGACTGTAAAGTGAATTGCCTGGATTTTTGTGGGCGAAACGGGGCAGACAAACAGTCGTGGATTGAAGTGACCAATTTATTATTGTTTTTTTTTTCTGGAGGATTATCAGGCGTGTGGAGTAAGGAAAATTGCCCAAGGTTTCGACCTGCCGGGAATCGAACTCAGGTCTCTCGCTTAACGAGGCAAGTGCTCTAACCAGTGAGCTGCAGGATGCCACTGTAGAAAACCAACACACCACCCCATCCGCCAACCCCCGTGCACCCCCATCCGACCCACGTACGTCCCCACTCCCTCACCCCGACCCACGTGCACCCCCACCCGATCCGCACGTGCCTCCACCCCTCCCGACCCGCAAGCGCACCCCCGACCCACCGACATGCGCCCCCCACCCAAACACCGATATGCGCTCCCACTCACTGATACGTGTCCCCATCCACCAATACGCGCCCCCACCCCGAACCACCGACACGCGCCCCCACCCCAACCCATGCCCCCACCCCCCTGACCCACCGACAAATGCCCTCACCACCCACCGACAAATGCCCTCACCACCCACCGACCGACCCCCCACCGACCCCACCCGACCCCCCCCCACCGACGCGCGCCCCCCACCCGACCCCCCACCGACGCGCGCCCCCACCCGACCCCCCACCGACGCGCGCCCCACCCACCCGACGCGCGCCCCCACCGACGCGCGCCCCCACCCGACGCGCGCCCCCACCGACCCGACCCCCCACCCGACCCCCCCCGAGCCCCCACCGAGCCCCCCACCGACCCCCACCGCCCCCCACCGACCCGCCCCCCCACCGACCGCGCCCCCACCGACGCGCGCCCCACCGACGCACGCCCCCACCGACGCACGCCCCCACCCGACCCCCACCGACGCGAGCCCTCACCCGACCCCCACCGACGCGAGCCCTCACCCGACCTCCCACCGACGCGAGCCCTCACCCGACCCACCAACACACCCACATTACAGCAATAACAATATAAAATAAATCCTTGCATTTGATATAGTGTTTTTCGCATCTTCTCGACGTCTCAAAGCGCTTCACAGAATATACTTTAATGTGAATTGACTATATATTTGTGGGCCAAACATGGCAGCCAATTGCGCACAGCTGTGTCCCGGAAACAATACCAACCCAAGTACACACTGATAAACACCAACACACACTCCTTACAACAATACAGAGATAACACCAATACACATACCAACACCCACACAGATTACCGCAATACCAACACACGTATACGTTTATAAACACCAACACACACACACACACACATTACAGCAACACACAAACAGAGTAGCATCCCAGAGTACTTGACAGTGCCGGAGTCAGACGCTGAGCCGTGGTGTGGGGGGAGAGGGCTGCGGGTGACCATAAACTAAGTGGAAGAGGAAGATCATCAAGCATGATCTGAAGGTGGGGAAGGAGGGGGCAAGGCAGAGGGATTGCGGGAGAGTGTTCCAGAGTTTTGGAGCATAATGGCTGAAAACGCAAACACCGATGGTGGAACGGAGGGCACGAGGGACAAGGAGGGGACTGGAGACAGTCGGGAGGAGACATCGGGTAACGGATTGGGTTGAAGGTAGGGAGGTACCAGGGCATGAAGGGATTTGAAGACGAGTGTGAGGATTGTGAAGTCAATCTGTTCAGTGATAGGGAGCCAGTGGAGCCTGGCGAGGACTGACGTGATGGGGTACAAAGTTTTATGCTGATGAGTATGCGATTATAGTTTACTGAAACACAACATAGATTACAACACACACAGACTACAGCCCCCAGCACCACACACACACACACTACAGCCCCCAGCAACACACCAACACACTACAGCCCAGCACCACACACACACCTCCAAAAAAAATACATCTCACAGCAACACAGAGAGATTACAGCAACACAGAGAGAGTACGTACAGGAAGACACAAAACAGACAGAAGGAGATAGACAGAGAGAGCACAGAGAAACAGTGCACCCAGCTCAAAAAAAATTCAGATCTATACATAATAGATACAATGCAAAAAAAAATCCAAACACTGAATACATCACACACATAGAGATCTCACAGGGTCACAGTGCATGGAGCCATCTGCAAATATATACAGTGATACCTATACAGTAAACTCCTGATAACAAGGGCCCTGGTTTAAATAGTCACTAGCTGTTAAGTAGCCATGGTGTCAATATCCCGGCAGCTTCCCATGTAAGATGTTAATAAGGGACTCAGCTTTACTTGTCATTCCACGTAACTAGTCACGTTCTAGAAATTCTCTAAATTACTTCTGACAACTCATCCTGTTAAGATGGCGCATTGCTTCTCAGAGACTTCCCACCCTGACCTGTGACAGGTGCAGACGCTTGGCAGAGGTTGGGCGCAGATGCACGCAGAGGTCTATTGGTCTACCGTGGCCTCCCGCCCAGCCTCCCGCCCAAGCCTGCGCTTCTGTGATGAATCTGAGCACTCGACCAACCTACGTCCAGCGCCCCGCACCAGTCACAGCGTTCCCTTGTGCCCAGGAGGATCTATGTCTAACTCGCCACTCTCGGTTACTATTAGTTGATCTCGTTTCCCTTGGGGTGATGAGTTATAATAATAGTAATAATCCTTGCATTTGATACAGCGCCTTATCACGTCGTCAAAACATCCCAAAGAGCTTTATTTTGTGGGCGAAACACGGCAGCCAATTGCACACAGCAGTGACCCACAAACAGTCATGGATTTATTATGGATCCGTAAGATCTCTCATACGGATACAATGCAAGGCATTGGGCCACCTGCAAATTATTTATAACTAATGTGGTTAATGACTGTTACAATGGAAAAAAAACACACTTGACAAATCATACACATATAGAATCCTAGAATCATAGAATATTACAACACAGAAGGAGGCGATTCAGTTCACTGTGTGCCTGTCCACTTCTAATTCCCATATCCTTGCAAAATTTTTCTTTTCAGGTACCTATCCAATTCGCTTTTGAAAGTTGCTATTGAATCTGTTTCCACCACCCTTTCAGTCAGTGCATTCCAGACCATAGCAACTCTGTGTGTAAAAAAAATTCTGATCTCCCCTCTGGTTCTTTTGCCAATTATCTTGAATCTATGTCCCTTGGTTACCGACCCACCTGCCAGTGGAAGCAGTTTCTCCCTATCTACTCTATCAAAACCCCTCAGAATTTTGAACACCTCTATTAAATCTCCCCTTAACCTTCTCTGCTCTGAGAAGAACAATCCCAGCTTCTCTAGTCTTCCCACACAACTAAAGTCTCTCATCCGTGGTACCATTCTGGTAAATCTCTTCTGCACCCTCTCCAAGGCCTCGATATCCTTGCTATGGCATGATATATTATATGAAAAATATCATTTTTAAAAAGTTACAATGCAAAAAATATCTAAATACAAGCTCACTTCACATGTCACACACATATAGGTCACAGGCTCATAATACAACAAGCCATCTGCAAACATACCATATATATACACACACAATATTTTAAAAAGTTACAAAAACACTCGACTCATACAAATATATTGAAAAATATTAATATTAAAACATTTGACACAGAAAAGTCCAAAACACAAACTCAACTTGATCGTCTCTCCTTTGCAGACAAATTCTTATTATAAATTAATTTCATAATTTACCAAAAAAAAACACAGGGTCCCAATGCAAAGAAACTCCTTCGTAAGTAAATCTACCTATGTTTCTGTGTGTGTATATATAAATATACATTTCAGAAAAAGTTACAATAAATGCAAATCACACAGATCTCTGGCGTTACCCATTCAGCTGCTGCAGATAAAAATGTGCATTTTAAATGAACAACCCCATTCTGCAGGCTGAAAAGCTGTTTGCATTGTTTAGCAACAAAAAAAGGAAGAAACACACAACAAAATCGCCCTGTGGTGTAACTGCATTGTGTAAAAATGCAAAAGACAATTGTGCGATTTTTCCTATTTGTTTCCATTTAGGGGCTGCATTACTAGCCCCGTCTCTATCCTTTCTCCCACACACATACAAACAACGTCAACTCACATATGAATTGCAACAGGCAGCTGTGAAATGGTAAAACAATTGTTTTTTCGCTCAAATATATAATTTTTATATAAACATGTAATTTTTATATAGAATACATTAATGTGATGCAAAGCATCCACAAAAAATATGGGTTTTAAAAAGTTACAATGCAAAACAAATCTAAATACCGGCTCACTTCCCAAACACACTCGTATGTAGATGGATAGTGAACAATAATAAACACATGAGTATACACCTATATTTGTATAATACATATAAAAAATAATTTGGTCATTCAATCCGCAACTGTTTGTGGGACACTGCTACGCGCAATTGGCTGCTGCGTTTCGCCCACAAAATACACAGTCACTCCACTTTACAAAATACACAATCACTCCACTTTACAAAATACACAGTCACTCCACTTTACAAAATACACAGTCACTCCTATGAAGCACTTTGAGGCGTCTCAACGACGCGATAAAGCGCTATATCAAATGCCAGGTTTATTATTATTTAAATGATAGGTTTATAATAAATAATAATACTTGCATATATATAAGATATATATATAACATATAGTGTGTGTGTGTGGGTGGGTGGGGGGGTACGATAGGCGAGACAATAAGACGTCAGATGCACTCACTCCACCGATGGGAGGGGAGAGAGAAAAAAAAAATGTTTCTTTTCTTCGCCCACAAAACACACAGTCAATCCGCTCTACAGTACAGTAATATCCCTCGAAGCGCTTTGCGACGTCTCGCCAAGTACGCGATATAAGGCGCTATATCAAATGCAAGACATCAGCATTACATATTATTATTATTATTATTCCTCATGGCCTGACAGTTTTCCTATTTTATCTCCCCCCCCCCCCTCTCTCTCTCTCTCTCTCTCCAGCTCTCTTTGCTCTGCACCCATCTTGGAAACATCCCAACCAATGCACCAAAACGGGGGCTATAAATTATAATAATAATAATTAATAATTATTATTAATATGGTTTGAATTCTGAATCCAGCAGCTCTGCAGATTTTTTTTACACACACACTCACTCCCTCCCTCCCTCACTCACCTCCCTCTCTCCTCCTCCCTCCTGCCCTCCATCCTTCACTCCCTCCCTCCCTCACCTCCCTTCTTCATTCCCTCCCTCTCCTCCTCCCTCCTTCACTCCCTCCCTCTCTTCCTCCCTCCCTTCCTCCCTCCCTCTCCTCCTCCCTCTCTCCTTCCCTCCCTCTCTCCTTCCCTCCCTCTCTCCTTCCCTCCCTCTCTCCTTCCCTCCCTCTCTCCTTCCCTCCCTCTGCTTCTCTCCTTCACTCCCTCCCTCACTCCCTCCCTCTCTCCTTCCCTCCCTCTCTCCTTCACTCCCTCCCTCTCTCCTTCACTCCCTCCCTCACTCACTCCCTCCCTCTCTCCTTCACTCCCCCTCCCCCCCCGCTCCCTCCCCCTCACCTCCCCGCAGGGTGATGTCCCAGTGATGTCCGTTGTGAGGTGGTGGTCAGTGCACAGGTTCTCATGGTCCGGCCCCGGCCTCAGCCTCGCCTCGCTCCCTCCGCTCAGCCCCGCGCTCCCGCAGCTGTGTCCATCCCGAGCCGAGCTGAGCAGTAACAGCCGCTGACCCTCCGGTCCCCTCCCCCTCCTTCCCGCCCCCTCGCGCTGCCCCCCCCCCGGTTACGAAAACCAGGCGACGCCGCCGCCGCCGCCGCTCGAGTGACGCAGAGACGCAGTGACGCAGCCCCCACTCTCGTGCACCGGCACTTAAAGGGAAAGTGCCGACGACCCGCGGGCTTCCCCTTTAAGGGCCTGTGCAACACCCACACACACACCCACACACACACACACACACAGGGGGGGAGGGGCTGCGCTGTGGCCCAGAGAGCGTCGCCAAACCGTAACGATCAGAATAATCAGAAGATATAATCGATCGATCGATCAAGCAATCGGCCATCAATCAATCATCAATCAATCAGTCATCAATTAGTCAATCAATCATCAATCAATTAATCAATCTATCCATCCGACAATTAATAATAATAATAATCTTTGCATTTGATATAGCGCTTTTCACGTCAGGAGGACGTCCCAAAGCGCTTCACAGAACACACTGTAAAGTGAATTGACTGTATATTTGTGGGCGAATGCTGCAGCCAATTGCGCACAGCAATGTCCCACAAACAGTCGTAGATTGAAAATGACCAATTTATTATTGTTTTTGGTTTTGGAGGGATTATTATTAGGCTCTGTGTGGAGTAAGGAAACTTGCCCAAGGTTTCGCCCTCTGCCTGGAATTGAACTCAGGTCTCTCGCTTGCAAAGCGAGTGCTCTAACCACTGAGCTACAGGACTCCTAAATTGCCCGGCAAACGTGTATTATTAACACCAAAAAGTCGTGGTATCATTACTAATAACAACAACCACCACAACCACTTGCCCTTAGCGCAAGTTGTTCTTGTTATTTATGTCGCGCCCTTCACCCGGGGCAGTGCCCCAGAGTGCTCTATCTACAACAACAAAATTACATTTGTGTAGCGCCTTTCACGTCAGGAGGACGTCCCCAGGCGCTGAAACTTGGGGGTGGGGGGGATATGTTGTAACTATATATTACAATGTCTGATAAGTCGGAAAGAAATTATGTTTTTTTTTGTTTGTTTGTTTCTGGATAACAAGGTAGATATCATGACTTTTTGGTCACCGTGCGTGTGGGTGTGTGTGTGTTTATGTGTTTGGAGTATGTGTATATAATATATATGTGTGTATTTATGTGTGTGTATGTGTGTATGTGTGTATGTAAACGTGAGTGTGTAAGTGTGTGTGAACATGTGTGTATGTGAATGTGTGTATGTGTATATGTGAGTGTGTGTGTAAACATGTGTGAATATGTGTGATGTGGATGTGTGTGTGTATACGCGAGTGTGTGTGTAAATGTGTATGAACATGGGGTCGGTCGGCCGAGCATAAGCATTTGTTGCCGTTGTTGCTGATTGTGGATTCAAGCCCCATGTTGCAATTTTGAGCTCAGTCTATGCTGACCCTCCAGTGCAGTGAGGGTGCGCTGCATTGTTCGGATGAGACATTAAACCGAGATCCCATCTGTCTGTTCAGGTTTGCTTTAAAGATCCCATGACATTATTCGAAAAGAGAACCGAGTTTCCCTCTCCCGGTGTCCTGGCCAACAAGTTGGCATAGTCGAGCATAGATGTGATAAATCCTGTGAAGTGCATTGAGACATCTCCCCGAAATGATAAGACACCGTATCAGATGCAAGGATTATTACTATTACGTACGTCACATGAGGTGATAATTATGACCAATGTCATGAAATGTGATAACTACACGTCACGTATTAATTTTCCTACCCTAATTTTCTTCATACTGTTTTATGTTCCAAACCAAGCACTTTGAGACTTCCTCCTGATGTGAAAGACGCTATATAAATGTAAATTTGTATTGTATTGCATTGTAAATCGTTACTCGCTTGCGCTTCCTAGTATTTAAGTAGCCGGGAGCTTTTGTGACACAAGGTGCCTCGAACGGGATTTGAAAAAAATTAATATTGTGGAGCGTGTTTTCTCGCTACAGCTTTTAAGCACAATCTTCACATCAAACTATTCAACCGCAGCCCGTTATCTCATGCTAACCAGACAAGTGTGGACTGTGAGCTTGTGACCCAAGGGTTACCACAAGTTGCCGAGAGCCTGAGGCTGAGAAATGCTTCAATCTGTAATCAGACATTCACAGCCTAAAAATAGCAGTCAGTTGTTACACTTATTACACTTTTAATGCTTTGGTGCTAAAAAAAAATGCTCCAAACAGAAGCAATCTATCCTGTTGACCCAGGTGCAGCTTGACTTCGGTAATTTCAGTTGCGATAATCTCCGTTTTCATGACTCCTATCACCCCTCACTCAAGATTATTTTCCAACTGTGGTCAGTCGATTGCCAGAAATATTTTCTCACACCCACGGACACATATATTCAATAATACTATGGGCCGACCTGAGACACTGAGCAAGGCTGACACCTTGAGCCAGGCTGACACACATTGAGTCAGCCTGATACACTGGGGAGATATATAAACTGAGCCAGGCTGAAACACACTGAGTCAGCCTGATACACTGAGCCGGGCTGACACACTGATAGAGGTTGACACACTGAGAGAGACTAACACGCAGCATCCTTACAGGAAGAGTTAAGGGAAGCTTAGAATGATTTTCTTTAAGCAGAGAGTTAGTAAAACATACTTTGCTTTGGAAGCTTAAATCATAACAACTTTTTTAAAAAAGTACTTTGAAGAGAAACGATATGCAGGATATTGGCAAGGTATGGGGAATTAGAATTAGTGTACCAGCTTGAGTGGAGGAGCAAGCTCCAGTACAGACGCAATGAGCTGAACAGCCTCTGAGCTGTGATTTCTATGTGTTCCAGTTCCCAGAGCACAACAGCAAAGAGATGAAGATGTTTTATTCTTTTAAATTTTGCCTTCTCGTTTTGATTAAACCAGGACACTCTGTGATCATGGCAGGATATTAAACCTCTGGATATGGGGATGGTTAACACTTGATGTTCATCATTGGTGTGGTATGATATCACTCAGAACTTACCCTCAGAGAGCTTTGGAGATTGCATGATTGTTGTCCACTGTGAACAGGTCGCTTCCAATGCTAATAACATGATCTTAGGAAGATGATCACATGAAGCGCTTTGAGACATTTCGAAGATGTGATAAGGCACGATATCAAATGCAAGGATTGTTATTAGTAGTAGTAAGACGTCACACTCAGGCTGTACAGTGCTCTGGACAGGACACACCTTGAATACTGTATACAGCTCTGGTCACCGTGACATAAATGGATTCCCAGGCCGTAGAGACAGAGCAGAAGAGAGCAACGAGGTTGATCCCCAGTGTTAGAGGAATGAGCTGTGGGCAACGGTTACTGTGGGGTTTGGCATTCGGACTCTGAGATTGTTGAGGATTTGCCTTTGATGTCCCTACATCCAATCCCAACTGGTGACGGGAAGGTTTGGAGAGTCCCCATTGACTTGATTTTAGGAGCGCTGAGTCCTATCCACGTGAACGAGTTAGTGTGAGGAGAGGAATTTATTCAGAGCAGACTAATACTGGATATGAATGTTGCACTGAATAGTTGTATTTCTGATAAATTTAGAACACAATTATAGCAAGTGGGAAAAGGTAGGAAACCACAGGCGCCTTGACTTTTTTGAGTCAAAACTTCCCTTCACTCCCCTTGACTTTATTCTTATTTCTGTAAATAAATTACAGAAATTATAATATAAGAATCATTAGTATTGATCATGCAGTGAATAGATGAATTAAGTAGAATGGATCAAAAATAAAAACTGCCATGTGGCATGCATCACACACACACACATACACCTACAGTCCTAGTAAAGAAACACCGAGCTAAGCAGGAGTACACTGAAATGTGACCGAAGGGCAGGAGAGATAGGAACCTGGGATAATTGGACCAGGAGAATGGATGGAAGGCCACTTGACTTTATTCTTATTTCCCATTGTCTTGAAAATAATGACAATAATCTTTACATTTGACACGGCACCTTTCCCATTAGGAGGATATCTCAAAGCTCTTCACAGTGTAGTGTAGTGCCTGAGTACCTTGTGGGTGAATGCAGTCGCCAATTTGTGCACAGCAATGTCCCACAAACAGCCATGAAGTGAATGAACAATTTGATTTTATCTGGGGGATTGTTGTCAGGACACTGGGAGAAACTCCCTTCTCTTTTTAAGCGGTGCCATTGGATCTTTAATGTCCACCTGAACAGGCAGATGGGACCTCGGTTTAATGTCTCATCTGAAGGATTCACTTCTGACAATACAGCACTCCACCAGCATTACATTGGAGAGTCAGACTGTGAGCTCAAAGTCCAGGTGTGGACCCACAACCTTCTGACTCAAATCAGGCTGACGCTTTCTCCATCTGCGCTCTCAACGGTTCACTGAACCAGCTTCGAGTTGTACCTATTGATGACTACGTCTCTGATCTTCTTCGCTTCCCCGTCGGTCCAAGCCCCAGGTCAGGACTTTGAGCTAATAGTCCAGGCTGACGGTCCAGTGTTGTGTAGTGAAGGTGCCACTCTTCACATTAAATGTGAAACCAAGGTCTTGTCTGCCTGTTCAGGTGGATAGAAAGATCCCACAGCACTGTTTAAAAAGAGAAGGGAGTCTCTCCCCGTGTTCTGGCTAACAGTCCCTCGGATAAAAATTGTTCGGTTGAAAATCGGCTGCACGCAGCCACTACTTGGCAGCAATTACCTGTAGAAATACTCTGAGATATTTTGACGTTGTATCAAATGTAAGGATTATTATTATTAATATTATTATTATTATTGTGGCTCCAGCAATGAGCAGTGACGAGGGGAACAGTAAACAATACAGGGGAAACACATGTCCCATCACTCAACAGTACCACCTCCTGGTAGGTAAAGCTACTGCTCCACCACACCAACCTACTCGGTTTCACTTCAGAACCTGACAAGGGCACCAGTAATGAAACGAAAGGCTGCTGGCTTCAAATGAAAGTGTTTCATTATTTTCAACTGTTAAGCTCGTGTCTCAAATTTGCGAGCCTCTCTCCAGTTGCACATCACCCAGCGTGACATTTCCTTCAGTTGGTTTGGAAGAATGTTACGCAATATTATAAGAAAAGAGAGTTTCTCCCAGTAACCAACAATGTGACAGGAAATACTGTGAAGTGGTCTTTGACCCTATCATCGCTCTCAAAAATCCAAGGAAGTTCCTTTATGATGGAACTTACAATACAATGAAAATTTACGCTTATATAACGCCTTGCACGTCGGGAGTCCCAAGGAGCCAAGTAGCCCACAGTTTGCACCCGAGCTGGGAGTGGAGGCAAAGCAGGCAGAGATAGCAAAAGTGCGGTCAAAGAGAAAAATCTTGAGATCGACCTTGAAAGAGGTGATAGAAGGGACATCAGCACATTACGAAGAAGCATGAAACCAGGAAAGACCAGAATCGTGAAGTTGGAGCTAAGAGGAAAGGCGGTGGAGAAGGATAGAATGGTCAACAGTGGGAAGGAGAGATTGGTGAGGAGGGAGGGGTGGGAGGAGGCCAGAGGGGTTGGCAGTGGCAGAGACAGCAAAGTAAATCCTCTCGATTTTGGACCAAAGAAAGTCCCATCTCTTTGCATTTGGGATAGGAGGAGGAGAGGATGGGCAAAGCCCGGTACAATGGGCAAAGGAGATGTAGGGAGCACAACCTCAACAAATCAAAACATCTCAAAGGACTTTGTGAACAAGCGACTGTGTGTTTTGTAGACGAATACAGTAGCAAATTCACACACTAATTTCCCAAAAATAGCTGTGAAGTGTTTGACCATTTTTTATCTGGGGGATGTTTGGGAGACAGAAACTCTTCTCTTTTCGAATAGCGCTCCGAGAGACGAGCAGCCGTGTATACTTTCTCTCCTGTACATTTATTTCCGGGACGGGAACACATTGAGCAATGGTCTGTTGTAATTTCAGTCACGTGCTTCCAAAACAAAGCAGTGAGTTCACTGAGTACCAAACACACGATCGCCATTCTTTCATGTCATCCGCACATAAATAAGATTTGTTTAGATGCGGTTGGAATCCAGCGCTGGACCATTAATTCAGGGGAAGAGAGGGGTCATTGTGCAGATGGGGGGAGATGGGGATTTAGAGTGTGAGCACTGGCATGATTTCACACTTCTGCTTGTCAGGTCAACCGGAACAAACTAATTACATCCTTGGGGAATGTAAGCACAGGGATCAGAGCGAGCAGACATAAACCCTCAGACCCCACTAACAGGACAAAATATAATCAGGAGGTTCTATCCTCAGATTGCAAAGCAATTTATTAATATAAGGTTATACGTCTCTCTCTCTCTCTCTCTTTCTCTCTCCGACCCCAAGATGGTTCATTTGAGACATCGGCTGAAATCAAATTGGGTTTACCTGCTATAGCAATTTTTCTCTTCTTTATGTCATGTGTTTTCAATCACTGAGCGAAACCCAGGGGCAAAGAGTGAGTGGAGGTCAGTGTGTGAGTGCGCAAAGCCGACAGTTATTATCTGAGTCTTGTTGAGAAAGCCTCAATATCACACAAATGGGCAAATTATCCTTAACTTCAGGACTGCTGCTATCCTGACAGAATATCTGTCGGACATCAAGTCCTGGATGAGAGCTAACTTTTTTCAGTTGAACGAGACTCTCCTGATTGGCTTCCGTCAGCGCCTCCTCACCTCAGGCGCTGACAGCATCACCATCCATGGTTGCACACTCCACCTTACTAAACCAGTCCAGAATCTAGGGGTCTTCTTTGACCCTCAACTATCCTTTCTACCCCACATCTGCGCCATGACCCGCTCTGCCTTCCCCCACTTCCGCAACATTGCCCGGCTCCGCCACTGTCTCACACCGCCGGCCACCGAAACCCTCATACCCGCCTTCATTACATCCAGGCTCGACATGCAAACTCACTGCTTGTCGGCTTCCCCAACTCTTCCCTCCGCAGGCTGCAGATCATCCAGAACTCTGCAGCCCGTATCCTCTCCCGCACCAAACTCCGTGACCCCATCACCCACACTCTCGCCCGAGTCCACTGGCTTCCCATCACACGGAGGATTCAGTTCAAGATCCTGGTCCTCACCTTCAAAGCCCTCCATGGTCTTGCTCCCCCCTTACCTCTGCAAACCTCCTAACCCCCTCCGCTCAGCGGACTCCGGGCTGCTTCACGCCCCCTGCCTCGCTCCCCCCACTATCAGCGGGCGGGCCTTCCGCCACTCTACCCCCACCCTCTGGAACTCCATCCCGCAGTCCCTCCTCCTCGCCCCCTCCCTCGCCACCTTCAAGCCCCTTCTCTTCGACCGTGCTTTCGATCTCCCTGCTTCCCCCACCCACCATCTCTCCCCCCGCCCTCCACCCTCCCGGACCCCGACTCCCAGCTCGGTCTGCCCAGCGCCAGTTTGGGGACGTCCTCCCGACGTGAAAGGCGCTTTACAAACGGGATCGTGTTGCGGTTGCTGTCGGTGGTGGTGGTGGTGGTGGTGGTGTTGTTGCTGTTGACAGATGCCAGGAAGGGGGAAGGAGGGAGTGAGTGAGGAGTGAGTGAGGAGTGAAGAAGGAGGGAGGGAGGGAGGGAGGGAGGGAGGGAGGGAGCAGGAAGCACATTACGCACAGAGAGAGGAGTGTATGTGTGTGTGTGTGTGAGACCTGTGGTGGTGGTGGTGGGGAGGAAAGAGGTGGACCTTACCCCAGGACGCAGAGAGCAACCATTGGGGGGGACTTTGGGAGGGGGACCAGGGGACAGGAGTCAGCAGATTGGTGGGAACCTCCAGGGGGTGTGGGTGGGGTGGTGGGTGGGTGGGGGGTGGGGGTGGAGGGGTCTCGGGGTTGATCTCAGACCTCTGTCACTCACTGAGATGGCTCAGGCGAGGCGGGGGCGAGGCGGGGGGGGGGAGGCGGGTGGGCTCCCTGTGTGGTGCCGGACTCCTCAGTCTGCTGTCGGCTCTGACCGCTGCCGCCGCCCTGGGCACCGACTGCTGGGTCCGGGGGTCGCTGCTGTGTCAGACCGGGGCTCAGTTGGTGAACGCCAGCGGTGGGGAACTCGAGCAGTTCACCGGGAGCTTCCACTACGGCGTGTTTCACGGGCAGAGGGTCCGGCAGTGCGGACTGGGGGGCAGAGCCCTGCCCATCACCTGTGAGTACGGTCCCAGCCCGGGTCAGGCTGTGTGTGTCAGCCCGGGTCAGGCTGTGTGTGTGTGTCAGCCCGGGTCAGGCTGTGTGTGTCAGCCCGGGTCAGGCTGTGTGTGTGTGTGTCAGCCCGGGTCAGTGTGTCAGCCCGGCTCAGTCACTGTGTGTGTCAGCCCAGCTCAGTCACTGTGTATGTCAGCCTGGCTCAGTCACTCTGTGTGTGTGTGTCAGTCTGGCTCAGTCACTCTGTGTGTGTATGTCAGCCTGGCTCAGTCACTGTGTATTTCAGCCTGGCTCAGTCTGACACTGTGTGTGTATGTCAGCCCGGCTCAGTCTGACACTGTGTGTGTATGTCAGCCTGGCTCAGTCACTGTGTATATCAGCCTGGCTCAGTCTGACACTGTGTGTGTATGTCAGCCTGGCTCAGTCTGACACTGTGTGTGTGTTAGTTTGGCTGAGTTCTCACCTCTGCATTAGAAGGTTGCGGGTGTAAACCCCACATACAGACTTTGAGCTCACAGTTTAGGCTGACACTCCAGTCCAGATGTGTGGGGGAGCGTTTCATTGTCAGAGATGTCATCCTTCAGATGAAATGTCAACCTGAGGACCTGTTTACCTGTTCAGGTGGATGTTAAATTAGCAAAGAGTAGAGAAGTTCCTCTCTCCCGGTGTCCTGGGCCAACAATCCCCCAGATAAAATGGAGCATTCACTTCATGGCTGTTTGTGGAACATTGTCGTGCACAAATTGCCTGCCGGGTTCGTCAACAAAATACAGTCACAAATTTGGAATTGTTACGGGAAAAATGGTCTAAAACGGGCAAAGCCTGGGTAGAATTTGGCACCTTAAGGAATTGGGAGGGTTTCTGGTGTGCAGGTTCTTCATCACAAGCTTTAATGGGAAGCATGACTGTAAATGGGTTGTTAAATGAATTGTTTTGATGCAAGATTTCCATCCAGTAAAAGCTGGGGTCACCCGACTGGCTTTCTGAGTGGCATTGAACACATGTGCAGAGGTCACTGAAACATGTCTCACTTAAGAGCCATGGACCCTGGGGGACTATTGAAACATCAGATCAGGAACGGCAAGGATGGGGAGGAATTGTCAGCTGCCTGGAGAACGATCCCCCTGGGTCAGGGCCACACCGCGCTCCATAATTGCCAGTAAAATATAATTCATTGAATTTACAAAGTGGTTAACCGGTCCCTCACAAGGAACAGCTGGGCCACTCTGTCCCTGTTGGATGGGCTTAACAGGGTCAAGGAAGATGTTGGAGGTTAAGCTTTTTCTTGCGAAAGCTCCAGCTGGACCAGCAAGCCAAAGCCCTAATGGGTAGGGTGGTCCTAGCTGGACAAGCTACAGGAAAACTTGCCAGGCAGTGATAACAACTGCAAACTATGAGGTGCTAGCTAGATAGATTCCAGCAGTACCCCAACGCACAGTCTGGGGTCACCAAGCCTTGGCTCTTGCCAAACTGCGCCTAATCTTTTCTGGAATTAGGTAAGCAGAATGCAGTGCTATCGCATTTAATACAGTGGCAACTGAAATGAAATAAGCTGCCTTTTCTATATCAAGTTAAAATTTAAAGAGTCACTACACAGATGTCCTCCTGATGTGAAAGGCCTTGTACCAAGTGCAAGGATTATTATTATTAATAATTATTATTTATTATTATTAATAAAGCAAGTCTAATCTTTCACAAAAGAGTCTCTGCCCGCTTACCCCCCATCAGCAGGTTGCCATCAGGCTATTGTTTAGCTTGAGCGTCAACATTGTTTTGACGAGATTGACGTTGGGAATGTAGAAGAGAAAGGTGCCGTTCATTAGAAAAATTAAGTAAAGGAGCCCAGCTTTCATTGTGACAGGCAGATACAAGGAGATCAGATGAGCTTGCATAACGCACTGAATGGCATGATTCACTTAGTACAATCACAAGAGTCTGAACTAATGAGATCTCTCGCTCGCAAAGCCTATTTAATGACAAATTAGTCCAGAACGAGCAAAGAAAGGAGTCTCACAAAACCCCGAAAAACAACTGCAGGAGATTTAAAGAAAAATTTAATTATTATTTAATTTTTTAGGGAAAAAAATAACTTCTAACTAATGACTGGGTCACAAGAGATAAAGAGCTGTGCCTCTAGTTATCTTTGTAATGGCTTTTATAAAGAATTGCAAAAACAGATTAGACAATCCAACAATGGGAGTTATTGTAACAGAGATTTGAAACATCACCTCGTCTTAGTTCAGAGATCGTTAAAGTCGTAAAAAATTCATTTTTTTATGAAAGCCACGTGTCTGACACATACTTAAGAGCATCCAAACCAAGCTGACAATTCCATGCATCCCACCCACACATGGAAATTCCAGAGATAGGTTACTGGAATGGAATGCACAGTCTCTCCCTGGAGGGATGCATCCTGATTACCTAATTTGGGAAATTATTAGGTTGGCAAAAGCCATGGCTTGGGGACCCCAAAGTGTGTGTTGGAGTAACTGCTGGAGTCTAACCAGCTAAAAGCATATACTGCCATTGATAGCATTCTGTGGCCAGCTTTCCCGCTGCTTGTCCAGCTAGGACCACCCTACCCATTAGGGCTTCGGCTTATAGGGTTTAACAGGATCTGAGTGAGATGACTCCCTGCCCTGTGTGACTGGTCTGCCCTCCAAGAGCTGCTGCTGAGCCAGGCTGGCTGCGCGCTGTCATCAACAGTGCTCTGGAATACTGTGGACCCATTTGGCTCAGGAACCGGACTACGAAGTCCGATACAGAGGGCTGGCTCAATTCTAACATTACGTCGCCAAACATGTCACATTGGAGCCAGTTTAGCTCCAGGGGGACCCCACTTACCTCCATGTCAGGTCTTGGAACCCAAGTCTAAGGTGACACTCTAATGCAGTGTTGGGGGGTTGTTGCATTGTCAGAGGTGCCATCCTTCAGTTCAGATTTTAAATCAAGTCCGTATGCCTGTTCAGGTGAATGTTAAAGATCCCATGGCAGTATTCGAAAAGGGAAGGGTGTTTCCCCCAATGTTCTGCCCAACAATCCCTCAAACAAAATTGGTCACTTACTACACTTCACGGCTATTTGTGGGACATTACTGTGTGCAAATTAGCTGCCACATTACCCACGCACCCACATATCACACCACGTTACCATAAAATCCTGTTAAGCACTTTGAGCCGCTCAATGAAGTGATAAGGCTTCATTATTATTATTATCATCAAATGCAAGGATTATTATTAGTAGTAGTAGTATTTATTTCAAAGCTGTGCATGAGACATCTCCATCTCTCTATTGGCCGGGGCAGACACCGCTCACACCCTGAAACAGACTCCATAGATAGTGTCAGCCTGGATTCTGAGCGCAAGGCCCCCTTGTGGGGTTCTAACCTTCTGACTTGGAGGCAAGAGTGTTACTGACTGAGTCAGGCTGACACCTAAACATTGCCCCCGTGGTATGTACCTGCACGGCATATGAGACGAGAGGCAGGGAATAAAGCAGAATAATATGTCTTGTCTGAAAGGCCCTGTGAGCAGTCAGTGAGGTGGAGGTTGTGGGCTGACAGTAAATGCTGACGGATTGTGGTAACCTCCGTTTCCCACTTTATTGCTTTCTGGGTCAGTGGTTCATATCCCGAGAAGCATTAGCATATCAGTCTTACTGAGGAAGCAGTGGTGTTATCTTTCACTGTGCGTTATAGCTTTGCAGTGACAGAACCAGTCGGGGATTCATGCAGAACTCCCTGACTGAATGAAACACATGGCTAGGATGGGGTCTGGAATCGTTCCACTCAGCTCCTGCTAGCCAAAGCCCTAATGAGTGTAATGGTCGTAGCCGGACAAGCAGCAGGAAAGCTTGTCAGACAGCAATATCAATGCTAAGTTATGTTGGTTTTAGCTGGTTAGAATGCAGCGGTTACCACCAACACACACTCTGGGGTCCCTGAGCCTTGGCTCTTGCCAAGCTGCGCCTAATATCTTCTGGAATTAGGTAAGCAGGAAGCATCCCTTCGAGGAGAGAGTGCACATTCCATCCCAGCCAAGCAAAACATTATATGGAACATTTTGGTTTGGAGACGATGATGGCTGAACACAGTGATGGGTTTCCGTGTGTGTCAACCACCCGGCTGATCACAACGATGGGTTTCCGCATGTGTTCTGACTCAGAGCCAAGAGTGTTAATGACCGAGCCAGGCTTTGGCTGAGGCGTTAAACCACTGGAAGTTGACGAGGGATGAAAGGCGGGTGGTTCCTGTTCTGTGTGGCTCAGTTCTATGTGATGTATTTGTACGGCTGATATAAAGAGACAGTCAGAGAGATGGCATTTGGCAGACGTGATGGAGCAGAGCATTGCGCAGAGCTCTCAGTGGCTGTGTGGAAACTTGATTCTCTCCTGACAGATGGTGGATGAATGTGAAATGTGGTTTGCCCCCCCCCTCCCGCGGACCTCACTCCCGTGGTGCGGGGCAACCAACAGGGAGGCAGTGAACCCTGACTGTAAACCACAGGAGACTGCTTCATTTGTGTAACACTCCCAATACTGCACCAATCCGACTCCGCGCATCAATAACCTTCACGTAACATTTCACTAACAGGGACAGTCAAGGACGGGAGGTGTCAACCGCAGGAGCGCGCTCCCTCCATCAAGTTCGCTAGCTGCTCGTTAAGAGCGACATAGTATGTACTCTGATTAAATGGCTAATGAGAGAAGCTATGTCGGATATTGCTGACTCCCTCCTGCACATTAAACCGGCCACCTCAAACAGAGGGTTGGCACGTTACAGTAAAAACTGGGCACCAGTATCGCTCTCTCTCTCTCTCTCTCGCTCTCTGTCTGCTTGCTTGCGGAGTCCTGTAGCTCAGTGGTTAGAGCACTCGCTTTGCAAGTGAGAGACCGGAGTTCAATCCCAGGCAGAGGGCGAAACCTTGGGTAAGTTTCCTTACTCCACACACCTGATAATAATCCCTCCAAAACCAAAACCAACAATAAAAAATTGGTCATTTTCAATCTACGACTGTTTGTGGGACATTGCTGTGCGCAATTGGCTGCCGCGTTCACCCACAAATATACAGTCAATTCACTTTACAGTGTGCTCTGTGAAGCGCTTTGCGACGTCCTCCCGACATGAAAAGCGCTATATCAAATGCAAGGATTATTATTATTATTGCTTGCGTGTGTACCCCTATACCTCTACCTCACAAGATGTAAAGTGTAGTGACTGCGTATCTGTGTAGGTCTTTCATGGCTCCGTTCTTTGCAGTTTTCCCGGCTTTGCTGAGCGCCATTCCTGCTGGCCTGCATGTCACTGTGCTCCTGCTCTCGGCCTCTCTCATCACCTTCGCTCTGCTCGCTGCTGCCTTCTCTGTGGTCAACGCCTTCGGCAGCCCGTATGAGACCCTCCACGGCACCACCGGCCTGTACCTCTGGAATTTCATCGCTGGTGAGTTCCTCAGATCGGTGGGGGGGTGGGAGTGGGGACGGGAGAGACCAATATCGCTGCGAAGACTAAATTCCACTGTTGTCATCCACAGAGACAGAGAGAGAGACACAGACAGACAATCAGGCACATAGTCACAGACAGACAGACAGACAGACAGACAGACAGACAGACAGACAGACAGACAGACAGACAGACAGACAGACAGACAGACAGACAGACAGACAGACAGACAGACAGACAGACAGACAGACAGACAGACAGACAGACAGACAGACAGACAGACAGACAGACGAGCCTCCGAATGGAAAAAATAATAATCATCCTTATTTGATACAGGGCCTCTCAAAGCACTTCACAGAAATTAGTGTAAAGCGTAGTGACTGTGTGTTTTGCGGATGAACATTCTCTGTGTCAGAATCTGGTTTTATTGGCTGAGCTCAGGCCAGGCTCTGACACAGAATACTGAATAAGCATCCTCCCATCCCGATATCCCCCCCAGCTCCCCCACAGCTGGCTTGGGCTCAGTCGGTCGCACTTTCACCTCTGAGTCAGAGATGGTGAGGCCGCGTCCTTCATTAATAATAATAATCCTTGATTTGATATAGCGCCTTGTTCAGTGTTGGAGTCCGTCGCTTGGTTACATAGTTGTAACCGCTTGTGTCGTCTTCAAATCTTCATGGCCTGGCACCTCTCTACTTCGTCCACCTGCTTACCCCTCAACGCCTTACCGGCTGCCTCTGCTCGCCTGGCTCAGGCCTCCTGCTTGTGCTCTCCGTTCCACCAGTGGCGGCCAAGTTTTCAGCCACTACTCCCTGAAACTCTGGAACACTCTTCCTCTATCCCTCCACTTTGCCCCTTCATCCTCCATCTTCAGTTCACGACTGAAGACCTTCCTCTTCCGACTGTGCTTACAGGCACCCCCCCTTCCCCTTGGCTCGGGTCAGGCTCCAAGATGTTGCCCACATGAACGGCGATATATAAATGCAAGCTGTTGTTGTTGTTGCTCGGCTGACTCAGCTGTTCCCCACTGCAGGTTGCTGTGGTTTGCTGGTGATGATATTATTCGCCGCCGAGGTCAAAGTGCAGCGGCTGTCGGAGAGAATCGCCAACCACAGGGAGGAGCAGTTTGTCTTCCTGACGCGGGCCGAGGCCTTCAGCTTCTCCTTCTGGCTGCTCAGCGTCTGTGCCTCCCTGCACTGTGCCAGCGCCTGCCTGCTCACACTGTCTGGTGCACGGCTGCCCTTTCCCAAGGCTGCCGGGACGGGGGCCGGGGTCGGGGGAGTGGAGCTGATGTACTGAGCCTCCCCCCCGCCCAGGCCTGGCAACATGATAAACAGGCCTCTGTTTACTGTCACGGGAGGTTGCAAGTGCAAAAAGCACCTACATCTGCACGTGCACAAACACAAGCGCGTGCACACTTACACATAACCACGCATGCAAACATGCACGGGTACATATACAAACCTGCACACACATATTCGTGTACCAACACGCACACTTCGCTGCAGCTGCGGCTGAGGTTTCACTTCGATCCTCACTGATAAGAAGTGAACGGACAGGTGGTGAGTTAATGTAATACTCGGGATGGAAGCGCTCGCTCAGTTTGACTATCAGGCACATTGTGGTTTCTGAGCTGCAGCCTTACTGTAAAGGTATGAATATTAAATGAGACACATTAACACAGACAAGAAATGACTCGATTGATTCACGTGCAATGGGACACTCTACTCAGACAGACTGTGTCAGGCTGAGTACTTTCCTGACCTTGAGTTTAGGAATAAAAGCGAGGGAAATTGTCATTTTTATCAATACCCACAGTCACACCACGTTAGTTTGTTACAGTGGGTCATGTTAAAAAAATGGCCACTGATCAGCACTTCCAGGTGATCAGATCTGATCGCTGATGTCACTTCTTGTGAGCTCTGTATCCCCGGATTGAACAGACAACAACAATAACTTGCAATTACACAGCGCTCTTCGTGCACTCAACGGTTGTAGAGCTTGACTCCAAGTTCGGGAGACACGGAGGAAGAGAAAGGTCTGATTATTATAACAACAACAATAATAACCCTGCCAATAAACACCCGCGTTATAAACAGACTCGCAATATCGACACACATTCTATACCAGGATCCAATTGTAACAGTTCTGACAATGTACAATCCTCCTATTTGATCGCTTTAAAATGTCTCACAACATTTCAGAGTTTGCTGTTTTTACTCGTCATTATGTTTATAGGCAAACGCAGCAATAAATTAGCACACAGCAACAAACATCAATTTATATTTCACAGGTCAGACGTACAACATTTCGCAGCGCCTCATAACATGAGGGGAAGGTATAAATACAGTCACTACACTTGATGGCAATTCCCAGCAAAACACGTTAAGGCATTTGGGTGTTACAGGCAATGGATCGAAATACGCCAACTGTTATTCCTAGCATTGGTTAATAAGTGAATATTATTACCATGGCAATGCATTAGTATTTACAGGCAGGGAATGTAGATCGGGCCTGAAATCCAACCCAACTGCAGCTTCCAGCTGAGGCCTGATGTGTTGGAGAAGAAAAGCTGTGAACACATCTGCATGGGGCTTGTCATTAGGGGCAGGACCTGCGATCACTGACTTCAAACACAAACATTCTTAACTCATTTGAAAAACGGTTAAAAGAGGAACTAAAATGCAATATTTGCAAACCAAATTTATTGGAACGTTAGAATAATATATAAAAATCCTGCATAATACAGTGATTATATAATATATAATAATTAATATATAATAATAGAAATTTGCATTTGAAACAGGCCTTATCAACAACAACAACAATAACAACAAAATTACATTTGTAAAGCGTCTTTCACATCAGGAGGGCATCCCATGACATCTCAATGCACTTCATACACCTTTTATTGTAAAGTGGAGTGACTGTGTGTTTGTAGATGGATGTGGAAGCCCAATTGTGCACAGCAATGTTCCACAAACAGCTATAAAACAAATGAACAATTTTATGTGGGGAATGTTGTCGGCCATTCTCTTCTCTTCTCTTTTCAAATAGTGCCATGGGATCTTTAACGTCCACCTGCACAGACACAGATAGAACCTCGGTTTAATTTAACGTCGCATCCTCAGAAGGACAGCACCTATATCAATGCAGCGCACACCCAGCACTGCACTAGAGCGTCAGCCTAGACTGTGATTCCAAAGGGTGACGTGGGGTTTGAACCCACAACCTTCTGACTCACAGACGAGAGCCCTTTCCAACTGAGGCAGGCGGACACTGATGAAATGCTATATAGTTTAAGTTGCTAACTCCAGTTTGAGGGATTGACCTGTCCTTACCCCCCTGGCTCTTTCCTGTATTCTCCCAAATCCCCCTTAGCACATTCTGGTACACAATGGTGAGAGTGCGCTCAATGCGGAGTGAGACAGAAGCCTTGTAATTCACTAAGTGGTCACACGGTGGAGACTATAAACCAAACCTCACAGGAGACCTGAAGCAAATGTCAGTCTTCAGTTACAGATTAGAAAATCATATTTTCAAACACTTTGCGCTGTGCAAACAAACGTGTGTTAATCAGCAAAAGGTAATACAATGCTGAAAACCTGTTGCTCTCCCTTAAATAATCTCTGCATCTGATACAGTGTCTGTAAAGTCGAGACATCTCAAAGCAGTTCCCAGGAATTACTGTAAAGTGCAGGTGACTGTAATATTAATATCTTATATTGCATTAAAAGTTGTTTTACATTATTATATTGCTATATTATAAGTTATTTTATATTATTATATTGTAAGTTGCATTATATTATTATAAATTGTGATAAAGTTATAACTTTATAATATTATAACATTATTGTAAGTTGCAATACAGTAACAAGCTCTAAAACTGAGTTGCGGACACACTTTAGAACAAAGCTGGGTATCACTGCTCACTGTTAACTCTGACCTGGTAAATTGCATACAGTCACCATCTGCCCTGACTCTTGTGTCCCCCACAGTCACACAGCCCTGATTCCACACACACCCTCTCTAACAGCCCTGCCCGAGAGGTGGGGCCAGACTGGGGCTACACTCACACTCAGCTGGTGTCAGAGCAGCGATAGAGACTCACTCACACACACCCTGGTCTGAAACTCACCCAAACTGGGACCTGAGCGACTGAGCAGCGCTGGAGACTGAACTGAGGTGGGTTATACTGAGCTGCGGTGTGCTTGGCATAAATGAATAATCATAATCCTTGCAATTGATATAGCAGCTTATCAACTCGTTGAGACGTTTCAAAGCCCTTCACAGAATAGACTGTAAAGTGGATTGACCGTATTTTGTGTACGAAACACGGCAGGCAATGGCGGCGCACAAAAGGGTCCCGCGAACAGACAAACATTTTTTTTNAGGGATTATTTCCCTCGGAAAGCAATCCGTTAATCGACTAACTAATTGGGTTCCCATTTACTGCTAGGTAAACAGAGGTGCGTGGAGTAAGGAAACTTGACTAAGATTTGGAGCAGCCCAGGAATCAAATTCTATCCATCCCACCTACACGTGGAAATTCCAGAGATAGATTGTATGCGCACTCTCTCCCTGGGGGAACGCATCCTACTTACCTAATTCTGGAGAGTATTAGGCACAAGTTGTTAAGAGCCAAGGCTTGAAGTAACTGCCAAAGTCTAGCTAACTAGCTAAAACCATATAGCTTGCCATTGAGAGCACTGTCTGTGTAATGCATTACAATTGCCGTTTACGACAGAGTGGGAAAGAGTCAGTGTGTGTCTCATGGCCCAGCTGTATCCAGGTAACCAGGGATCAATTACAGGTGGTGATTTGCAGGTTATTGACTGATAACCCACACCAGAAGCTTCTGAGAGTGTTTAAACACTGTTAAGTGGCCCCCTTAAACCATAATAAATCACAAAACAAAAAATAAATGCTGCCGTGAATGATCATCCGCCACTGGGAAGTGGACTGGATCGCTCGACTATCAGCGGTCATGCCTTCAGCCTCTCTGCCTCTACCCTCTAGAACTCCATCCCGGAGTTGCTCCACCTCATCTCCTCTCTTGTCTCCTTTAAGGTTCGTCTCAAGACTTTTTTCTTTGAAGGTGCCTTAAGCCACCTTCCGGTCCCCATCCCCTCTTGCCTTGTACCCCTCCACACCCCCAGCTCGGGTGCAAACCCTTGACTCTCCAGCACTTTGGGACATCCTTCTGACCTGAAAAGCACTAAATAAATATAATTACTTGTTGTTGTAATATAATAATGAAACCCAACTCAGACCATGTCCTCTTTCAGTGAGAGTAAGGATTGACTGCAGGCTGTTTCTTGCTGTGATGACTGCAATAACTTGCCTTTACACACAGCCTCTTACAGGGTATCCTGTGAAAAGCTTGAGCCTTTTCATGCCTAACGCGAGCACAGCGCTCGGTGAAATGTTGAAGGTTTAAGACATAGAATCTGAGTCTTTGTGTGTGTTTGCACATCATAAACTAATCACCCAGCGAGGCACCAAACAAACACGTCTTTGTTGGCAGACATGCCAGGATTAGTTGGCATATACAGCTTTTCTACAAGATCACAAGTTTACTACGGATGAAGAAGGTCTTTTGGCCAATTTGATCTCATCTTTCTAGAAACCCACCCCACCCTCTCCCATCACAGCTTCCAGCACCCACAGCGCTAGAATAATATTAATCCTTGCATTTGATACACCCCCGTCCTCCCATCATGTTGCGATGTCTCAAATGCTTCACAGAATATACTGCAAAGTGAACCATATAATGAGTGGATGTAATATAATATAATGAGTGGATCAGGTGTTGAGTGAAGCAGGACAGATTCAGGTTGGTGAATGGAGATTCAAAGTAAAGCTACCTACACTCTGTCCCGAACACACCCGGGCTCAGTTGGTTGTACTCTCGCCCCTGAGTTGTGGGTTTAAACCCCATGTCGGGATTCGGAACTCATATAGTCTCTAGTGCAGCGTTGGGGGAGTGCTGCAGCGTCGAAGGTGCTGTCCTTCAGATGAGATGTTAAACCGAGGTCCCGTCTGTGCCTATTCAAGTGAATGTTAAAGATGTCATGGCGCGATTCAGAAAGACAAGAGAGTTTCTCCCAGTGTCCTAGCCAAGAATCTCCCAACCAAAATTTATCACTCCATGTCTGCTTGTAAGATATTGTTGTGTGCACATTGACAGACAAAACACATTACACTTTACAGGATTTCTTGTGGAATGCTTTGAGACGTTCTGACAATGCGATAAGGGATTATATCAAATAAAGGATAATAGTGTTCTAACACACTGGGCAATCTTGGAACAGCGACCTCTGCTTCACCACTTGGTCATTTGTGATTTCCTACAGTGACCGTTCTAAGTGAGATGACTGGTTGAGACGTGAGTTGGGTGTTGCTTTGTGCTGTGAGCCCACCATGAGCTGGGTAGAGACTATCCCCAACGGACCTTTCACACTCAAGACTTTCATCCCGTCATTCTGGGCTGGGTTCCAGACGATATCCCAGTGCACAAAAGCTGGCTTTGCTGGCACATCGTGTGACCCTGAGCTATTCAATGGCGAAATGCAGAGCAATATCCATATCTTTCTAGAAACCCACCCCACCGCTGCCAGCCTGGCTCACGCTAATATAATAATCAGTTGGCACAAAACCAAATCCCTGTTTGGGAACAGAAATCTGTATCTTCTTCATAGTCCGTGTGGTTGGGTGACAGAGGCAGAGAGCACCAGGTCCCTGGAAGAGGATGAATTATTTACAGTAATCCGATCGAGAGAGAGTGATGGGACAATCCAGGATGTCATCGTGTCAATCCAGCGCTGACATTTCCCCGATCACTGATAAGATCTGGCTTCATAGCTGGCCATCAGTTCTCGGGAGCTGTGTCTGTCGCAAGCTCTTGGCTTCACAGTTACAGAGAGCGCTGCTCACTGTGTTGTGTGTAATAAAAATTTAATCCTTATAATCCTTGCATTTGATATAGCGCCTTATTACATCATTGGGACGTCTCAAAGTGCTTCACAGAATACATTGCAAAGTGGATTGACTCACGGATGGACATGAAGCTAAGTAAAGAACGGGACTCGGGCGAGGGAGACCTGGATGAGATAAATAATAAGATCAGTGAGCTGGACAAGTGGAGGGAAATCTTTAGCCGTCGGGGGTAAGTAGGATGTATTAGTTTAATAACAATAATAATCATCCTTACATTTGACCTAGTACCTTTCACATTGGGAGGACGTCTCAAAGCATAGGATATACCATAAAGTGTAGTGACTGTGTGTTGCTAGCTCTTTCAAGAAAGTGACACTGCTGTAGACTGCGTGGAGTGAGGGGATCATACAGGGATGAGAGGCTGAGGATCTGGAAATGATGGGATTGTATTCGCTGAAGCAGATAAGGAATCTGATCAGACTTTTTCAAAATCAGGCATGTTTTCATAGGATAAATAGATAAATGATCAGGGATTTCCACTGATCAGTGAGTCAGTAACAACAGGGTGCAAGCTGAGAAACAAGCAGAGAAAGGCAACAGTTAGAAGGATGTTTTTGATGCAGAATGTGGAATGCTTTTCCCGTCAACGGCTGCTGAAGCTGAGCCGGTGACTGTCAATAAAAGGGAATTGTATACAAACCTCGGGAAAAATCATATGATAGGGGATTGGGTAAGAACAAGAATAGAGTAGAGATCTTCAGTGGCGGAGCCAGCACTTCACTGATTTTGAAAAACTTCAATCAGATTTCTTGTCTGCTTCAGCGACTACAACGAATGCCATCGTTTGTCAGTCTAGCAAATGGGAGGTTAGGAGAAATATACTCACACACAGAGTGGTTAAGATGCGGAATGCCCTGCAGGGAGCTGTGGTTGAGGCAAAATCCATATTAGCTTTCAAAAGGGGACTAGGTAGATACCTTAAAAGGAGTAAACTACAGAGGGATGGGGAAACGGCAGGTAAATGGGACTGAAAGGATTTCTCTTAACAACGACAACAAGATTACATTTGTATAGGAGCAGCACAGACACAATGGACCTTCTGTTGTGCTGTAAATGTTATGGATCCATGGATGAAATTTAGTCGTCTTTAATTAAATGATTGCTCAGATGTAAGTGTAGTTGATTTTTCCGTGCGTAAACTGTTTACAAGGTGCCGGCTTGCCTGCCTGTCTGGCTGTGATGGATGGATTGCATTTAGTCAGGCCTCCAGTTAATGGGTTTGTTGAGCATAGCAAAGATCAACACTGAACGCATCCAGACAAAGGCAGCTCTCAACACATGGAATGAGGGATGTGCTTGTCGGGGGATGTGGAGTGTAGCAGTGTGACAACAGTAGCTGTGTATCAGGTTTAAACATTGGATCATTCACTCACACACACACACACACCTAATGTTCTCTCCTCATCTCCCAGTTTACTATAGCAGAGATAGAGGAGAGAGGAGGGAGGGGAGGATAATAACAATAATCCTTGCACTTGATATATACATCTCAAAGCGCTTCACATTGTAAATTGGATTGACTGTATTTTGTGAGCGAAACACGGCAGCCAATTGGGCACAGCAGCGTCCAACAAACATTTGTGGATTGAGTAACCAAGTTTTTTTTAAGGATTATAACCCCAGGAAAATGATCCACCAATCAACTAACAACCTGGTTCCTACTTACTGCTAGGTAAACAGAGACGTGTGGCATAAGGAAACTTGCCTAAGGTTTCATCCCGCCTGGGAATCGAACCCAAGTCCTCTCGCTGGCAAAACGAGTGCTATAACCATTACGCTATGGGTTTCCCAGGATGAAGGGAGAGGAGGAGGAAGGGAAGTGAGAGAGTAGAGGGTCAGTGATCCGGCTTTATCCAGTGAGGGTACAGCGAGCGGCGGTGGTTTGGGGACAGGGGAGGAGGGCCAATCGCTTCCTGTTAAATTGTAACATTCCCTTTTTTTCTTGATCCACAGATTGCAGTTCAAAGACACAACACTGAAGGTAAGTGCCTGCAAACAACTCTAATAACACAATATAGTTTCTCCTGGTAGGAGAATCTATAACCAGGGGTCACGGTCTTAAAATTAAGGGTCAGCCTCTTAGAACAGAAACATTTCTTCACTCAGAGGGTAGTGAACTTATGGAATTCACTACCCCAGAAGGCTGTAGATGCTCAGTCCTTGAACAAGGCTGAGACTGATAGATTCTTGAAAAATAGAGGGATTAGGGATTAGGGGATATGGGGATAGGTCAGGTAATCAGAGTTAGGTGAGAATATCAGCCATGATCTTATTGAATGGCGGAGCAGGCACGAAGGGGCAGGAGTAGGCCGATGGGTTTCCGCAGGTGTCAGACACCCGGCTGGCCAAAAAAATAACGATTGACCCACAGGCTGAAACATGCTTTGCTGCAACAAGTTACCATGGAGTGTATTGACTGTAATTGTCGGTAAATTAGGTGATTCAGCAAACGCACACTGGATGTTTGTTACACCCCAACGCACAGGATATTGGGAATCGTGACCGTGTCATAGATTGGAACTGAAAGGCTCACGTGACACACGCAGAAACCTGTCACCGTGACCAGCCTGTGTCTGACCCACGCAGAAACCCATATCCGTCATCAGCTGGTGTCTGATGCAGACGGAAACCATTCAGCATGCTTCAGTCTCTGAACCAGACAGAGAGTTCCTTGAGTTCCACGGGTGGTACGGGGCAGAGGAAACTCAGAGTGTGAGCGGAGGAGGTGGAGAGGGATGTGTGGGGGAGGGGAAAGAGACAATTAGCGGAGAGGATGGGCGAAGGGATTTGTTAATTAAGGAATCATGTTAAGAAATAGAACAGAGTCAGCACTTGTGTGGCAATTAGTTTGGAGAATGGCAGAACATGCCTCAGAGATGCAGGAACTGAGACGAGGAATCTCCTAATGGGAGGGTGTGGGGGGGAGCAAAGGAGAGTTCGGGGGAGTGGCATTGAGTTCTACAGAGTCACATAAGTTCATCAGTCACGCTGAAGCCCTTCATCCCTGGATCTGGATCCCCTTCAACCTGACTGACAGAGTGAGATGTCTCCCGAATTATCACACGCCACAGAAAAGGCAGCCAGTTCAAAGCCGAGTTACATTGAGCTGCTGCAGGAGGACTTTAACAAAAGCCAGGGTGTGAGTACCGTTCTGTCAGAGAAAGAAAAGAAGCTTCACTTTCATTTGATCTTTACTCTCTCACCTTCTGCCACGTCCCACAGTGGAGATTCAGCCTGGACTGTATTATACACAGTGTCTCTGTAACCGACCGTTACACAGAGGGTCTATAACAAAGTCCAGGAGTGAGACGTTAAACCGAGGTTACATCTGAACCTGTTCAGGTGGATGTTAAAGATCCTGTGACACTAATTGAAAAGAGAAGGAAGTTTCTCTCCCCAATGTCCTGGCCAACAAACCCCCAGATAAAAACAGTCACTCACGCCATGGCTGTTTGTGGAACGTTGCTGTGTGCAAATGTTGCTGCCACGTTTGCCCTACAAAATACCAGATACCACACTTCACGGCTTTTCCTTGTGTTTGGAGATGTCCGGACAGAGCGAGTACCAGCTGCTGTGCTAATCCCTCTCTCTCTCTCTCGCTCTCTCTCTCTGTCTCTCTTGCCGCTCACAGAAGAGTCAGGACAGCCGGCGAGTGGACAGTGATGGGGAAGATGGGGCTGGGCACACGCTCGCCAAGCCTCGCGGTCACGCCCCTGCCTTCTGTGCCCCCTACTCCATCCCGAAGGCATTGTTGGCCCCCACTGGCCGCGGGGGGTCACCTATCACACAGCACACAGCCCTGGTAAGCCAATCCCTCCAATGCCATTCCCCCCCCCCCAATTAGAGATGAAACTTTATAGCATTTAAATAAAGACCCGATGGAATGCAATCCCCGGAGTTTGGTGTCAGTGGCTGCGAGAGACATACGGTGCCCTGTGCAGGACAAAGAGGAAACAAGGAGACGATTGTGTTTGGCGTTTTCCAAACGAGGGCTACAAAACCCACCTGTACGTCGCCTGCCGCTGACAATGCTGCGTCCCTACACAGTCTCGGCAGCCGCTCACGCTCACTTCAGTGGCTGCTTCCTGCAACAGGAAGGGAATTGTGAGATTAACACAGACACGAGTTACACTGGAGAGTGATCTGAAAATGGGGAAGGAAAGGGGCAAGGTGAAGGGATTCAGGGAAAGAGCTCCAAACGTTTAGTGACTGGAGTGGAGGGGGATGAGGGGCAAACAGGAGGGCAGAGGGCGTGGGGCGGAGGGAGCGGGGCGGAGGGAGCGGGGCGGAGCAGCAGTCGGGCATGGACACCTTTGACAGCTCATTAGCTGCTGCCCCTCTGGGCTCCAGCACTGTACCTCACACCAACGGGAGTGTCTGACATCCACAGTTTTTCTCACTGCAGGAACTTCGCAGAGTGCTGTTTGGAACAACATTTCAAGTATTTAATTACGAGTGGAAGAAATCGCACTTTAAATTCCGAGAGGCATTCTCAGACTTGTCCTATGCACTGGAGGCAGAAAGGGTTGGTATCAATAACAACAATTACATAGTGCCCTTCACACGGGGTAGCGTCTGAGTGTTTAACAGCCCAGGCGGGAGGTGGGGGGAGATGACTGTAAGTATGGTTGAAGAGGAAGGTCTTCAGGCGTGATCTAAAAAAGCATAGCCGCCGATGGTGGAGCAAAGGGCGAGGGATGTGGAGCAGGCTTGAGTTTGCGGAGCAGAGAGTCTGGGCAGAGGGTGGGGGAGGGGGGGTGTGGTTGAGAGATCACAGAGCAAGTGGGTGAAGAGGTAGAAGGTTAGACTGAGGATCTTAAAGTCAATAATTCTGTCCCATCTTAATGTGGGAGAAATTCCACCTGGATCTAAAGCATTTAATTTTACTTAGCATTCCCAAATATTCAAGTGTTAGAGAAAATCCTCAATACAGCCTGAATTTTAAAGCAGTTTATCTTGAACGACTCGGAAATTCTGAACATTTAAAAAATGCCACTGAAGTCAAGGGAATCCTGACGGAACTGTCCTTTGAACGAGGCAGTAAATAGTGGGGTCTCCACTAAGAGTCATAATATTAACAATCCTTGCAGTTGATATAGCTCTTTATCACATCTTCGAGATGTCTCAAAGCCCTTCACGGGATGTATTGTAAATTGAATTGACTATACATTTTGTGGGGACGAAAGTAGGTGGCATTTGAGGTCTTATTTGGAAGTTGTTGTAAGCTGTGTAACCTCGGCTCAGGATAAAAATGGAGTAAATGCGGGTTATAGATAATGAGGTGACACAGTGCTAATTGCGCCTTTTCTCGGCAGAGCGGCAGCAGGGCGGTGCAGATGGCCATACAGGCTCACGTCATCAAACATCTCCTCTTCACACCGAGTCCTGAGCTGGCATCTCCCAGCATCAAACGGTACAACCCAGCTCCAATTAACAGCATCCCTGCGTGTGATACACCACCTATAATATAACATCACAATTCCCTCTCTCCTTTTCTCCCTCTCCTCGTCTTCTCTCGTTTTCTTTCTCTCCCTGGAAAGGCGCTGTGTTCTCTCCTGTTCTCTCTTGTCATCGCCCTCCTCTTCTCTCCTGTTATCTCTCCTGTCTCTGATTTAGCTCAGGTGTTAAGCCAGGATTGTTAATTGCCGTGGGACACCCTCCCGACATGAAAGCCGAAGTGAAAGGGTAAATTGTGTTGTGCCTCTGTGTGGTGATTTTCTGTTTTTGTCAGTGGTTGGGGTGTGAGGTTGATGCAGTGACTGGGGATGGTGTGCCCATAAGCGGGGTCTCCTTGGAGCTGAACTGGCTCGAAAGTGACAAGCCTGGCAATGGAATGTCGGAATCAAGCCTGCCCTCAGGTCCACAGTTCTTCAGGGCACTTCTGATGACAGCAAAGCCAGCCTGGTTCATCGACAGGACCTGGAAGGGCAGAACCATCACTGGATGCAGCGAGTCATCATACTCAGCTCCTGTTAACCTTGCAAGCCAAAGCCCTAACAAGCAGCTGAAAAGCTTGCCAGCAATATCAGTGGGGTTTTAGCAGTTACCCTAATGCACACTCTGTAGTCCCCAAGCCTTGGCTCTTGCCGATGTGCGCCTGATACTTTCTGAATTAGGTAAGCAGGATGCATTCCTCCAGGGAGAGAGTGCGTATTCCTTTACAACAATCTATCTCTGGAATTTACGTGTGTAGGTGGGATGCGTGGAAATCTCAGCTTGGTTTGGATACTCTTTAGCATGATGGTGGGTTTCCGTATGTGTCAGACACCCACCTGGCTGAGCAAACAAAAAGTGTCCTATTTCCTGCCCTCTCTTACAGTCTGCATGGAGTGGGACAGAAGCAGCAGGAGGGAGCACTGGGATCTGCACTGACGGACATTCTGTGGATGGCCGGAGAGGGAGAGAAAGCCGTGATCAGCTTGGTGACAACCGACAGTCACTTACCTCCTTCAGTAGACTACAAGATGGATGGCTACACAGAGAGGGTAAGAGCCATTCTGTGTCTCTCTCCCACACACGCACAGCGGTAAGCTAAGGTGCTAATTGCCTGCCGCGTTTCGCCCCCAAAACATATAGTCAATTCACTTTACAGTACATTCTGTGAAATACTTCGAGACATCTCAACGATGTGATATTAAATGCAAGGATTATTATTATAAGGTTCAGTTTTACCCAGTGAATGGTCGAACTTATTATGATGTCCAAGTGCTTCACAGTGAATTGCTGCTGCTGAGACAGAGGTTTGTGGTTTTGAGCCCCACGTCAAGTCTCTGAGCTCACAATCCAGGCTGATGCTGCATTGTCGGAGGTGCTGTCCTTTGAATGAGACGTGAAGCCGATGTCATGTCCACCTAATCAGGTCACATCACCTATTCCATGGTATTATTGGCAGAGATAAGGCAGTTTTTCCCAGTGTCCTGATTGACAATCCTCCAGATTAATCGATCAGTCACCTCATGGCTGAGGTAATAAGGTCATGGAGCTCAGTGCAGGAGAGGCACGAGCTGCAAAGGTACCTTAACTGCCTCATTTGCCTACAAATACGCAGTCACTACACCTTACAGCAATTTCCTGTGAAGCGCTTGGAGATGTGTCAACGTTGTGGGCGTCCTATCAAAAAGCAGGGACATCACTATTTCACTGGTTTTAGTTTAATGGTCTTTGCTTGTTCCAGGACCTGTTCTGTTCCCTTTGGGCAGCAATTTGCCCTCTTGTGATCCAGGACTCACACTTTGCTTCTTGTTTCCTCAGCTCCAGCTGTTTCACTTCACTGAGAAGGCAGAGCTGCAGAACTTCATCTCCGAACACATCAATTGTGTGAGTATCAACCAGGGCACACTGACGGCTGTCTGACAGTCACACCACGTGGCACTGTGCGGTTCACAGGCGAGTGGCTGATCACAGAAGGTAGGAAAGACCAGATTACAAATACAGAGGCATAGAACGAGAAAGAATGGAGACAAACACTAAACTGGTCCCAACTGCTGGTTAGGGTTAGGACGGAGCACTGTGCACACTTTTGGGCGTGGAGTCCTGTAGCACATTGGTTAGAACACTCGCCTCGCAAGCAAGTGGATCAGGTTTGATTCCCGGGCAGGGCGAAACCTTAAGCAAATCTCTTTAATCGACACGCCTCAGTTTACCTAGCAGTAAGTAGGAACCTGGTTGATTAGCAGATCGCTTTCCAGGGGTAAAATCCTTCTTTGAAATCCGCGACCATTTGTGGGACACTGCTGTATGCAATCGGCTGCCGTGTTTCGTCCACAAAATATACAGTCAATTCACTTTACAATATATTCTGTGAAGCTCATTGAGACGTCTCAATGACATGATGAGGCGCTATATCAAATGCAAGGATTATTATTATTTACCACTCCATTATCAAAAGAATGTAAACAAATGGAAAAAGTGTGGTGTAGATTCACGAGGATGTTACGAGGGTTAAAGGTCTCCTAATTATGTCTACAGTGCTCCCTAACCCTAAACCTTAACTCAATCCTAATGACCCTGTGAGCATTTAGAGGGTCTGAGTTGGAAAAGCATGTCCAGTTATTGACCATTTTGAGAATTACTAAACTTTGGTTTCTCTATTCACAAAGGAAACCGTGTATCTAACTTGTACCGGGTTTCACCTCTTTCTTTCCAATCAGTTTAAAGATGAAGGGAGCCATGGCGTTATCCTCTTCCTGTACAGTTTGATCTTCTCCAGGACTCTCACACGGTAAGCGATTAGAATTCCGGGCTGTGGGCATGATCTGGATCTGGGAGAGATTCATCTGAACATCATTTGTCCCATTTGATCTCAACTTTTCAGAATACCCACTTTACCGTCTTCCCAGAACAACAATAACCACATTTATACAGCACCTTTCACGTTGAGAACACATCCTAAGGCACTGGTTAGTTAAAGGTTTGCACCCAAGCCAAGGGACAGAATCAAAAGATGGTGGAGGGTAGGAGGAGTGGGGTTTGGAGAATGACCATAGGCACGGTCAAAGAGGAAAGTCTTGAGACGGGCCTTGAAGGAGGCGAGGGAAGCGGTGAAGCGGAGGGGCTCCAGGATGAAGTTCTCGACGGTGAAGCAGAAAGGCTGAAGGCCTGATCACTGACAGAGGGGTAAGCAGGCTGGGGCACTTGAACCAGAGCCCACCAAGTGGAGTGAGTGAGTAGGTTGATGGTGTTAATAGGTCACAGAGGGGCAAGATCATGTAGAGCTTTAAAAGTGAGCACTTTCAGCCACTACGCCCCAAGACTCTGGAACACTCTCCCTCAATTCTTCCGCCTTGCCCCTCTCCCCTTTTTCAAGTCATGCCTGAAAATCTTCCTTTTCGACCGTACTTATGGCCACCTAACACTCCCACCCACCCCACCCCCGGCTCGGTGCCAGGTCTCTGAGACGCTACGCTGCGTGGAGGGAGCTATATAAGTGCAATTTGTTGTTGTTGGAGGATCCGAGTCTGGAGGATGTGGAGCCAGAAGAGCCAGGTGAGGCTCGATAATAGGGTCATGGGGCTCAGTGCAGGAGAGGACACGAGCTACAAAGTTCTGAATAATCTGCAGTTTGTGGAGGAAAGAGTTAGGAAGGCCGACAAGCAGGGAGTTAGCATAGTCGAGACTGGATGTGATGAAAGCATGGATGAGAGTTTTGGCAGCCTGAAGTGAGAGGCAGTAGTAAAAGTGGATAAGGTTGCGGAGGTGGGGGAAGGCAGAACGGGTCATGGCACGGATGTGAGGTTTAAAGCACAGTTGAGGGTTGAACAAGACACCAAGGTTCTGGACTGGCTCAGTGAGGTGGAGTGTGCTGTCAGCGCTTGAGGTGAGGAGTTGCTGATGGGAGCCAAGCAGTTGGCTTGCATCCAGGTCTTGATGTCTGACAGGCAATCTTAGCTGCTTACCTGAGCTGCTTGTTAACTGTGCGGTGGGGGGGGGGGGAGGCAGTCCAGCCCACAGCTGCTGTTGCCTACCTTTCCACTTCTCTTTTTGCTAATTTCCTCCTCCAATCCCCTTCACCATCTCCTGAGGGTGATTGGCATCCTTTTCCTCTCCCCTCGGGCACAGTCTTTCAGTTACCTTCTGACCCTTCTCATGCGTGACCGCTGACAGTGAGTTTCGGAGGGCATTGGTGGGGAAGGGGAATTGGTGGGAAACCCGATCCTCTCCTCACCCGAGCTCCAAACTCACATCTTCCTGCTCTCAGACCACTGCCCTCACTGACACCAGTTATCCCAACTGGTGGGTCTGAGGTTCTTACTGACACCAGCTTAACCCAAATACATGACCCAAAAAGTAGTCCATCAATTACCTTCCACTAGCACTGAAGAATATATTTGTACGTTTGACCCAGAGCTCTGTCGGACTCTTATCTAATGCCGTTCCTTTAGGCTACATGAAGACCTGGACAGAAGCACCTCTCACCTCTTGCAGCTAAGTCTGGGGAATTTCATCTGCCGACAAGTAGGTCCTGTTATTTTTTCCCTCAGTTTACTCCAGTTTTCCTCTTCCTTCTGGTGACGGTTTGGCCACGGTGGGGCTCGAGTCCACCAGCACTGGTGCTCTGTGTTGGTTCACACAAGATCTTCGCTTCCTGGCGGGAAACCATCTCTAAGAGCTTCACAACAACAACAGCAAATTACTATAGCACCTTTCATGTCGGGAGGACTGGAGGGAATTGTTGTGAAGTGTGGGGATGTGGGGGTGGGTGGGGGAGACGGCAAGGGACTGGGGGATAGTGGGGGCAGGGGGGTGGGGAGTTTGAGAGCTGTGCAGATGAGGCGAGGGGAGGTGTCGAGTGGCTCCGCTCTAGCCTGTGTCACTCCCTGGTGGGGGTAACAGTCCGTCAGAAAAACCCACAGGTTTAACTCTTCACTGTGTGTGTGTGTGTGTGTGTGTGATGCCTCTGTGTCCTGTGTGATCGCCGCAGGCTTTGATTAACCTATTGCTGACTGGGAGAGCAAGCCCCAATGTCTTCAACGGGGACCTGGATTACAATGCCGGAAGCGGTGGGATGGAGGGTCCGCTGCGGGGGGTCCTGGCTCGCAGCGACGTGGGCTTCCTATCCTGGAGCCGCGAGCAGCACCTACAGGTGAGGCTCATACTCACTGCTGCCTTTGTTTAACAGGGACAGTGGGGTGAATGCACTGACGTGTGTTGCCAAGACCAGGGGTGTGAGGGCAGGTAAATGGGACTGAAAGGATTACTCTTGAGGGAGCTGGCACGGACACGATGGGCCAATTGGCCTTGTTTGCTATAAAATCTTTGTTGCTACCTCATCGATTCCATTCAGACCTGGGTGGGGGGAGTTTGGTGTCAGCCTGGCTCACTCTTGTCTCCAGGGCAGAAGGTTGTGGATCCATGCCTCACATCGGGACTTTGAGCTCACAGTCTAGGCTGAAACGCCTCTGCAGTGCTGGGGGAAGCACTGCATTGTTGGAGGCTTTGTCCTTCGAATGAGATATTATCCAATGATCTGTTTATGGGTGTTCAGGTGGAAGCTAAAGTATAATAATAAAAATATTAGTAATAAGCCTTGCATTTGATATATTGCCTTTCACCTCAGAAGGACATCTCAAAGCACTTTGTGAGAGTTATTGTGAAGTGTAGTGACTATATTTTCCGCTATCGGAAAAGAGGAGGCAGCTTCTCTCCTCCGGTATCCTGGTCAACAATCCTCCAAATAAAATCAGTCGCTCACTTTGTGGCTGTCTGTGGGACAAGGCTGTGTGCAAACTGGCTGCTGCGTTCAATTACAAATACAAATAGTATATGAGTGAGAGAGAGATTGTGTGTGGGTATGCGTGTGGGGCAGAGAGTGAGGGAGTGGGAGGAAGTGCGGGAGTGTCAGTGAGGGCAATCTCCGAGGCTGACTCACTGCCTGTTTTGCTGACAGTGTCAGTCAGATGGAGACAGCACAGTGCATACCTCAGCCCAGCCCCCTCACCCACATTGCTCAGTGCCTCAGCCTCACAACACGCTTCACTTCAATCACTGTCCAATTGCTAAGAAACCGGACAAAGCGCTCCGATCGCTCTGCTGATAATCCAGCCACAACACGGCAACAAACCAGCAACAAACCGTGACCTGATAACATGTCCAGCCTCCCCCTAAACCTGCCTAAGCATTTCATTCCCTTTGCTTTGTACAGGGTGACCAAAAAGTCATGATACCATCACAATGTCTGATCAGTCTTAAAGAAATGATAATTTTTTTGTTTAGAAAATAGGGTAGATACCACTACTTTTTGGTCACCCCGTATTTTTAGTGTTCTGAGTCCTTGGAAACAGTACAGCCTCTCCTCACGCAGGAGCCAGTTTGCCCAGCAATGTCCCACAAACAGCCACAAAGTGAGTGACCAGTTTTATTTGGGGGAATTGTTGGCCAGGACTCCAGGAAATGGATTCTCCCTTCTCCTTTCCAAGAGCATTGCTGGATCTTTAACACACACCTGAACAGGGACCTTGGTTTAATGTCAGATGGCGATGGCACCTCTGACAAAATAGCTCCCCACTCCCCCCAGCACTGCTGGAGTATCAGCCTGGATCATGGCGCTTAAACCCACAGTCATTCTGACTCAGAGGCGCAAGCGACTGAGCCAGGCCAACACCAGTAATTTGTAGCAGAGCAGAGAATCACTACACTGTAAAGTAACTCGCTCAGTTAGTGGCAGGGAGCCATAGCTTTATAATAATAATCTTTGATCAAGCGCATTTCACATCGGTAGGATATTTCACACAGATTGCACGAATAGATTGCAAAGTGTAATGACTGTATGTTTGTAGGCAGTAATAATAAAGGATTATTATTATATCTAACTCACAAGGTGCCACCTGGGAATGGAGACCATAGAAGCGGACAACACAGCAGAGCAGGAGGCCATTTAGCCATTATTTCATGTTGGTGTTTACTCCTCCAAGAAGCCATCCATTCTAATCCCAATTCTGAATCAGTTGGCAGCACTCTCACCTCTGAGTCAGCGGTCAAATAGGAAGACAGGACCTTAACCTTTCATTGTGCCTTTGGCCACACTCCCCGCAACCCCCTCCCCCCGCCACACCTCTTACCCTCAAATCCTCTTCATTCCAACCTCTTCACTGTCGTTGGGATGTGCTTCTGACGTGAAAGGCGCTGTCTAAATGTAACTTGTTGTTGACTTGTTTGTGTGTTAGGTTGGGAGCATGCTCAAAACCCCCAAACTACCTATCTGGCTTTGCAACATCAATGGGACCTACAGCATCTTCTTCAGCACCAATCGCCTGCTCTTGTCTGATTGGAAAATGGAGCACCTGTTTGATCTATTCTTCTACAGCGGACAGCCATCGCAAAGCAAGACGGTCACACTAACCATAGGTGAGGAGGCCTCGTCACCTCCACACTCAAACCCTCCTTCCAACACAGGAGCTATAACTGCTTGTGGGGCTGGTGTTGGGCTCCTCAATGACAGTGTATCCAATATAGGAGAACAGAAACAGGAGGAGGCCATTCAGCCCACCAAGCCTTTACTGTCAATTTCTAAATTCCTAGGAGATCTTTCAGTCGCATACCCCCCAGACCCTTCAATCTTATTTCCCTCAGGTCCGTCCATCTACCTTTTAGCATCTATAGCACCTTATCACGTTATTCAGACATCTCAAAGCGCTTCACAGGATATACTGTAAAGTGGAGTGACTGTGTATTTTGTGGGCGAAACGCAGCAGCCAGTAGCGCACAACAATGTCCCATCTTTACTCTTTCTGTCTCGCTCTCCCTCTCTCACAGACACTCACTCCCATCATTGGGAGGAAGGGCTACGTGAAGACGAAAGTGATCCCGAGAAAAGGTTTCCTTCCGTGGAGATGACCGTTCGCACCAAATGGGAGGGGGCGGCCATCGACTGGCATGGGACTATCCCATTCTTCTGAGGTGGGGGTGAGGGGGGGGGGGAAGATGCGTGCAGTACGAAGCCTGGCCGCTAACAATGGACTGTTCCTGCGTGTCGCCGGGAGGGGCCAATGGAGCTCAAAGCAGGAACTCCGTCTCTTGTGATGCAGATATTTACCTCACACTCGTGATTTGTTTCAGAGAAATATTTTGTGTTTTTTTTTTCCTGCGGGGTTACGGTACATGAGTTATCATTAAATAAGAAAGCTTGAAACACCCGCCCAGTCTGTGCGAAGTTCCTGATCTCAGCCAGAGCCACGTGGGGTAGGGAGAGAGAGAGAGAGAGAGAGAAGGGAGCAGCTCCTGATCCCCGGCCCAGCTAAAGGGAGGGGGTGAAGCTGTGAGGTCGGGCCACAATCGCAGTCAATTAACCCTCCTTACCCTCACGCTGGGTGACGTGTTTGGCAGCGGAATGTTGGAATCGAGCCATCCCTCTGTGATGGCCTCGGTTATCCAGGTCCGCAGTTTTCCAGGCCACTGCTGATGGCAGCACAGCCCAGTCTGGCTCATCAGCAGGACTTGGAAGGGCAGACCAGTCACTGAGGGCAAGGAATCCTCGCACTTAGCCCCTATTAACCCTGGAGACCAAGAGTGATTCTAGTTGGACAAGCAGCGGGCAAGCTTGTCACACAGCGATATCAATGGCATATTACATGGTTTTAGCTGATTAGAACAGTTAGACTCCAGCAGTCACCCCAACACACACTCTGGGGCATTTCCAAGCCTTGGCTCTGGCCAACCTGCGCCTAATACTCTCCGGAATTAGGTAAGCAGGATGCGTCCCTCCGGGAAGAGATCACCTATTCCATTCCAATAATCTACCTCTGGGATTTCCATGTGCAGGTGGAATGCATGGAAACCTCAATTTGGATACTCTTAAGCACGGTGATGGGTTTCCGCCCGTGTCAGAGACAAAAAGAAGAAAGGAGGAGAGCCATTTGTTCTTATCCTTTATTTCCCTTTGGGACCGATACTGCCCTGAGCAGGAGAACAGGGGGAGGAAGCAGTGATACCACATTATCTGGTCAAGTTTTTAGTGACCACCGACAGAACCTGTTTGAATGTTGTTTGTTATCGTCCCCTGGTGGCCAGGTATAGCTGTAGCCACACATACTGACATTGGCCAAGAACAAACTGATGCTCTGTTTAAAAACTATACTTTTTTCGTGTACCACACACCAGTCAATCATTACGACACTGATCAACCCTGGCAAATGTATTAAAGGGGGTTTCGGCCTGCCTCATTCAGGAGATAATTTTTAACTGCATAATTGGGCAACTTTCGTAGCACTCGCGCTCGCCTCCGAGTCAGAAGGTTGTGGGTTCAAGTCCCACGTCGGGATTTGGGATCACCAAGTCTAAGCTGACACTCCAGTGCAGTACTGGGGGAACGCTGGAGGTGCCGCCTTTCGGGTGTGATGTTAAACCAAGTCCTGGTCAACAATCCCCCAAATAAAATTATTCATTCATTCATTCATGGTTATTTGTGGGACGTTGGCTGCTGCATTTGTAAACAAAATCCAGTAAGTCCATTTCACAGTGATATATAATAGTCCTTGCAATTGATGTAGTAGCACCTTATCACGTCATTGAGGCATCGCAAAGCACTTCACAAAGTATATTGTGAAATGGATTGACTGTGTAGTTTGTGGGTGAAACACAGTAAAATCCTGTGAAGCACATGGAGACATTTTGATGATATGAAAGTGCAACATCAAATACAAGGATTATTATTATTAGTCTGTTATTACACACTGTGTGTGCAGTCCATTACACACTGTGTGTGCAGTCCATTACACACTGTGTGTGCAGTCCATTACACACTGTGTGTGCAGTCCATTACACACTGTGTGCAGTCTATTACACACTGTGTGTGCAGTCCATTACACACTGTGTGTGCAGTCCATTACACACTGTGTGTGCAGTCCATTACACACTGTGTGCAGTCTATTACACACTGTGTGTGCAGTCCATTACACGCTGTGTGCAGTCCATTACACGCTGTGTGCAGTCTATTATACACTGTGTGTGAAGTCCATTACACACTGTGTGTGCAGTCCATTACACACTGTGTGTGCAGTCCATTACACACTGTGTGCAGTCTATTACACACTGTGTGTGCAGTCCATTACACACTGTGTGTGCAGTCCATTACACACTGTGTATGCAGTCCATTACACGCTGTGTGCAGTCATTACACGCTGTGTGCAGTCCATTACACGCTGTGTGCAGTCCATTACACGCTGTGTGCAGTCCATTACACGCTGTGTGCAGTCCATTACACGCTGTGTGCAGTCTGCTATTACATCCTCTGTTATTACAGTCTGTTATTACACACTCGGGTGTATTGTGTGTTATGAAACACATTCTGACAGTGCATCCGCCCCGTAACTGTCTCCAGAGCAACGCCAAACAACACAGCCCTGTGGGGGGGGGCACTGCCCGGGGTGTGAGTGTGTGTCGGGGGGGCAGCGGCTCCCCTCCCCTCCCCTCTCCCCTCCCCTCCCCTCCTCTCCCCTCCCCTCTCCTCTCCCCTCTCCCGGGGTCGGGGCTCCAGACTGCACAGTGAGGGATGGAGAACGAGGACACGAGCAGAACTGTCTCCGATGATGAAGGCATCGCCGAGAGGGAAGACACCATCGACGTGTTGGCAAATCTCGACTACGCAGGTGGTCGGTGCTGGGCTTAGGGGTGGGGGGGCTGGGGTAGGGGTAGGGGGGCAGGGGTAGGGGTAGGGGGGCAGGGGTAGGGGGGCAGGGGTAGGGGGCAGGGGTAGGGGGGCAGGGGTAGGGGGGCAGGGGTAGGGGTAGGGGGGGCTGGGCTAGGGGTAGGGGGGCAGGGGTAGGGGGGGCAGGGGTAGGGGTAGGGGGGGCTGGGAGGGGGGGGTAGGGGTAGGGGGGCTGGGTAGGGGGGGGGGGTGGGGGGGCTGGGGTAGGGGGGGCAGGGGTAGGGGGGGCAGGGCTAGGGGTAAGGGGTGTAGGGGTAGGGGGTGCAGGACTTGGGGTAGGGGGCTGCTGGACCAGGGGTAGGGGGGTGCAAGGCTAGGGGTAGGGGGGTGCAGGGGTAGGGGGTGCAGGGCTAGGGGTAGGGGGTTGCAGCTGTAGGGGGGTGCAGGGCTAGGGGTAGGGGGGTGCAGGGCTAGGGGTAGGGGGGTGCAGGGCTAGGGGTAGGGGGGTTCAGGTGTAGGGGGTGCAGGGCTAGGGGTAGGGGGGTGCAGGTGTAGGGGGGTGCAGGGCTAGGGGTAGGGGGGTGCAGGGCTAGGGGTAGGGGGAGTGCAGGGCTTGGGGTAGGGGGGGTGCAGGGCTAGGCGTAGGGGGTGCTGGACTAGGGATAGGGGGTTGCTGGGTTTAGGGGTAGGGGGGTGCAGGGCTAGGGGTAAGGGGTTGCTGGGCTTAGGGGTAGGGGGGTTTCTGGGCTCGGGGTAGGGTGGGCTGGGGGGTGATCTCAGAAAGCGTCAGTTAGCAAGACCAGCAACTAGACAGGAAGGTGAAAGGGGGAGAAGAGTACAATTAAGCTGCACATAACTGAGAGGGGTTTGGAAGGGATATAGGGAGATGGGATTGGGAGGGGCAGAGCCTCATGTGGCTTGTGAACACCAGCATGGACTATACATGACTACTCAGTGCTATACAGTGTGTGTCACTGGAATATAAGGTTGGTAGAAGTATCCAGTGTGCAGCTCCCTTGTTGCTCACTGAGTCACTTGCCGGCAACGCTAACATTGTTTCTCTCCCACAACCTCCAGGTTTAAAACGGCTTCCCAGTCTATTAAGGTACGCGAAGAAGGAGAGGTGCCCCGCCTGCAGGTCAACATCCAATCTAAGAGCGAAGAGTCAAGACAAGGGGTAAGAGGAAGAGCACAGGGAGGAAGGGACCTTCCAGCGGGAATTTGTGTCATTGGCACGAAAGGCCAGATCCAGCCTTTAAGTTGAATGTTTTCGTGTTGGTATTAACCCTCTGCTGTCTTGCTTCCAATTGAAAACGTTCAGCCGAAATTCTGGCCCACGTTGATCATTGCGCCTTTGGCTCTGGTGTCAGCCTGGCTCGGTCGATATCGCTCTCGCCTCTGAGTCAGAAGATCATGGGTTCAAGCCGCACGTCAGGACTTTGAGATCCAAGTCTATACTGTCACCTGTATTGACTCTCCCAGTTAAAGGAGAGGTTCTTGTTAGTGGGCTCTGGGACGGAAAGAATCTACACACTGAGTAACAGTTATACAGGGTTTATTTTACCTCAGCCCCAATCTCACACCTCGCTTCTGCAGCCAATTGCACATAGCAACATCTCACAAACAGCCATGGAGTGAGCAACCAATTTTATTTGGGGGCTTTTTGGCCAGGACACCGGGAGAGAGAGACTCCCTTCTCTTTATAAATAGTGCGGTGGGATCTTTAACGTACACCTTAACAGGTTCTCAGTTTTACATCTCATCTGAAGGCAGCATTTCGGATTATGTTAAGTCAGCGCCTCGGGACGTTCAGGCCGCTATACAAATGTCATTTGTTGTTGTTAAGGCAGGAACAATTTACTTTCTGTGCTGTCAGTGAATTGGCTGAACTTTTCCCTCAGGAACATCTTCGATGTCAAGCCAGGCTCTTCCAGCAGCAGTTCTATCAGTCTTCTATCCACCAGGACCAACTCTCCCCTGGTTGGCATATCCAGCCTGTCCCTTGCCACCAAACACACACAGACCTCAGCCAGCTGGATCATTAGGTACTCCCTTGAGGAAAATGGTAAGTGATCTTTCTGTCACAGCAAACAGGACATCATGCCTTTCGCATCAGGAAGACATCTCAAAGTGCTTAATTGTAAGAGCTGTGACTGTGTGTGTTTTGTAGGCAAATGCAGCAGCCAATTTGCGCACAGAGATATCCCGCAAATAGCCATGAAGTGAGTGGGCGATTTTATTTAGGGGACTGCTGGTCAGGATACCGGGAGAGAGAAACATCTTTCTCTTTTCCAATAGTTCCAATCAAGACATCAGTGCATGCGCAACAATGCACCGCTCTTCCACCACTGCACTGGAGTGTTAGCTTTGGTGAGTTCAAAGTCCCCAATGTGCCTAAAACCCATCACCTTGCTTAAGCACCATTGCATCTGGTTCAATCCCCACCTTTCCTTTTCCCTTCACCAAGACTGCCTTCCTTCACCTCCACCACAGTTCAGCTCCAAGGAGACCCTGCTCACCCTCCACACCAACACTACCTCCCCCTCACCCCCCCAGAGGATAGGGGAACACAGTAGCTAATCTTGTGACTCAGAAGCGAGAGTGCAACCTGTTTAATATGAATGTTCTGGAATAAATCGTTTCTGGAAGCTGATCTTAAGAGTGAACAATCTGAGACCTTGACTGACTTTTTGCTCCTTTGATCTTTTGTGACCAAAAGTCGATGAAGCTCAGCACACGTCCCCGAAGTTCTTGAGCATCGAGGATGAGTCAGCATCAGGTACGTCCATACAACACACACACACATTCACCTTCTGACTGACTGACTGACAGCATCACAGACTCAGTAACTGGGTTAAAAGTCAGCAGCAAGCATTACGCGTGGGCCAATTTTGGGGTCCCGTTTGGAAACCCTTCACCGTGTATGTCTGCTTGTCGAAACCAGCCTGAGAGTTCCATGTGTACATAGGAATCCCCCTGTGTCTGGAATGGAATGCGCACTCTCTCCCTGGAAAGACACACTCTGCTTATCCAATTCCAGAGAATTTTAGGCGTAGGTTGGCAGGAGCCAAGCTTGGGGACCCCAGAGTGTGTGTTGGGGCAACTGCTGGAGTCTAAACAGCTCAAAGTGGACCAGGCCCTCCCCAGGGTAGAGAGACAGGCTATTTACTGTTGTGCGTTGATTTCAGACATTGATGTGGATACCTCGGGGTCTGGCAGCAGTGACAGCAGTGCACACAAGGACTTGGTTATTTACACTGAGGTATGAAATCTTTGCTGAGAAACTCGTTCCCATCAGTCAGCACCGAGCACCCACTGCATGTGACTGCCCAAACATTTCATTCTCATCTCAGCATGCTAGGCTCCAAGGTGACCCCCCCAACCCCCCCCGCCTTATCTCATTCCCCCTTCCCCTCGTTCCCACCCACTCACTAGTCACTAATTGGTCATTTGACATCCGACATGCACAGGGTTGATACAAACAAAATATTGAGAAAAAATAATATGAAAAAGAGATTACATTTTACAACCTAAAGCAGCAGCTTGTCACAAAGCAACACCGTGGAGGGTGGGTGTGAGCAGCAGAACCCAGCTGCCAGAGGGAGCCTGTCTCCTGGGCAGCCACTTAACGCTGGTGATTGTTTGCAAACACTGTAAACTTTGCCTCACAGTTAACGTTGGGGTTTTGGAGAGGAAGCAGTTAACAAGAGCGAGCATGAGGATGTCTTTGTTTGGTTTTGTAGGTGACTTTCAACTTTGCTCTCCATGCTACTGATATCTCTTGTCTCTTTTATCCAGCTGAAATCCAAACCATTCAGTCCATCGCTATTCACCACTGCCAAAGTCGGGCTCCCCACCATCATTGCGTACAAGCCAGAATCTAGAGAGAACTCCAGCATGTTCAAAATCATTCCTCCAGAGGTACTTAGTAATAAATAGGTTACGTATGTCTGCAGCACTGACAAACTGAGTTACACTACACCAGACTTCAAGATCAGGCTATAATAATCCTTTGATACAGCGCCTTTCACGTCAGGAGGATGTCTCAATGCACTTCAGCGTGTTTGTGAAACGAGGCAAGCAATCTGCGCCCAGTAGTGTCCCACAAACAGCCATAAAGCAAATTATTTGGGGGATTGTTAGCCAGGAGACAGAAAGTCCCTTCTCTTTTTGAATAGTGCTATGGGATCTTTAACAATCTTTAAGGTCCACCTGAACAGGCAAACGGGACCTTGGTTTAACATGTTATCTGAAGGACGCACCTCTGGCAATGCAGCACACCCTTAACATTGCATTGGAGCATCAGCTTACACTATATGAGTTCAAAGTCCCGACTGGGGTCTTGACCCCACAACCTTCTGACTCAGAACGCTACCACTGAACCGAGCTGGCACAATAACAAAGGGGGTAAGAATGACAACATTTTAATTAAATTGTTAATAACAAAAAAATCTTCCGTCATGTCCTCAGATGCAGGAGTTTTTGAAGAGACAGATTAAGGATTCTAAAACGCATTTGGACTACCACAAATTACTGTCAGAATTTGACAACACAAGGCAGTACGCAGTGAGTGCAGCACCGCCTGGTGCACACACAGAGCATGACACTTTAATAATAATCCTTACATTTGGGAGGATGTCTCAAAGCGCTTCACAGTAAAGGTAGTGACTGCACTACAGAAGTGAGCAGCATGTGTGTAATAGTGATAGGTGTGTGCGAGTGAGCATTAGTGAAAGGAGCAGGTCATTGATCAACAACAACTTGCATTTATATAGCGCCCCCCACACAGGGTAGTATCCCACAGCGCTTAAACAGCGTAGGTTAGTGTATGGCAAGCATTAGGATGTCTGTTAGTGAACAGTGGGTATTAATAAACAGTATGTGTTAGTGAACAGTGTGTTTGTGAATGGTGTGTTAGTGAGCGGCATGTTAGACTCACCTTTGTTGTTTTTGTGATTTCTTCCTCAGCTGAACTCTGGTTTTGATCTGTGTGAATTCTGCAATAAATTTATGAAAACCTTCCCTTCAGTTCACCAGCTGAAGACAAAGCCATCATCCGAGGCCAGTGCAGTGTGTTTATTCCTCTGTCCCTCTGATCTCTGCCCTCTGGCCTCTGTCAATCTTCTCTTCCTGAAGATTGGGATAAAGAAGGAGAGAGCTTTGTTAAAGTGTTGATCATTTTGAAACACCCCTGTGATTCCTGCCCAGTGGAGTTACTGTTTTTCGACAGTTTCAGTTTCAAAAACAGCTGTTAAGTGAATGACCAATTTATTTGCAGGATTGTCTGCCAGAACACTGAGAAAAGCTCCTTCTCTTTTCCAATACTATCCTAGATTAGACAGATGGGACCTCAATTTAACATCTAATGTGAAGGATGTCACCTCTGATAATGCAGTGTTATGCTTTTAGCTGTTAACATTACCCCCAAACCTTGGCTCTTGCCAATGTGCACCTAAAACTCTCCAGAACGGGTGGCCCGGACAGGCCTGCATCTAGCCTGGGGAATGGTTTCATCTGGCCTTTCCGGATTCCTGCTTGCCACCAAACCCCCCCCCCTCCCCCCCCCGTACTGACCTGGGTGTTTCTATTTTGCAGCTTTTCTGCTGCCCCCAATACGAGGACATCTTCAGCTTCGTTGTGCAGGAGGAGCAAACGATGATCACCTCAAAGACGGTTCATGAGAAGATCGCGGTGGGACCTCACCTTCCATTCAGCACCTTACTGGAGAGGCAGGACGCCAAGGAGCAGGCAGCTCTCAGGTCACGTTCCCTTGACATTCCCAGGACAGAAACCACAGCTCCACATGCTAGCCTCACGAAGAGCACTGTATACAGTGAACTCCTAATAACACCACCCTGACTTAACTTCTCACTGGCACTTAAGTCATCACTCTGTCAATATCCCGGCCACATTTATTTATGTGTTTATACATATCCCTAACTCACCACTCCTGATAACTCGTCACTGGGCCCCTTTCCCTTGAAGTGATGAGTTATCAGGAGTTTAATGTAAATGAAAATTGTTGTTGAAATTCCACCCAGTTAGGTGCCATAGGAACATAGGAGCAAGAGTAGGCCATTCAGCCCCTTGAGCCTGTTCTGCCATTCTATTAGATCATGGCTGATCTGTATCTTAGCTCCATTTACCTACTTTTGCCGCATATCCCTTGATCCCCCTACCTAACAAAAATCTATTCACCTCAGTCTTAAAAATGTGAATGGATCCAACATCCACAGCCTTTTGGGGGAGAGAGTTCTTAATTTCCACTACCCTTTGTGTGAAAAAATGCTTCCTGATTTTACTCCTAAATGGCCTAGCTCTAATTTTAAGATTATGCCCCTTGTTCTGGGTTCCCCCACAGAGGAAATAGTTTCTCCACCATCAGCGACCATGGTTTCAGCCACTGTGCCCCCAAACTATTATTCTCTGCCTCTGACCCTCCACCTTGCCTCTTCCTTCCCCATTCTCAGATCACACCAGAAGACCTTCCTCTTTGACCATGCTTATGGTCACCTCCCCCCTCCCTGCATCAGGCTCCGCCACTGCTAAGCGTTCCGATACACTACCCTGTGTAAAGGGCACTATATAAATGTTAGTTGTTGTTTTCTGTTGGCAGATTACGGGATAGAGCGGTGGAACAGTTCTACTCAAAAGTGAAAGAACAACAAAAGAGAACACATTCATGTAAGTGTGACTTTAACGTGTCTTGTGTTATCTTAGATCCTATAACTGGAGACAAAGGTGTATCAGAGATATCTACATGCCACGTCTTTTACTTCACTTTCCTTAAGCTAGCCCCAACCCTCGAGATAACTTAGCTGCCAATCTGCCACTTTGAGTAGAATCTAACAAAGATTATTGTGAAGCATTTTGAGGTACTCCTGATGTGAAAGGCTCTATACCAGATGCAATAATTATTTAAAAAAATAATCCTTGCATCTGATACAGCGCCTTTCACGTCGGGACGATGCCTCAAAGGGCTTCACAGAATTTACTATAAAATGTAGTGACCATGTATTTTGTGGGCGAAACACGGCAGCCAAATTGCACACAGCAACATTCCACAAATAGCCATGAAGTGAGTGACCAATATTAACTGCGAGATTGTTGGCGAGGACACTGGGAGCTTCCGTCTTGTCCATGTTTAGTTGCAGAAAGTTGTATTCATCCAGGCAGGTGGCCAGAACATCAGTAGACCTGGTGTAAGAACTGTAAGCAGGAAAATAGCTTTTGATGTCATCTATACAGTGTCTAACACTCGCATCGCAAGAGAGAGGACCAGGGTTCGATTCTCGGGCGGGGCGAAGTTTCCTTACGCCACACATATGCTTCTGTTTACCTAGCAGTAAGTAGGAACCTGCTTGTCAGTCGATTGGTGGATTGCTTTTCTGGGGGCAATAATCCCTTCAAAATAATAATGTGGTCACTCAATCCATGCACTGCTGTGCGCAATTGGCTACCGCGTTATGCCCACAAAACACACAGTTAATTCACTTTACTGTGAAGCGCTTTGAGACATCTTGATGACATGATAAGGCGCTGTTTCAAATGCAAGGATTATTATTATTATTATTTTTTACATATATATGGAAGTTGAGCCTATCTCTGCAGTAAGCATGTAGGTGAAGAAACGGATGGAGTTAGAATACAGGCCTGAGGTTCTCCTCAGATGCAAGGGCGGGGGAGAACCAATTAGAGTAGACAAGGTGGAGGCAGCACGTTGAAAGGGGTGTAGGTTGCAGAACCATGGAGGGGAAGTAGTTGAGGAGGATAGAATGATCCATAGTAGCGAAAGCAGTGGAGCAGCCCAGAAGGACAAGGAGGCATAGAGTGGCCTGTTCGCACAGAGAGAGAGGACTTCATTGGTGACTTTCACTCTGTCTCAGTGCCAATGAGAAGGGTAGAAGCCAGACTGGAGGGCCTGAAGCAGGGAGTGGAGGGGAGAGGTGAGCAAAGCAGATGGCAACCACACATCCTAGGACCGGATAGGAGGAACAGAGTGGCGTCAGCTGATAGTTGCCGAGTTTTGGAGGGTTTGAGGGTGGGATTTTTGAGGAGGGCGATGGTGATGACAGTTTTGAAGGGGGGTGGGATGGTGTTTCAAGAGACAGGTTGGCTGTATCCACCAGCAAGAGGTGATTGGATGGTCAGAATCTGGGTGGGGTGCGCGGGGAGAGAGGGTCGGGGAGCAGGTGATATAATAATAATGATAATAATAATCATTGCATTTGATATAGCGCTTTTCACGTCGGGTGGACGTCCCAAAGCGCTTCACAGAACACACTGTAAAGTGAATTGACTGTATATTTGTGGGCGAACGCGGCAGCCAATTGCGCACAGCAATGTCCCATAAAGCGTCGTAGATTGAAAATGACCAAATTTTTTTTTGGGGGGGGTTTTTTTGGAGGGATTATTATTAGGCTCTGTGTGGAGTAAGGAAACTTGCGCAAGATTCGCCCTGACCTGCCTGGAATTGAACTCAGGTCTCTCACTTGCAAAGCGAGTGCTCTAACCACTGAGCTACAGGACTCCAGGATAGGTTTCATTCGGGCTTAATCGAACTCAAGAATTATTGTTTACATGAAAGACTCTGTTCAAATGCAAACTGTCGCTTCTCTTGAAAATATTTGCCAATTTGAAAGTTAGTTTTGTTTGTCTCCCCTCCTCCCCGGCCTTCAATGTAACAGCGAAGAAATTGAACGTAATTCCTTATCACTTTTCAAATGAATTGAAAGCACTCGTTGAAACCACTGAGGAGGAGGAAGAGATTGAAGAATGGTATCAGTTCTTCAGCACATCAGAAAGTCCCGGCTTCACCTGGCACCAGGTACACAGCTGTACTTTCTGCTAACTCTATCTCTATCTCTCTTATTGATCACTTCCATCATTAATCAGTGACATCTTATTGCCTCATGTTTCATTCAATCTCTTGCAAAGGATTTCGCGCCCATTTTCACCAAGAAGTTCTACAGCAGCGGAGAGGTGTTCTTCATTACGTTTCCAGATGGCACGGCTCAGGTACAGTATCCTTTCCACACAGTTTGGGTGACACCAGATGTATCTGGAGGATTGCTCTAGCCTCATGCATATTTAAATCCCATGCTTGTCGGATTCCAGTTTTAATCCACGTGGAGTCCAATAGTGTAGTTGTTAGCGTGCTCGCCTTGCAAGCGAGATTACCTGGAGTTGATTCCCAGGCTGGGCGAAACCTTAGGCAACTTTCCTTACCTCAATCCTTACCCCCAAATTGGTCACTCAATCCATGACTATTTGTGGAACATTGCTGTGTGCAATTGGCTGCCGCGTTTTGCCCACAAAATGCAGTCAATTCACTTTACAATCTATTCTGTGAAGCGCTTTGAGACATCTCAACGACGTGATGAGGGACTGCATCAAATGCAAAGATTACTATTATTATTATTATTATTATTATTAATAATTCGTAAAAGTTTCTTTCCTGAGCAATGAGCAGTTACCCGTCTGGCAATTTAGCCATCATCATTTCTTTTGATCGGAAGGGGACGTACACCTGTATAGTGCAAGAGGACAAAGCCAAACAGCCAGCGATGCTCGGACTCTTTGACTCCACTGGCAGAGGGACCTGCTACTACTCCAACGGAAATGTCTGGTACATTTGTTGTCTTTTCACTTAAGCGCTGTCAAACACATCGCCCGTTCAAGAAGACAAATGCCACTTGCAAAAGGTTTCAATAAGAATCCTCTGAGTAACAAGGTTGTAGGTCCCCACTTCAGGACTTTGACCCCATATATTCTAGGCTGACATTCCTTTACCGTGCTGGGGGAGCATTGATTTGTCAGGGATAACGTGATTCAGGTGAGACATTAAATCCAGGCCCTGTCTGTCCTTTTCTAGGTGGATTTTAAAGATCCAGTTACTATTGGAAAAGAGAAGAGAGTTTCTCTCTCCTGGTGTCCTAGCCAACAATTCCCCATTAAAATCATTCATTCACTTCATGGCTGTTTGTGGTACTTTGCTGTGCACAAATTGGCTGCCATGTTCTTCCACAAAATACAGTCATTACACTTTACAGTAAATCCTGTGAAGAGCTTTGAAACGTGTTTGTGACATAAAAGGCACTATATCAAATGTAAGAATTAATATTATTATGATATAAAGCCAACAGTTTTTTTTTGATTAAACCAATACATTTGGAAATCTGTTACCTTGCTTAAGAGAATCCAAACCAAAATAGTAAAAATTCAACCTAAACATGGAATTTTCCCTGTGTCTCGGATGGAATGCATACTCTCTTCCCAGAGGGACACATCCTGCTTGCCTTATCCCCAAAAGCTTTATGGTTGGCCTGGGACTCAGAGTGTGAGTGGAGTTTAGCCAGATAAAACCGCATAGCTTGCCATTGATATTGCTGTCTGGCAAGCTTTCTCACTGTTTGTCCAGCTAGGACCACCCTACCTGTTAGGGCTCGTGCTTGCAGAGTTAACAGGAGCTCCGTAGGATGATTCCTTGCCCCCAGTGACTGATCTGCCCTTCCAAGTCCGGCTGATAAGCCCTGTTGAGATGTGCTGTCTTCAGCGGTGCCCTGGAAAACTGGGGACCTGTCTGGTGTAGGAATTAGACTGGAGACCATCAGAGCACTGGCTCGATTGTGACATTCTGCTGCCAAGCATGGCACCTTGGAGCCGGTTCAGCTTGAAGGAGCCCAGTTCGTTACTAGTTAGTCATAAAAAGCAATATAAAAGGAGCAGAGTCTGTGGGATATTACCAGAGGTTTCAGTTAACAAGAGGCAGTTGAAAAATTAGGGCTGTTTTCTCAGTGGAAATGAAATTAATTGGTGACCTGATAGAGGGTTTCGATATTATGAAGCTTTATGACATTGTGAATAGTAATACAGTATTTCCATTGGTCAGTAAATGTGTTATTGAAGGGTACAAATTTATGATGATCATAAGAATTAAAGGGAGTCAGAAACCATTTTGTGTTGCAAATCATAGTTGAGGAAAGTCCATAGATTCTTGTTAAAGTGATTCTGATGGAATTAAAGGGTATGTGGAGGAGTGGAAGTGGGCTGAATGGCCTCCTCTGTGCTGTGATTCTATGAATGACCTGTTAGCTCCATACTGACCTGTCCGCTCCCTCCACTCAGGGGGCTCCAGCCTGCTCCACGTCCCCCGCTCTGCACACCCCACCATCGGTCACCTTCCTACCCCCACCCTCCCAGCCCTCCAAGCCTCCTGATTCCAACCCCTAGTTTGGGTTCAAATCCCTGACTGTCCAGCACCTTGGGACATCATCCCGACTTGAAAGGTGCTATACAAATGTAATTTGTTGTTGTTGATGAAAGGTCCTCAAGTCTTTTCTGCAGGAAAAAGTTCTGTTGTGTGGTTGGATGTGTTGTGTGGTTGGATATGTCTGTTCATGTCCACTATGCCGTCATTGTGTGCAGGATCAGTATCACCTGCATGGGAGGCCTGTACCTCAATGAGAAAGGAGCTCAAGTGTTCCGTTGGTGGTGGAGAGACCCCAACTCACCCAGCCTCTTCGCGCCCATGAAACCCATCTTCCTGTCCCTCAATGAGAACATTGGCATCAGGATTTCGGCCCAAGATCACATTCACATCACTTTCCTGGCCAAGGGCAAACAAATGAAGCTCAATGTGGGAATCAAGCTCGAGGTACTGCAAACATAACAACCATGGAACAATAGTGCAGAGAAATTAGAAAAATATAACAAATAAGGAATACAGTAAATTCCTGATAATTCATCACTCTGAAGGAAAAGGGCTCAGCGACGAGTTATCTGGAGCAGCAAGTTAGGTGTATGTATAAATATATAAATAAATGCAGCCAGGATATTTGACAGTAATGGTGACTTAAGAGGTAGTGACAAGTTAAGCCAGAGTCGAATTATCAGGAGTTTTGTGTATTATAGAAATAATAAGTATGATAAAATACAATATTAATACACTGGGCATGTTCATGTAGCGAAAGAGAAGGTTGAGAGGTGATATGATTTGTGTTTTTAAGATTCTAATGGATCTAGATAATGTAGACCATGATAAGTTGTTTTACCTTGTCCAGAACAGTAGAACCAGAGGACACAGCCTGTGAATGAAGGGAGGTACATCCAAAACAAATCTGCAGAAACACTATTTCAGTGAGCGACTGGTAAATCTATGGAACAGGCTCCTTAGGGAGACAGTGGAAGCAGAAAGTGTTGATTCTTTCAATTGCAAATTAGATAGATTTCTGTTAGATTACTTGGGGATATCGTATATGAGTACTTTGAAAAATTACATATAGTAAGTGTCGTATGCTTGGAAGAAACAGGCAACTTTGGATCTAAGTGGAGTCCCGTAGCATAGTAGCACGCTCGCCTTCAAGCGAGAGGGCCTGGGTTCGATTCGTGGGCAGCACAAAACCTTAGCCAAGTTTCCTTACTCCACATGCCTTTGTTTACCTAGCAGTAACTACAAACCCAGTTGTTAGTTGCTTGGTGGATCCCTTTTTAAGGTAATAATCCCCCCAAAAATGGTCACTCAATCCATGGCTGTTTGTGGGATACTTCTGTGTGCAATTGCTGCCGCATTTTGCCTACAAAATATACAATCAATCCACTGAAGCTCTTTGAGCGTCTCAATGACTCGATAAGGCACTATATCAAATGCAAGGATTATTATTATTATTTCTACCCTGTAATATTTAGACTGTTTCTTACCCAAGTTAAATGTTACCTTGTTTCCCTCCTTACCAGTTGAATGAAAGCTTCAGTAACTTCCCAAACAACACCTGGGTGACAGAGACCCAACTGTACCTGGAGAAGAGTAAGATAAAGATTCAGTCCCTCATCAACAAGATGTCCCTCATCACCAGCTTCCCCAACATCAAGAACCTGGACAGGATCCCTCTGCCCTTTCACCTGAAGTCTCGCAGATACAAGCTTGTGAAACTCAGGGAGAAGGTGAAAAGCGGAAAACACATTCGGTTACTGGCTGACATGAGCAACGAGAATTGACAAGGGATAGGTTACTTGTGATCTCCTTGATGAAGGAGAGGGATGGAGAAAGGGTGAACGAGGGATGGAGAGGGAGGGCGGAGCGAGGGAGGAGGAGGGAGGGAGAGAGAGGAAACGAGAAAGGGAGGGAGAGGGAGAGAGTGGGAGGGAGTTAGGGAGATGGCGCCCATTTCTTTTAACAGGAAACTTGTATCCTTTAATGAATGCCTTAATAGTATAATCGAAAGAATTTTAAAATGAGTAGCTATTCACTAGGAATGCCAGGGTTTTGACTATTGTGGCTCAGTTCAGTACGTATAGAAGCTGACATGGAACCAGTGTGTGCAAGGGGGTGGGGGGTGTAGGGGGTGCGGGATGGGAGAGGGAGGGGGGGAAGATGTGGCTCCTTAGTAAGATTGTCCAACTGTAAAGGAATTGGGTATCACGTCACATGATTCCACGTTGTCCTCAGAAATGGGACTTGTTTTGCAATACTCAGGACCAGAAGCCATCAGACATTGCTCACCCGAATGAGTCATTCCACATATTGTTGTCATATGCTTTTTTTGATCAGTGATTTATTTGTACACCAAGTGAAAACAGTAAAACAATAAAGATCGGATTTTTTTAAAAAAAGTCAAGGGCAGATGTGGGTCTGTTATATGTATTATTGTAACAACAATAATACTTTCATTTGGTGTAGCGCCTTATCATATCTCAAACTGCTTCAGTTTGTACTGCAAAATGGTGCAACAGTGTATTTGTAGGCAAATGTGGCAGCACAATTGCACACAGCAATGTCCCACAGACACCCATGAAGTGAGTGACCAATTGCATTGGGGGAATGTTGGCCAGGACACCAGGAGAAACTCGCTTCTCTTTTTCGAATAGTGCCATGCCTTTAACGTTCACTGGGCATCGGTTTAACCTCTCACTTGAAGGACGGCACCTCCGACAATGCAGCACCTTCCCAGCGTTGCAGACTCAGTATAAACTATGTTACTATAAACTAGCTGCCCATATCCTCGCCTACAAACCTGCCCACTCCTGCCACCTTGTCTCCAATCTCCTCCCACTCTACATCTCCGCCCGACCCTCTACTTAGCTAACTCAGGTTGCTTTCCTCAGCTATCTCCTCCGCCACCAGTGGCTGAGCCTTGAGTTGCTAACCTCCTTCCTTTACCATCCATCTTACCCCTCTCTCTCTGGCTTTAGGTCCTGCCTCAAACCCCACCTTCTGAACGAACCTGTAGCCACCTTCCTTTCCTCCTCTCCCTTTATGCTGTTCAAGCTCTCCCTATGAAGCACTCCGAGACATTAACCTACATGAAAGGTGCTGTATAAATGCAAGTTATTATAGTAGTAATGGGACATAAACCCGGTGCTGCTTATTCAAATATGATAATTAATTCACTCAATCAGTTTGACTTTTAGTAAATCAATTTATTAGGCAGATTAAAACAAAAGACAGGCAAGCAATTTCTTATCAACAACACAGGGTGTAAGACAGGTCCCGGAAATAGATTTATTTTAGGAAATATTATTTTGGGATAGTTTAAGAGTAGTTGAGGACATGACATGTGCATGCGACTGCCAGGATGGTGTAAGACGAACTGGTGGACCATGGTCTTTCTTCATCCAACATTTCCTATGTTCCTATATAACTGTCCTTTCCTCCTCCTCATATAAGCTCTGTACTGTTGAGCGTGTGCCACTAGCAACCTAAAACAGACAGGCAAGGAAATAATCTCTATGTAAAATAATCTGTGCTGTGAGGATTATGTTATAGGAAGCAGTGCAGTGCCTATGAGCAGGGAATAAATTCAGCAAAGAAGCAAATTGAGAAATATCTGCCTTGATGATGCATTCAGGAAATGTTCGTTCTCACCATTTAGACACATCTCTCAGCTAACGAAAGATCTCAGGCTCGAATTACAGAGAGAAGTCATCCAATTGAAGCTTTTGGGTCAATTTGAACTAATATATTAAACTGGTGAGATTTATTCAAATGCCAGAGTGAGTTTTGGTGGGGGAGGGAACAACTGAATAAAGTTGCCCCAAAATCTAAACTACTTTGAAGAAACAAGGGAAGAATCAAAACCAGCAACTTTAATGTCACTGATCTTTATTGATAAAGGACAAACGTGTAACTAACGGGTGCCTCGGTGGCAGTGTTCGTGAGCAGTCTACCATCGAGTTTAAAACTATTAAAACCGATTAGGATATTCCAGGCCAATGGTTTATATGATTTTACATCAGTCTCTTGCCAGCTGTGTGATTGATGTCTTTTCCTCTCAGTTTTGGATTTAGTTTCAGCTCTCCAAGACCCTCCCCTACGTGAAAGGCTCTACATACAAGCAAGGTGTTGTTGGATGTACAAATTATAAAAAAACACACAGGAAATGGCCGTGAACAGATTGCCCTAAAGGAACTGAAGAAATTGAGGCACGAATAACGTGAATGGCGCTATACAAATGTAATCTTGTCGTTGTTTTGGAACCCGTACTGATCTGTCAGAGATGAGGGTGGAAGGTTACAAAATGAAGCACTATATCGAGAGCTCCAACAAAGTCATGCATGTATATAGCTCCCTTCACATTTTGGGACACTGCAGTGTGCAACTGGTTGCTGTGTTTCACCCACAAAATACAGTCACTACACTTTACAGTATGTTCTGTGAAACACTTTGTGACATATCAACCTGGTAAAGAGCTATATCAAATGCAAGGATTAATACGATGGATCCAAGAGTAATTAATAAGGCATAAGTCTGAGCAGCAGGTGAGGAAATCCACACAAACTGAGCATGAATATAACTGATTTATAAGAAAGGGCAATTGTTTCACTTTGAATACATAAAGGAGGCCTCTAGTTGTACTGGTTCATTTTGTAACCTTTCTCCTTGTTCATTTCCAGCGGGAGGGACAAATAAAAACAGGGCAAACAGAAGGGCAGCCTTAAGCTGGCATTGCAAGTCTTTATTCTAATGTTAATTTCTCCCCAGCCCAGCCCGTGCCACCTTCTGTGGGAAGGAGCTCAGGTTTACAGGCAACAGAAGCGAGGTGTGTCTCACTGTACACTGACCAACAAGTTATCAGATTGATTAATTTTATGCTTAATTTAACATTCCAACATAAAGAATTCTTCCTGGATAGAAACTGATTGAGGACATTACACACTTGCAGACTGAATGGAGCAAACGTGCTTTAATAGAACTGTGCACATTATTTCCACTTGGAGCAAGCCCAGGGCAGTCTTTATTGTGTCTGAGGATCACTGAAGGTGCCTCAGCCTCTGCTAAATGTAAACTGGAGGAAATGGAGGCACTGACTGTCTGACTGAGATCTGCCAGGTTCACAGAGGGAAACACTGCTAGACTGTGAAGTTGAGGTCAGAGACACTGCCATACCATACAGAGGCAAAAGAAATCAGTACAGACTGAATACACAATTCTCAAAACCCCAGCAGGAGAAAACAGCAGCAGCAAGCAGTCAGCACTCTGACCAGCACCAGTGTTTGCACTGGTCTTTTCTTTTGGACAAGACCAAAGGCAGAATCTCGCAGTGTCCTCTCACACCTGCAAACACTGGGCTTTTTCAAACAGATTATGTAAGCACATCAGATTCTTAAAGTTACATTCCCTCCTCTCTCACAACCTGCAGGTTTAACCTTGTGTTAAATGTCTTCTAAAATACAGCTGTATATGAATTTTTTTTAAGGTGCATTCTAGAACTTCCCTGGCTATACCACACCTATCGAGTCACACAGGGTCGTCCCCGCCTAACTCCACATTAACCCCTTCTTCTCAGTTTCTTTTAAATTCGATGTAATACTCAATTCATTCACTTGCTCCATCGTAGAGAAACTGGGAACCTGCTGATTTAGGAGCAGTATTACAGGGACAGTCACATCACGTTAGCCTCCCTCATAAAAACACTTCAGGAAATATTTCCCATTGTGGTTCCAATTTAACATGTGTGCTAGGCATTAACCCTTAGAGCTTGCTAGATTCCTATACAGGGATTCAAACAGATTTTTAGATTTTCAACAAGTTGAAAGTTAAAATAGACCTGCAGTTAAAATATAATTACATTCTAAATTACAATGTTCAACACAAAAATTGCGAGCAGACCACTCATTTCAACCAAACACAAAATAAGTTGTTTGTAGTTAACATCTGTAAATGGCGCCATCAAGTTATATTAAATTACTTATAAAAAAGGAAGGGTTCAAATTACAATGATAAGTGCGCAGTACACTACATGATGAATATGATCAATGTATTCGAGCACTGGAGCAATCGGCTTTCTAGAGGAGGCTTTCGGAGGTTCAGTAACGACTGATGTGGGAAACATCCAGCCTACACAAACAGTGATCGCTGTTTTCAGTGCAGTCCTTCATAGTCATCAGGCTTACTGTGCTTCGGAAAATGTCCACTAAAATGCCTGGGGGTGAAGAGAGAGTTACATTGTGAGATGAGACACGTGCAGTGGGTGTGATCTCTGCTGTGGAAATTGCATTAGCTGAGTGATCACTTAAGCATGGGTGCTCATCCCCCACACAAAGCAAAACAACTTGCATTTATATATAGCTCCCTTCACACAACGTGGTGTCTCTAAGTCCTTAACAATAGCATTGTTTTAACACCAAACTAGGAAGAAAGGAGAGGTGACCGAAGGCAAGGTCGATGAGAGACATCTTCAGGTGTGATCTGAAGAAGGGCAACGGATGCCTTGGCTCTGGCCAACGTATGTGTAATACTCTCCAGTATTAGGTAAACAAGGTGTGTCCCTCCGGGGAAGAGCATGCACATTCCATTCCAAACATGGGAATTTCCATGTGTAGCTGGCACACGTGGAACTCTGTCTGGTTTGGATGGCAGGAACCCTGTATGTCAGCAAGCACACGTTCCATCGTGCCAAAAGATATTTAAGGGAAGCGGTCTCTTTATTCCCCCATACTCCCCCCCCACCCCCGTCTCCCCTTCCCTTTAAGCCCAGATCTTTGTAAAAAGGTGCTGAACACAGTCCGCCAAATAAGGTCTAATCAAGACTCTGAATAACCACAGCACCATTTTCTTGTTGGTATTGTCCCAAAGATTCCCCGAAACTTACATTGTGGAAGGAAAATGCTACAGATTTCTCAATCTGATTCATTCGCACGCGCACTATCACCTGAATTTCCTCATTGGAAAAAGACAACTTACAGAAATATGCTTCCAGTGCCTTAAGATGTAGCTACGATCGATGAAGTGGAATTGAGTCCATGTGTACATTGAGTTTCATTTCATTGTCCAGAATCTGGACAAGCTGTTGCATGGATGGAAGGTGACCAGACTCTAGTTTGGACCACACTGGAACATCTAGAATAAAGAGCATTCAGTCATTGACAAGGAAAATACATCCAATGATGGCAGTCATGACAACGACAAATTACATTTCTATAGTTCCTTTCATATCGGGAGGACGTCCCAAGGAACAGTAACAAAGCACCTGATGGATGATTGTTTAAAAGTGACTATCTTTGACTCACCATTCAATGTAATCTCAAACGCACCGGTGGACATACACTGATTCTCAATCATGTTACTGAGGAAGAACACCATCATGCATGCATAGATCTGAATAAAACAAACACAAATTAGTCATTGATTTGGTGAAGTCTAATCCAAAAGCTTCACTGCTCACAGTTTCTTGACTCCTAGTCCTCACAGAATGACCACAAACACAGGAGTGCAAGTGAATGTTTTCCAAGAGGCTTGAGAAAATTTACATTAGTGCATCAAATTAATGCAATTAATTTGACGTAGATGTCAGTCTGGCTCAGTTGACCACCAGCAGCCCCAGATTACCCCATGTTTGCTTCACTAACAGACAGCACTTCTGACAATGCAGCATATCCCCAGCACCCTTTAATATCCCTTGAGCATCGATATAATCCCCCTTGACAGCCTCTGCTTCAACTTCATTTTGTGGCAGAGAATTCCACACTCCCATCACTTACTGCGTAAAGATTTTTTCCCCAAACCTCCCATTTAAATAATTTCTGTTCTGTGTTCTGGTTACTGACTCACCAACCAATGGAATTAATGGATTACTGTTTACCAACTCTGCTTTAACATTAAAAACCTTAACGGCCCATTTGGCACCAACCGCACCTATGCCACAGGTAAAACACCAATGCACTGGTTCCTGAGAAGGACTTAAGTCGCTTGTCGAAAGTCAGTATCACATTCCTGAATTATATTGTAGTTACCTAAGTCATCTCTCTTTAAATTCCACATTGCAGTTTGCTCCTTAAGAGAGTAGCTGAACAACTCTGATGAATCAGCCGGTGCTGCTGTGCACAATAATGTGACAATTCTCAATGACTAAATCCTGTACAGTGTAACTGGCCTAATGCGTCACACTGGACACATGATGCCTAGTTTTATACCACAGGGTTAAAGAAACACACCTAAATCAGCACAAACTTGACTTTTATTATGAGAATCAATTATAATACATATATATGATGCAACTTATATAAGTTGTACAGTCTTTGTGACTGTACAACTTGCAGCCATCAGTTTTATCTGACTGGATTAGTTTAGCTACAATCATTGCTGGTGTAAATACTATAGAATTACCTTGTTCTGCTGACTCCAATGCCAAATGCTGGGTGCTTGCATTCCCAAACTAGGAAAAGGATCTCTGCCAACTATAATTAGTCCTATTAAGACCAGCTTGAAGACTGATAGGAAAGATGCTAGATGCCTGTGAAAAACAGAAAAACAGAATGATGATCAAGTCAAAATGCATCAACATATCAATATATATCACCACTGCCTGACACAGACACGCGTCCATTTTGCTACACGGCTCAAGGACACACGTAGTCGCAGACACCCATTACAACAACATCATCAAAATTACATTTGTAATGTGCCTTTCATGTCGGGAAGACGCCCCAAAGCGCTGAACAGTCAGGGATCAGGTCCTTGCAATTATAAGGAATGGAACAGATGAAACAGCAGCAGTACTGTCCCTGGAGGATAAAGAACCAGTATAATTGCTCCACAACACGTTACAGCATTTGACCTGTGCTTCATTTTGTAGTCAACAAATTTGGTGCATACTGTTATGCAAGCAACACTCTTTACTTTACTAATCGAATTCTGATTGCTCTATACAGTAGAAAAGATGAAGCTTGATATTGGTTATCTCTCTCACTCCTTGGTATTAACTAATTAAATCTCATGACAGTTTCTTTCCAGGCCCACAACTGAATTCATTGTTAACACAGCATTGAGGATTTACCCTTTGTAAGCCAGACTCTGCTTCTTGCTCTTCAATCTATTGACCGGGGGAATTGAATCATACAATTACAGCCAATAAGAGCTGGGGTGCCAGTAAGAGCAATACAATAGTCTTGCAGCCCCTGCACTTTGCAGAGGAAAAGTATCAGCCTGGATTCCTGTTATTCATTGCTATTCAGTGGTCCATGAAGGAAAGTATCCATGTATGTAGGGGGTGTGCTAGAAATGGTGTGTGCATGTTTCAAGATCCTAACTCTTGTATTCAAATCCCTGCACTCCTCTGCACCCCCCGACCTCTCTGACCTCCTCTCTCCTCAAAATAGTACCCGTTGCCTCCGTTCCTCCGGGTCTGGGCACCTGCTCATCCCCCGAGTCCTCCGCTCCACCCTCGGCGGCCGTGCCTTCAGCCACTATGGCCCGAGGGTCTGGAACTGCCTTCTTCACTCCATTCGTCTCGCTCCCTCCCTTCCCATTTTCCGGTCTCTGCTGAAGACCTTTCTTTTCGACCGCGCCTTTGGTCACCTTCCTCCCCCTCCCCCCGGCTCAGCCCTGGGATTCGTTACTGTAAAGCGCTCTGAGAAGCAGTCTGGCGTGAAGGGCGCTATATAAATCCAAGTTGTTGTTGTTGTTGTACATATGCGTGCGACTGTGTCTGTGTATAGATCCCACTTTCAACATCTCACCATTCAAAGCTACGTTTTTACGCTCATCACTCAAAGACAATAATATGTTTTTTAAAGTGATTATCCATAGAGAATAAATTATAGAATAGCTTTAAAGAACATACCTGTAGAGAGGTTGTGGAAGATAATTTTCTCCCTCTATGTGGATGTCGGGATACCGCTGGTTAATAACCCGCGTGTATTCCTCAAACACCCTCCTGTATCCTCAGGAGATACTGCAAGGGAAAGAAACAGGAAATAGATCTCTAAGTTCAAAAGAAATGACACCAAAAAGGCCTGAAAATCAACGTGTGGCCAATGCTGGGTGTAAGGAGATTTTAATTTTAAAAATTCCATTCACTAAATCAAGCAAGACATTTATTATTAGCCTCGATTTACATAACAGGTTAGGTAAAATGCCAAACAATGTACATTAATTCACTTATATATTTTGTATCCAGGGAAAGCAAACTCAGTCACCTAACGGCAGATTGCCACTAACAGCACTTAGCACAAGCATATATTACATGGAGTCCTGTAACAAATTCGTCAGAGCATTCGCCTCACAAGTGAGAGGAGCTGGGTTCGATTCCCGAACGGAACAAAACCTTACGCAAGTTTCCTTACTCCATACGCTTGTGTTTACTTAGCAATAAATAGGAACCTGATTGTTAGTTGATGGCGGATCGCTTTCCGCTTTCCGATAATAATCCCTAAAAAAAAATGGTCACTCAACAAATTACATTTGTATAGCACCTTTCACTTCCAGAGGACGTCCCAAAGCACTGGGTCACTCAATCTACCTCTTTGTGGGTCACTGCTGCCTTCAATTGGCTGCCGCACTTCATCTACATAAATATATATAGTCAATTCACTCTACAATATATTCTGTGAAAGTGCTTTGAGACGTCTCAATGACGCAATAAGGCGCTATATCAAATGCAAGGATTATTACTGTTATTATTACAGATGTCTTTGCTATCCTTACAATGCTGGGAGATATGCCAGAGCGCTCCCCTAGTATTCTGCTGGACTGTCAGCAAAAAGTTATAAGTCCTGTGTCGATAGAGTATGAACCAACAACCCTCTGACAAAGGCGGGTATGTTAAATGATTGAGCCAGGCTGAACCTAATAGAACTCTAAGAGCTCAGCTGCCTGTGCTGTTTAATTTTGACCTAATCCCCTGAATGCTGACCCACAGCATTTCTAACAGGATTGATTTTAAAAAAATTACAAGTTCATGTTTGCTGCAGTAGATGAATAGTGGGATAGAAAAGCTGTTCAGACCATTAGAGACTGATCAGGTTAAAGTAAGAGAAAAATCCCCAGCGTCAATAAAGTATTTTAATCTGTTTACTGTACTGAGTGCCGTTATTTACAGTGTAAAGTTACCCACTTCATCCAAGTGTAGGCAAGTCCTTGGCTTCCTATAAACACTAATAAAGGCCCCAATTTTTAATATTTTTACCATGTTAAAAGTTCTATATGAGCATTTATCATCTCGCTTTATATTCTGAATAAGCAGCAAAATGTTTTCGAGGGATGATGCTCTCTGCAAAGCACAACAAATGCACTTTACACCATTTAATCCAAACAAAATACAAATCTTTGGCAAAGAAGTGTCAGTTTGGTTCAATTGGTAACCCACTTGCCTCAGAGTTAGGTGGGGCTTGAACCCACATGTATTCTATGCTGACACTCTGGCGCGGTGCTGGGGATGTGCTGCATTGTAGTGCTTGCAATGAGACGTTAAATCTGCCTGTTCAGGTGGATGTTAATGATCCCATTCAAAAGTGCTATTCAAAAAGAGAAGAAAATTTCTCCCGGTGTCCTGACCAACAATTCTCCCAAACAAAATTGGTCACTCACTTCATAGCTCCAAGACGCATGAAAGCGCTATATAATTATAAATTGTTTTGGGATATTGCAAAGTGGCTGCCGCTTTCAAAACACAGTCAAAACTCTTTACAGTATATCATGTTTGATAAAGTGACACATAATACACTTGTTAGCAAAATTGAAGCCCGTGGGATTAAGGAAACAGTAGCAGCATGAATCCAAAATTGGCTGGGCGACAGAAAGCAGAGGGTAGTGGTGAAAGATTGTTTTTCAGAAGGGAGAAAGGTATACAAAGGTGTTCCCCTAAGGGTCATTATTAGGATCACTGGGCTTTTTGATATATATTAATGATCTGGACTTGGATATGGAGAACCAAATTTTAAAGCTTGCAGATGTCACAAAACTTAGAAACGTAATGAACAGTGAAGAGGATAGTAGCAGACTGAAGGAAGACACAGACAGGCTGGTGAAATGGGCAGACGCATTGGAAGAGGAATGAGGAAAAGCAATATAAGATAAATTGTACAATTTTAAAGGGGGTGCAGGAAAAGAGAGACCTGGGAGTTCACATACATTTTATAAATAAAGGCATAGAGTGTAAGAGCAAGGAAGTTATGTTGAACCTTTATAAATCTGGCTACGACTCAGCTGGAGTTTATAAACTTATAGGTTTCTATAAGATCCCCTCTAATTCTTCTATATTCTGGAGAATATAGGCCCAAATTGGTCAGCCTATCCTCGTAACTCATCCCCTTCATCCCTGGTACTAACCTAGTAAATCTACGCTGCACCGCCTCCAAGGCAGGTTCATACTTCCTTAAATAAGGAGACCAAAACCGCAGTATTCCAGGTGTGGTCTCACCAGCGCCCTATACAGTTGCAGCAAGACTTCCCTACTCTTATACTCTAATCCTTTCATAATGAATGCTAACATACTGTTCGCCTTCCTAATTGCTGTTGCCCCCTCAGACTAACTTTCTGTGATTGGTGTACAAGGACACCCAAGTCCCTCTGGACACTAACACATTCCAATCTCTCCCCTTCTGAAAAATAACCCGCTCTACTGTTTTTGCTACCTAGGTGGATGACTTCGCACTTCGGCAAAAGAACCAGAGGGGAGAAGAGAATTTTTTTTTTGGCCAGACTTATTAGTATGGAATGCGCTGCTTGAAAGGTGGTGGAAGCAGATTCGATAATAGCTTTCAATAGGGAATTAGATAAGTAATTGAAAACAAAAAATTGCAGGGTTATGGGTTAAGATTGGGGGAGTGGGACTAGTTGGTAGCTCTTTCAAAGAGCTGGCACTGACACGATGGGCCGAATGGCCTCCTTCTGTGCTGTAAAATTCTATGTGAAGTGAGAAGTCCTCTTGTTGTAAACAATGCTATACCAAATGTAAGGATTATTCATGTAAACCTTTTCCTGAACATATAGAAATAAGTTGGAGCTATGTAGAAACAAACCAAGCAGTTGAACAACTGTTAATCAACAAGCTGGAGCCCTATTTGCTCAGTGGTTAAATGAACGTAGGGTCCAGCACTGAGCTACCAGAGCGGGAAAGATCCACATTCAACTGCTGCTGTGTGCGGAGTTTGCTCTCAGCCAGGGAGACAAACATGACAAACCACAATAAAATTCAGTTTCTTTTAAGACTCCTTCCCAGTGACATGCAGCTGTGTGGGGAGCTAACTGATACCAACACATCAGCTTGGGAATTTTCAGAAGCACCCAGCACCCCTGCCTCGGAAAGAAGCTAACCTTGCGTCCAACCACACAGCGCTGACAAGGAAGTCGTTTGGTCAGCAGTGAAAGATGCAAATTTGTGTTTTTCCAAAATCTTAGAAGGATGCACTGTTTAATAAATATCTATCTAAATAGAAATGGTCACCACTGGAACAGTGCTAGCTTTGTAGAGGAAGAGGAGTAGGCTATTCAGCCCCTCAAACTATATAAGGTCATTATAGTTTGACAAAATGACCTTATAGTTTCTTACACAATCTACTGTAGGAGTAACCAACATCAATTTTAGAAGGCATTACGTAAGATCATCTTAAACAATATAAAATATCCTAAGATTCAGCTAACGTTTCTTATTTGTGACTGTTTATAGTTTGACTATTTGTGGCAAACAGCAGATTTTACCCACATCTCTCTCATGCACTTCTGATGCAGACACACATACAAGAATGCACTGAACGGATGGAACCAATCAAAGTCTTGGCTGGGGTTTGTACAAAGTGTTCGCAAGCAAGGAAAATCATCAAAGGAACAAGTGAAAATATGAGCAATGTACAAGGAAAGTTCTGCACCACTTTATAATCTGCTTTTCCTCTGGTTTTCCACTGGGTCCACCTCTATTTATGTTCCAATATGAGGCTTGTTCAAATAGCTCTCCTTGCTGTTAGGTGTCAGACTGGCTCAGTTGGTAGCAACCCCTGCCTTAGAGTCAGAAGGTTGTGAGTTTAAGCCTTTGAACTCAGTCTAGGCTGACACTCCAGTACAGTGCTGGGGTGTCCTGCATTGTCCTACAGATGAGACGTGGCATTATTCGAAAAGAGAAGTGAATTTCCCCCGTGTCCTGGCCAATCTCCCAGACAAAATTGGTCCTTTACTTCATGGCTGTTTGTGGAGCATTGCTGTGCGCAAATTGGCTGCCGTGTTTGTCTACAAATATACAGCGACTACAACACAGTAAAATCCAGTGAAAAGCTTTGAGATGACTCATTGACATGATTAGGCCCTTGTCCCAAATGCAAGGATTTATAAACAACCGTAAGAAAAAAAGGACAATGCTTATGGTTTTTATAGTGCCCTATTAAGTCAATATTCCTCAAAGCACTTTACAGTAATTACAGTGAAGTGTATTTGTGTGAAATAAATAATTGCATTAGAAATAGCTCCTTTCAAGTTGGGAGGATGTCTAACGTGCTTCACAGTAAACAAAAATGACTGAATTTTTTTTACAACCGAAGCAACCATTTACTCCAGCACGATGCCACAAACAGCCATGGGGTGAATGGCCCATTTATATATTGGAAGGATACCAGGATTAATTCCTTTCACTTATATAATAGTGGCCATGAATCTCTTAACACCCACCCGACAAACGGGTGGATGTGACCTTGGTTTTAACATCTCATCCAAAACACGGCACCTTCTACAATGCAACGTTTTCTTGCTTTCCACCTCGGAAAGGAGGGAAATTAATTTGTACAGTCCTCTTTCGGGCAGCGGAGTGTAAAGGAGGAAGGGTTGTTCTGACTGTCATCTAGAAATAAGATGTTTTTTCAATGACATCTATCCAACTAATTCAAATCTAATGACCACATTCACTCCATCAAGTCACATATTATATGGAGTATATATATTTGTGGAGTCCTGTAGATCAATGGTTAGAGCACTCGCTTTGCAAGCGAGAGACCTGAGTTCAATTCCAGGCATAGGGCGACACCTTGGGCAAGTTTCCTTACTCCACACAGAGCCTAATAATAATCCCTCCAAAAAAACAAAAACAATAATAAATTGGTCATTTTCAATCCATGATTGTTTGTGGGACATTGCTGTGCGCAATTGCCTGCCACGTTCGCCCACAAATATACAGTCAATTCCACTTCACAGTGTGTTCTGTGAAGCGCTTCGGGACGTCCTCCCGACGTGAAAAGCGCTATATCATAGCAAGGATTATTATTATTATTATATGGATTCCTTTGTGGTCCTGTATTTCGCCACTTCTGGCTTTTGGGTTTTAAGCAGGAGGCGGATAACTGGCTTGTGGCAGCCAAACATTCACAGCGATGTTGCTTTTTGATCCTTTGATGTCGGCTCAATTTTGTGAAGTAGAATTCACCAATTGTTCAGCTATTATTACGGAACTGTTTAGACCATTGTGAGACAGGTTAGTTTTGTTGTTGCAATAGTAATAGTTTTAGAACCCATTTAGCATAAAGCAACCTTATTTTCCCCTCAGCTTTCCAAAACATCTGGTAATCTCTGGTTTATTTAATACAGAACAAATCACACCAGTTTGTGACTCAGCAAATATAGCTGCCTTGGTAGCCAGCGGGAGCCCTGGCGAATAATACATTTCCAGCCATTAAAAATATTCCAACTTTGATGTCAAAATTAAACAGAATAAAAATCTCCTCAATTAAGGCAACAATTTTCCCTGGGTTCAGACGTTCCTACAAAGAATGCAAACTGCTTTCATCAGAAACTCTCCATGAATAAATTGCATTGTAATGCCAGCATTTCTGTCCACGTATCAATGGCATCACTTTTCAGCACTGCCACACGCAGTGATTAACAGGCCGCTCCCTCAACTGATGGAAACACCACGGTTCTTGTTAAAGGAGAGCTATATTCAGTTAGGAGCCTCTGGGATAGATTGTGGGTACAAACCCTGTTCTCAGTTCAGATGTTGTTATTCGGGTTGATATGATAAATCAATGTCCCGTCTGTGCTGCTCAGATGGATATGGCAGACAGTTCCTTTTATTTCTTTTTAGTAAATAACACTGCAACTTGTACCATATCTCATGATCCAGGTCACAGTGAGAACGAATATTCATCCCTATGAAGCAGTTTTGTTTCACGGAAACAGCAAAACCTCAGAAATAAAAGATTACAAATGGCTTGACCAGAAACACAATATAGGCTATTTTGTTTTGGCCAGCCGGGGTGTCGGACACATGAGGAAACGCATCTCCATGCTTAAGAGTATCCAAACCAAACTGAGAATTCAATGCATATCAAATGCAAGGATTATTATATATATCCCACCTACGCATGGAAACCCCAGAAATAGATTGTTGGAATGAAATGCATGCTCTCTCCCCAGAGGGACACATCCTGCTTACCTAATTCCAGAAAGTATTACTGTGTTGTTCCCACAACTACTGAAATTTAAAGGAGGTAATTTGGCTCATTATGATTGTGTTGGCTCACTGTAAGAGCATTTTGTTTAATCCAATTCCCCTACTTTTCCCATTTTATATTTCCTCTTTTCAGATATTTATTTAATTCTCTTAACCTAAATATGAATTCTATCTCAACTGCCAATCCACAAGGTTATCCTATCTAATGCATCATGTAAACACATGCTAAAATAAAGAATGTGCCTTTGGGTGAGGTACATCACACAAACATAGCCTAGGATCAATCACCTTCAGGAGAGAACAGTGGAGAATAAGAATAGTAGCTCTTATGCTCTTTTCATACTGAATGCATCAGTACAAGTGGGGCCTCTTTCACTTCCTCAATTTATTAAGAAGCAACGAGATAAAGATCAGAAATTGCAGAGAGCAAAAGGACTAAGTAGCACACAAACATCACTTCTTCTGAGAAATAAATTGGTTGCTTAACTTCAGTGCTACCCACAAAACAGCACTGTCCGCCTGAGGCTGCCCGTTTGTTAGCAATTCCAGAAAGAAAAGCAATGTGCAACCTGGGGGAAGCACAACACTGACACTGTAAGCTCCCACCTGGCCAGGCCAGCAGCGCAATGTTATTGTTGCTATCAACTCCAGCCGGTAAAACGCTGCCTCACTTTTTATTAGAGAGCGAAGTGAAGACATTAACACTGGTAAGAGAGAAATATAGAAGCCAACTGACACATACAACTGTGCTTCCTTGAATGTGCCTGAAGGACACATTCACAACTAAATTTAGCTCATGCACAAATTAGACTTTAACCACTTGGTTAAGTTAAGCCTGGCTCAGTTAGTAGCAAACTCCCTTCTGATTCAGTAGGTTATAATGATAATAATTCTTACATTTAATATAGCACCTTCCACATCAGGAGGATGTCTCAAAGTGCTTCACAGCATATACTGCGAAGTGTAGCGACTGTGTATGTTGTAGCCAAATGGAGCAGCTAACTTGCACAGAGCAATGGCCCACAAACAACCATGTAAAAAATGAACAATTTTATTTGGGGGATTGATGTCCAGGGTACCGGGAGAAACTCCCTTCTCTTTTCCAATAGTGCCATGGAATCTTTATCATCCACCTGAACAGGTAGATGGAACCTTGGTTTAATGTCTGATCTGAAGGATGACATCTCTAACACTCATGCACACTCGCTGAGGTGCATTAGAGTGTCAGCCTAGACTATATGAATTCCAAGTAACATTAATAATAATAATCCTTGCATTTGATATAGCGCTTTTCACGTCGGGAGGACGTCCCAAAGCGCTTCACAGAACACACTGTAAAGTGAATTGACTGTATATTTATGGGCGAACGCGGCAGGCAATTGCGCACAGCAATGTCCCACAAACATTGTGGGTTATGGGTTCAAGCTGCACATTAGATCTTTGAACTCAGTCAAGTCTGATACTCCAATGCAGCTCTGGAGGTGTGTTGCATTGCTGAAGATGCCATCCTTCGAATGAGACATCAAACAGTGTCGGAGTAAATATTAAAGATCCCCTGGCACTGTTTGAAAAATGGGGTGGGGTTCTCATCACCTTCAATATCCTCATTCTAATCTCCTTACCTCTGGGATCTTCTCCAGCTTCACTCTCCTACTCCCTCAACTGCCATATCTAACAATGACAGCAAATATAAGCCTGCTGTGAGATCCTTGTCTCAATCTGAGCCACAGACCCTTCAGGCATTGTGCCCCCACCATACAAACTTCTTCTTTCAAACTCTCTGTCTCTCCTCCTCTCCATCTGTCTTCAAAAGCTGCCTACTAACCGCTTTCTTTGCCTGTGCCAATTGATCCTCTTCCCCTCCATCCTTGCTAGGTGTCTGGTGCTAATGTGTAACGCACTGAGACATTAATCTATCTATGTGAAGCAATTTGTTGTTGAAAACTTCTTTCTTCCAACTCCCCCCCCAACCCCTCCCTGCAGCACAATGTGTTCTAATAACACTAACATTGAGATACTGCTGAGCACAGCACTAGGTTTCTGACCCTTTCCACAGTTTTTTTAGCTTCTTATTCCTTGAGGGAAGGATCTAAACACTTCGGTTACCAAGGTTACTCGATTACTCATTACAAGTGGCAGTTCAGTGGGAAACTGTACCTGATGCACACCTTTTCTGCAGGAATCAAACGCAGCCTACAGGGAACTGCAAACTGGCCGGGGATAAGCAGGACTTGACTGAATTTCAGTACGGCGTTTTCTCACAGGGCTTTCCACATCCTGACATTTTGATTTTTTTCAAAAATATTTGAGCAAATATGAAAAAGGTAGCCATAATGTACGGTTATGTTTACTCACTTAAGACGGTGCCTATTTCTATATCCTCCAGTTCTGTCCGTCTGATGCTGTTAATCAGCAACAACTGCCGTTGCCTAATCAGGTGACACACTATGACAACCTTCTGATTCTGCCGTTAAAACAGAAGGTTGTGAATTCAACCCCCACATCAGGATACTGTGGCACTCCAATGCAGTGCTGGGGAAGCGTTGCATTGACATAGGTGCCATTCTTCAGATGAGACATTAAACTGAGATCCCGGCTGTTTATTCAGGTGGTCGTTGAAAGTCCCAGCGCACAATTTGAACAGAGGTGTATGTACGAGTGTCCTGGCTAACAATTTCCCAGTGGAGTCATGTAATATAGTGGTTAGAGAACTCCCTTTGCAAATGGGAAGACCTGAGTACAATTCCTGGTCAGGGCGAAACGTTATTCCAGTTTCCTACTCCACACGTCTGTTTACCTAGTAGTAAGTAGGAACCCGTTTGTTAGTTGACTAGCGGATTGCTTTTCCGGGGGTAATAATCTCTCCCCCACAAAAAATAAATAAAATAATAATAATAATTTGGTCGTTCAATCCACGACTGTTTGTATGCTGTATATAATTGGCTGCCACGTTTCACCCACAAGACCCCACAGTAAGAATGGCCACTTGGCTGAGGAATCAGGAGTGTGATCAGCACCCACAGAACCATACCCTGGAGAAGAAGTAAAAAGTCAAAATGATAGGAGAAAAAACTGAAGAAGAAAAAAAACATAACTCAATATATTATCTTGTTCGTATGTGTTCGGACTGTGGAGCTGCACGTTAGCCAATAAAAGTTGTAACTTACTTTGGCAGACAAACAAGATTAACGTATTAATGTTTAGTTTAAAATGCTGAGCCTACACAACTAGCCTTTGGAGTCAGAGGCCTAATTCCAATAGGAGAGGATCACGGGAGGAGACAAGGTAACTATTCCAGTAAAAGTTTAACTGGTAGCATAAGTGCAAAAAGAACAGTGGAAAAAGTGGGCAACCAGAAGTGTTTAAAACTGCTTTGTTCTTTTCATTTTATCGGAACAGAAGTAAAACACCATGCCAACATCTGGCAGCATCATTTTATTAGTTTTGGGTATTGCTTCAGAGTAATGGTGTGCTGGGGGAAAATAAACTGGTCAGCTCAGCGAGGGGGAGTGCCTGCATTTTCTAAAAGCTGCCAAAAATCCATACGTTATCACTATGATGTACAAAAAAATATATTTCTTGCAATTAAATGATTCCAGCACTACCTGCATCACAGCTTTTGAATTCCGGGGCCTAAGTTAATATATTACTGGTCTGAGTTCTTATTGCAAGCTTTTTTCCAATATGACTTGTCCTCAATTCTGGACTCAAGATTACTAAAAATTTACCTAAAAAACGAAGTTTTAACATAACGGATATTTAACAGTTCATATAACAATGACTGAATGCTGAGATCTATCATCAGCAGTGGGTTATAAATCAACACATTAGCGAACTGAGATAATATAAAGGCAAGAGCAAAGCTCAAGGATGTGCAATTGGAGTCCTGCAGTTCAGCAAGAGACCTGGGTTGGATTCCCAGCAGGGCGAAACCTTGGGCAAGTTTCCTTACTCCACACACCTGATGCAAGGATTATTATTGTTATAATAATCCCTCAAGAAAAAAACAATAATACATTGGCAATTGGTTACCGCATTTCACCCACAAATAAACAGTCAATTCACCTTACAGTATATTCTGTAAAATGCTTTGGGTCATTTAGAAGACGTGAAAAGCGCTATATCAATAGCTATTTGACAAAAACACAAATTTCCATCAAGACAATGGAATTTTACATTCAGAAGTCATCTCACTTCCAAATTACACTACTAATTCTTGGATTTGATACTGCACTTCATCACATCATCAAAGCACTTCACGTATCTTTACTGTAAAGTGCAGTAAGTGTGGATACGTGAGGGTGAACAACTTCACTAGCTCAGAATCTGTGCTTCAGAGAATATATAAAATAAGAAGAGACCCGATACAGGGCAGAACAGCATCAATGTCTATGGTTTCAGTCTTGAATATACGGATAGCATAACGGTCATCTCCTCCCTATCCTCGGCGGCAGACTCCACCGCTGTTAAGTGTTCTGAGACACTGCCCCTCGTGAAGGGCGCTATATAAATGCAAATTGTTGTTGTATATACAGGGTGTTTATAAAGTTCTGTTACCCCTGTTTTTTTTGCTTACAATGATTTTTTTTACTTCCTGTTGCAGATGAGTCGAGTGTAACACTTGGCTGATACCAATAACTCCACCACCGACCGAGGGAACGTGTTCTGGTCGGTGCCCGGGAACATCGATGTCCCGGGAGACCAGAAAGATAAAGGAACAATATAATCAGAACATAAATAATCATAAAACAGTGATATTACGGTGAACGGTTCCAAAACGTGGCTCTCCCAAAATGTTAACCGCTTGTACTGAGTACACAATGAAGTACAGCGCTTCCAAATACTGTGCAACGATCATCATTCTCCCACACGGTTCACTGTTGGATCGGTCACTGTGTTAAAAAAAAAAGCCCCACATATTACGGGGTGGGGGGGGGGGGGGGGGGTAACGGGACTTTGTGTACGTTGGCAAAGCCACAAGCACGAGGGTGGGCTTTCCCCGCAGCTCTACTGTGTGATTCAGAGAGCGAGCGGCTTGTGTCAGCGCCGCCCCCCGGGCTCAGGCCGCACCGAGGCCGGGGCTGAGCCGGGGCCTAGCGCCACTTGAACTTGAAGCCTGCCTGTCGCCATTAGCCGAGCACCGGGCGGCAATGGCACCTGCCTCTCCCTCCCTCCCTCACTCACCAGATCTGGAAGCGGAGCACGGGGCCGGTGGCGTACTGCATCTTGAGCCGCTTGTCGGCCCGCCCCTGGCCGGCGTGGTGCAAACAGACGAGCGCCAAGAACAGGAGCGAGAAGGAGAGCGCGCCGCCCGCCGCCATCACTTCAACACTGACACTGCGCCTGCGCGGCTCCCACACCTAACCCCACCCACTGCGCCTGCGCGGCTCCCACACCTAAACCCCCTATCCACTGCGCCTGCGCGGCTCCCACACCAGCACGGCCCCGCCACTGCGCATGCCCAATACCTCCATGGTGGTGGGAGCTGGATGTCTGACGCATGCGCAAACTCCAAACCGTGCTTGAGTGTCCCAATGGAAGTGGGAATTTCAGGCGTCATTTATGATACACAGAGATTCCTGTCTGGAATGGACTGCGCACTCTCTGCCCCGGAGGGATCCACCGGCTCATCTAATTCCAGAGAGTATCGGGCGCGGCCAAGGCTCGGGATCCCGGAGTGTGAACTGCTGAAGGTTAATCAGCGAAAAACCCCGAGCGTTCCCGCTGCTCATTCAGCGATGACCACCCGACCCGACCCGTCAGGGCTTTGGCTCTCAGGGTTGACTGGAGGTGAACAGCTGGTCTGTCAGCCCCAGGGGACCCGCCTGGCTCAGGACCCAGACTGCTGAGACCGCAGAGGGTTGACTCAGTTCCAACATTCCATCACCTTGGATCCGGTTGAGTGCTCGGAGCACAGGATTTACTGTAAGGTGTAGTGACCGAATGCAGGACGGGGGATGTGAGGCAGGCCGGTGCCCACTGAGCAGAGGGAGCGGCCGGGTTGGTAGGGTTTGAGGAGGTCACAGAGGTAGGGTGGGGCAAAACCATGGAGAGATTTAAAGTTTACGTACAGGGGATGGACAGCCAGTGGAGCTGAGCAAGCTGGGGTTGATAGGCTCACAGAGGCTGGTATAAAAGAGGACATGAGCAGAGTTCTGGATGGTCTGCAGCCTGTGAAGGGAAGAAGCGACAAGCAGAGAGTTGGCGTAGTCAAGGCTGGTGTGATGAAAGCATGGATGAGTGTCTCGGTGGTCCAAGGAGCGGAGTAGTGGGCAATGTTACGGAGGTGGGGGAAAGTTGAGTGGGTCAGAGCACAAATGTGAGGTTTGAAGGAGAGTTGGGCGTCGAACAAAATACTGAGGTTCACACAGTCTATGCGAGGAGGAATGTAGATTCCTGCAGTGGATTCCTGTAGCTCAGTGGTTAGAGCACTCGCCTCGCAAGCAAGAAACCTGGATTTGATTCCCGCGGGGCAAAACCTTGGGCAAATTTCCTTACTCCACGTGCCTAATAATAATCCCTCAAGAGAAAAAAACAATAATAAATTGGTTAGTTCAATCCACAGCTGTTTGTGGGACAATGCTGTGCGCAATTGGCGTTTCGCCCACAAATATACAATCAATTCGCTTTTCAGTATATTCTGTGAAGCGCTTTGAGATGTCTAGAAGACATGTAAAGTGCTATCAAATGCAAGGATTATTATTATAATAGATGGAGGCGGAAGCGAGGGAGGCTGCTTGGCAGGTGGTGGTGCAAGAAAACAACAGGAGGATGTGACAGGAAAAATCTTAATAAAAGCCACAAACACAAGCGGTAACCAGGTTACAACCTCAACTGCTCCCTCCACACTCAGATCTCAGCTGTTTCATTTTATTTTGTTGCTCTGCTTTTTATTAAATTATTTACATCGATTACAATGAATTCCCTTTTTTTTGGCCCACGGTCATCTTCCTGAAGACGCTGGGTTCAGATCCACAGACTGGCTCCAGGAGCTCGCCCAAGTGGGGGCCACGTGGGGGCAGCGGAGACAACACACTGATTCCAAGCGTTCAAAATAATAAAGGGACTTGACAAGGTAGCTGCAGAGAAATTATTTTCTCTGGTTGGGAAATCCAGGACAAGGGGGCATCATCTGAAAATGAGAGCTCAGCCATTTAGTGAAATCAGGAAACACTTTTTGATACAAAGGGTACTGGAAATCTGGAACTCTCCTCAAACGTCTGTATGAGGTGGATTGATATTTGTTAGGTAAGGGTATCAAGGGATATGTTATAAATGATATATAAATAAATTTATAAGTAAACTTATAAATATTATTATTATTGTCAAGGGATATGTGGCAAAGGCGTGTAAATGGAGTTGAGTTACCTATCAGCCATGTTCTAATAGAATGGTGGAACAGGCTCAAGGGACTGAATGGCTTGTTCCCTCCTCACTTGGCATCTGCACCTCACATGCCTTTCAGTAGAAGGGGAGAATTTAACTGGTTAGCGATTGGGAGTAGAAACCTTGGCTGATTGTCTCCAGGGCCGTTGAGGCTAATTTTAGCCCAAACTGTGGCCGTGATCAGGGATTTGAAGCGCCTTCTATTCTGTAGTGGCTAAAGTACAATACCGAACGGTGCCTCTGCCCACTTGTCTGGTGTGGGGAAGCTACTCTACACATTGAGAGCAATCTGTCAGCAGACTTCTGTTTCGCCACATCTGTGACAGCAGGAATCAAATAGATTCTTTTATACAACAACCTCAATCAGGAATCAGCCAATCACCCACGTAGAGCAGACAAGCGATTAGAAGCACTGAAAGCCAATAAACCAGATTTGCTGGATAAATATAATACAGTGATGGAGATGATTGGGATTTATATTCTACGATCAGCTACACTAATGCAACTCATGTTTGTCTGTCTTCCCAAAGAAAATGCACCTTTAGATTCGCCAGGCTCACTGAGATGCTTTCACTCTCTGCTGAGGGCTGATTGAGAATCTGATCAACTCGGGATAGAGATTCCATCCTCGGTCCGTATTTATCTCAGTCAGAACCACAGCTGAGGGCCTCAGCCCTCTGGATTATAGGAGTGAAAATAAGTCATTTATCTTAAGAGAGGGAAAGATAAACACTAGCAAAAAGAGTGTTGCGCAGAGAGGGAGAGAGAGAGAGAAAGAGACTGTGATAGATAGAGGAAAAGAGACAGCGGTAGAAACAGGGAGGCACACAGAGGAAGGGAGAGAGGGTAGATTTTCCCCTCTGGAGTGGATCTAGCACCGGGTTGCCTGAGATCAGCTAACTCAGCATAGACCAAATATGGCTTATCACTTACACTCTCCCAAACTTATTTTCCCAGATATCGTTAACCTTCACGGGCGAATTACAGATAACAGTGAGCTAAATAAAACAACCTGGCCCTATACAGCGCCTTTCTCACAGAGAAAAATCTCAAAGTGCTTTACAAAGACAGAGTGCCCCCAGCCACCCCCAGGCCAAGTGGGAAGTCAACAGCGCAGAGGGAGTTGATCGGGAGGGGGGGATTAGGAGGGGTAAGCTTCCAGGAGGGATAAGCAAGCCAGGGAGGAGGTGGGAGATTTATGGGGTAAAATCTAGAGCAGACCCTGCTACCACTGGTGAGATGCAGGATTCGGAGAGTCTGGAGTGGAGGGAGCAGGAAAGTGAGGCGAGAGGAGATTACTGAGGGAGAATGCATGGAGGCATTTACGAGCTCTGAGACGTTAAACCGCGTGAAGACTGCTATATAAACGCAGATTGTTGTTGAGATATTTATCTAAGCAAAATTTTAAATCCAGAAGAGATAGACCTTTATTTTTTTTCTCGTAATAACATCACAGATTTGCTTTAAACTATTCAAACCTTTTACATTGCATAGTGTAGGCTTCTCCCCTTCCCCCCAATAAAATGTTACGATGGGAATGCCGTGCCGGGCGAGTGGGTGTCCGCGGAGGCCAATCACACGCTCAGCTCCAGATCCTCCAGCTCCTTCAACAGGATGTCCTCTTTTAAGATTTTTTCCATCTACGTCAGGGGGAGAGAGTCACACAGGGTGTTGTCTGCACTGGCATTGCTGCCGGACAGGTTTCAGTTGGCAAGCGTTGAAAGCAGTTTCTCCCTGCCCTACCTCGCTGCTCTCAAAGATTGCTCACGCTAATTTGGTTCACAAATACTTAAACAGGAAATTGCTTCTGTAGGAAGTCTATTTTTGGTCAAAAATAGAGACCTTATCGTTGAGGGTGCTAACCACTACACTACGGAACTCTTTGCTGTATCATATAATATATACTTCCTCAGCAGGTCTAATTGCCTTTTACATGCCTTGGAGCTGCCAATGCGGGTATCACACTGCCCAGGTGTCACACAGAACCCTGCTCCACACTCCTTACCTGGTTCTTTTCCAGCTGCTTCCCAGACGCTTGCTGCTCCTTCAACTGCTCTATAGCTTTTAATTTCTGCAGAGACAAGAATCCGGTGAAGTGATGTTTTCGCAGAATACGTAAAAACTTGAGACGTATTGAACTCATTTTATGTGTTTTTTGTATTGTTAACAATTGTAACACGTTTGTAATGAGGTACAGGCCAATTACCATGTATCAGGAGTGTGTGCTCCTCTCCTCCACCACAATTTACCTTTTTAATGTTTTTTATCTTCTTGTCTACCTCCGGGTCCCCGTGACCCTCAATACACTGGACTGCTCTGGCCTCAGGTTCAGGTGGAGTTTCCTGGATTTCAGGTTTGTTCTCCTGTAAGAAACAACATGGGTTATTTATTGACACCTGTACATTCGTCACTTCTTTCCCAAAGGCACCTGATGCCTTAAAATCCACCAACTCTTCACCCATGCAAGTATTTTGCTTTTATATTTTTGCATTGACAGTTTTTGCAGTTCTTGAAAATTAAGCCTGAATTTATGAATTTTACTCAATTCAGCACAATCTTTAATTTGAAGATAAAACAGCCTGACAGGCACAGACTGGGGGGAACATTGGTTACTGGTCACTTATTTCAAGACTGTTTGTGGGACAATGCTGCACCCAGAAAAAAATAGACACTACACTTTACAGTGTATACTGTGGTGCTTTAAGACACCAGATGTAAGGATTATCATTATTAATAGTATATTAGATACTAATCTAACACGGTCCTTGTTTTCCCTGCCTTTGGCATCGGTCTCCACAGGCTTCCTCCTCCATCTCAGTTAAGAGGCCATGATTGGGCAGAGAGCCCAGTAGCGTGAGGAGGGAACTGAGTGAGGTGGAACAGAGTGAGAATTCTATTAAGGAATTTGGTGAGAGTGGGAATTGAGCAAAGTAAATCTTTGAAGGTGGCAGGACGGGTAGATAAGGCTGTTAAAAAAGCATACGGGATACTTTTATAAATAGAGGCATAGAATACAAAGTCAGGAAGTTACGATAAACTTTCATAAAACACTAGTTAGGCCTCAGCTGGAGACTGTGTTCAGTTCTGAGCACAACATTTTAGGAAGGATGTCAAGGCACTGGAGAGGGTGCAAAAGAGATTTACCAGGATGGTACCAGGAATGAGGGACTTCAGTTATCAGGAGAGGCGAGAGAAGCTAGAATTATTCTCCTTGGAGCAGAGAAGTTTAAGAGGAGACTTAATAGAAGTTTTCAAAATTATGAGGGGTTTCAATATGATGAACAATAAGAAACTATTTCCACTAATGGGTGGGTCGGTAACCCAAGGACACCGATTTTCAAATAGTTGTTAAAAGAAACAGAGTGGAGGTGAGGAGAAATTTTTTCACACAGCGAGTTGTTTCGATCTGAAATACATTGCCTGAAAGGGTGGTGGAAGCCAATTTTATAACAACTTTTAAGAAAGAACTAGATAATGATTTGGGGAGGAGAGGTTTGCAGGGCTATGGGGAGAGCACAGGAGAGTGGGATTGAAATGGATAGCTCTTTTCAAAGACCCGGCACAGGCACAATGGGCCAAATGGCCTCCTTCTGTGCTGTATAATTCTATGATTCTATGATTGTTATGTGAAAGTTGACAAGCTCTGCTTTTCCTCCAGTTTCAACAGCCTCCCCCACCAACCAACCTCCCCCAGCCTTCCCCCGGGATAATAGCTTGGTTATCACAAAAACAACAACTTTCATTTATCCACCCGTGGCTTAGGATAATGCTTGAGGCAGTTAATAACAGTGGTGGAGACTCAGGTAAAGCCAAACTGGACTGCTGGAGGATTACCAGTTTCGCTGCCTTTCTCGCCTCACGTTTCTTTTGATTTTTCAGAGCCGCCTTCGAGAGCTGCTTGTCCGCATTTTGTGGTTTCATGTTCTGAGGTGGTTCTTCTTCATGCTAATGGAAAAGAAATAATAATAATCCTCGCATTTGATATAGCGCCTTGTCACATCGTCGAGATGTCACAAAACCGAAACACGGCAGTCAGTTGTGCATAGTAATGTCCCACAAATAGCCATACAGTGAGCGACCCATTTTATTAGAGGATTGTTGGCCAGGACACAGGGATAAACCCACTTCTCTTTTTGAATAGTGTCATGGAAGCATTAACATCCACCTGCCTTAGATTAATATCTCATCCACAGGACGGTACCTCCAACATTACAGCACATCCCTAGCACTGCATTGGAGTATCAGTCAGCACAGACTATATGGGTTCCAATTCCCGACATGGGGCTTGAACCCTTGTCACTTGTCAAATGTGCCAAGCTCAATCCATAACACTTTCATCTCAGAGGCAGAACAAAAGAGACCTTGCTTCTGAAGGAAACATTCACCTTACACCCAGCCTGCTCCAAATCCATCACATTCACCATACAAACTGAGCAGTAACTGTCAGGACCGTTCTCTCTCTCCCTGTCTCTCTCTCTCTCGGATACTTGGTTTAAAGCTAACACACGTTCACTTCATTTAGTTGCAGTTCCCAGGGTCTCAGTTGTTCGCTGGAAATTTTCCGAACATCAATGGCTTCAGCCCTTCTGACCAGAACCCCCACCCAACCATCCTCCCATCGCAGCAAGGAGCTGTTTTTCAAACAAGTCCAAGCCTGAACCACACTCCCTGACATCCTGTTCCAGTTGTCAATTACCCTCTAGCTAAAGAAAACCTTGCTGGTAGCTGCCCTGAAATTGTGCTTTGCAATTCTAAACCCGTCATCTACTGTCATGATACACCCTAAAGTAAGGAGTGACGATTTAAAAGGTCCCTTCTGAGTCGTCTTCTCTCAAGACTGAAGAGCCCGAGCTTGTTTGGTCGGAACCAAATGTAAGGATTATTATAGTTCTCCCGTCTTAACCAGGGTAAAATTACAAAGGACGCCCGAGCATGAATGGAGCACGAGCGGAGGGATGTTGTGTACAACACTCACCAGTTTGGAGCTGGTCACAGGTTTGTCCCTCAGGGCAGGTGGTCTGTAAGCCTGTGCAGGCTTAGCGTCGATGGTCAGTGAGTCAGTGGGGACTGTCTGATACTCGATGCGTTTCTCTGGAAACGCCCCGTCCTTGAACGGTTGCCACTGCACCTCCCAGAGTTCAGCGTTTGGCGGCACCTCGTATTTGTGCCTCACAGCGCCGCTGTAGTGCCAGATCTTATAGCCGTTACCGACTCGCAGTCTCGGTGCGCAGGTGGCAGTTGCGATGTGCTCGCCATCCGGGCACCAGCAGAAAAAGGTGGTATCGCTCGCCTGAGGCTTGGAGATCAGTTTGTACTGTTTAACATCCCAGACCTCCATCTGTCCCCGCAGGTTCCCGAAGCCGGCCAGAACCAGAATGTGTCCCTGTGGGCTGTAGAAGCCAGCGTTCCGAGGCCCAGTGCCGAAGTCGAAGATGGGGTCGCACTTCAGGTTAAAAACTGTAGCCTTGGCGGGCATGAACCCATATACGGCGCAAAACTCCAGTGAATTGGGGTTCCAGGACACGTCATAAATAGGGCCGTTCTTGGCTGAAAGGAGAGAATGTTAGAATCCAACAGTAACACCGAAGAGCTTCTATTAAAAGAGTAAAGTATACAATGTGAAAAATATAACACAAGGCAGGGCTGTGAAGGTGGGGACTATTTATAATCCAACCCCATTACAAGACTACATCTACAGGGTCTTTACCCAACCTTCAGATTTATGAGGATGATACCAGGGCAGGCAAGGTACTGCTATCAGGATACAGTGGATCGGTTGGGCCTTAAGAGACATTAAAGGGGGTTACCTGATAGGCATTTAAGGAACATAGGAACAGGAGTAGGCCATTCAGCCCGTTGAGCCTGTTCAGCCATTTAATTAGTTTAATTTCCCGCTTTCTTCCCATATCCCTCAATATCCCGAGCTACCAAAAAATCTGTCAATCTCTTTCTTGAAGGTGTGGATGGATCCAGCATCCACGACCTTTTGGGGAAGAGTTCTAGATTTCTACCACTCTTTGAGTGAAAAAAAATGCTTCCTAATTTTACTCTTAAATGGTCTGGTTCTAATTTTAAGACTATGCCCCTTGTTTTGCATTCCCCCAACATAGGAAATAACTTTTCTGCATCTACCCTATCAAATCCCTTCATCATCCTAAAAATCTCACAGGGTTTGATAAAGTTAACATAGTCTGTTTGCACTGGCTGGGGAGTCTGTAACCAGGAGACACAAATATAAGCTAGCGCTTAAAGCGTCACTCCCTACCCTCCATTACTTATGACTCAGGGGCTCTAAAAGAGAATTCAGTAGGCACTACTTCGTGCAAAGGGTGGTGAGATTGTGGAACTATTTGGACCACGTTGTATTGGAAGAACTCGTCAGCAAAGAGATTTACTGCAACAGCAATAAAAAAAAGACAAGATCACAGCTTAACCAGACAAAAGAACAGCAGCTTTAAATTGTTTTTAAAGCAGAAGGAGGGAATACATACGTAGCTGTACTACTGCACTTTCTCCATTGGTTGCTATATAGTGCAGGGTTTGTTCACCATAATACGATGCTCCGGACTTGTCCACATCTGTGCTGGCAATCACCAAAACAGCAGAGCCTGCAGCAGAACAACAGGGTTAACTAAATATTTCCAAATCCAGAGATGAGCAGATGCCTTTAAAATAGCAACTTTAAACCACGCTTTCAGTTTTGATTGGAAAACATCTACAGTAAAACTCACATAAGCCGCATCAGTCGGGACGAAAACATTTAATATGACTTAAGTGAAGTCCGAGCTACAGGCAAACTGTATAAATTGTATTTATATTTGTATTGTATTTAATCAATAGTCTACATTGCATGTGTGCGAAATTCAGTGCAGCCGGTACATGCACATGTAGTGATGGGTCAAGACTAAGTTTCCTGTAATTCAACGCGCCTTGACCGGTCGTTTGCACATACTACCACAGAACACTGGAATCGAATTGAGTTGTGGGAAATGATGTTCTTCTGTGCATGTGTCAACACATCAAGGCAACATCTCCCGCGATTCAACCCAGTTTATCTGGTAAGTGCGACGAGTCAGGATTTCATTTCCCCGCGATTCAAGGCCTCCAGTAATGGAGTGATGGAGGGTAGGGAGTGACACTTGAAGCGCTCTGAGTGGACGGCGCAAGTTGTTGTTGTTGTTGCGAGTTAAGTGGTGATTAATATGACTAGTGCAAAGAAATGTAATTGTGGAAAGTCGTCAAATTCAGTCTGGACTTGGAAGCCAGGTTCCCTTCAAGAACTGCAGAAAGACAGCTTCCTAATTATGGCTGAAATTAAGAAATTTAAATTTAAATTTAATATAAAACAGTCACTACACAGGAAATCCTGTGAAGTGCTTTGAGACGTCCTCCTGACGTGAAAGGCATTGTATCAAATGCCAGGATCATCTCGGGGCACTCTCTCCATCTCTCTCTCACTGTAAATTTATCCCCATCAGCGAGTAGTGAGGTACTGTACGTACCTTTCTTGTTCCACAGCATTGTCACTTTGTCAGCTTTGAAGAAGCTTTTATTGGCTAAGGCAGAGGTGGGGCCGCCAAAGTTTGGGTATTGATACAGCCGAACAAATGATGGAGCGCCTTTCGATCCAGGCACATAAACGGCAACCTTTTACACAAGAAAATAACACAAACATCACCAGCAATGTTAATTTCTCTCTCCCTCTACACCCACCCCTATTTTCATCCCTATTGTAAAAACGACCCGTGCACAGACAATTATTATAATCCTCGTGTTTGATACTGCACCTATGACGCTGAAACGTCTCGAAGCACTTTACAGGAATTAATCTTTGCGTGGTCACTGTGACTTTGTAGCCAAATCGGCAGCCAATTACATACAGCAATGTCCGGAAACAGTGTTCTTCTACATTACCTCAAAACTCTGTAAAATACATTCAGATGTTTCGATGAGATAAGACGCTATATCAAATGCAAAGATTGTTATATGGTGAACTTCATCTGGGGGATTGTTGGCCTTTAAAGGGGGAGAAACTCCCTTCTCTTTCCGAATAGTGTCACCAGATCTGTAATGTCCACCTGAACGGGACCTTGGTTTAACATCTCATCTGAATGACTCTGACGCTGACCAACACTGCACTGTCAGCCTCGAAGCCTCGACTATGAGTTCAAAATCCTGTCTTCTTTATGAGGCTCCCCTCCGTGTAATTTGTCCTCATTTCAATGCAACTGTACCTGCCCTCTACCGGCAAGTCTCAACCTAGCAGTGCAGCAAACCTCTTTACTTCGCTGCTTCTGTCTCCTGCCTTAACTCTCGCTTTGTCTACCTCTCCCTTCTCGGTGCTCCCTGCAAGCGTTATCCAGTTCGAGACGATTGAGACGTCTCAATGAGCTTCATAGGAATATACAGCAAAGACCACAGCAGAGAGCATGGCGGAAGCACATAGGAATGTACCTTGATGGGCTGCAATCCCGGGGACAGCACAAAGTCAGTCACTTTCTGCAGGTGGAGTTTAGTCGCTATTTTATCTGCAAAATACAAATGTCAGCATAAAAGGCAATGGCATTCACTGCAGAATGTCACTGTAAAATTATATCCCACAACTTATAAACAATGTTTATATAACCATACAATGTTAAATGACAGACAAGTATCAAGAGAGTTTAACAATATTGATCACTCTATCCTTCTCCAGCACCTCTCAGCTCCACCTTCATGGTTCTTTCCTTTCCTGGTTTAACTCTTATTTATCCCAACGCCTCCACTTCGTATCTGCCAATGGCTTCTCCTCCTCCCACCCACACAATCACATGTGGAGTTCCTCAGCGCTCTATCCTTTATCCCACATGGATGCAAACTCCACCTCATTCTCACCTTTAAATCCCAGGAAGGGCAGGTTTGAGATGGGTCTGAAGTTTGTGAGGTTGGAGGGATCGAGGATAAGATTTTTTTTTAAAAGAGAGGAGTGATGATAGTAGTTTTGAAGGAGAGTGGGACTGAGACTGAAGAGAGGGACTGATTGATTTGTGTCAGCCAGCAGTGGGAAGAGGACGGGGAGTTGAGTGACCAAAAGCTGGGTGGGGAGAGGGGTCGAGGCAGCAGGTGGTGGGCTTCATTTGGGTGTTGGTGGGGGAAAGGGAGGAGGGAGAGGAAGAGGAGGTAGCCAGGTGGATGTAGTCTATCTTGGAGATAAAGGAATCTACAACGTCTTCGTATTTGGCAAGGGAAGTGTGTGACATTCCCATTTCTGGGCTGTCGATGCTCTGATTCAATTGAGTGATCAGGAAATGTGGTGGGTGCACAGCACGTACCAAATTTGTTATCCTCAAAAAACTGCACTTCGTTGTTTACGTTCCGAGCGCAGACGCTTTCATTATCAGACCAGCAAGGACACCTGACGGCAGAAACACAGCGCAGTCAACACCCACATTCAGAGAAGCAGCAAATGTTTGAATAAAAAAAATCCTTGCACTTGACACAGCACAGGGAGGGCATACTGTAACAGTGTCTTTTGCAGAGGAACGCTGCAACCAATTTGCGCACAGCAGTGTCCCACAGACAGCCATGGAACGAATGACCAATTTTGTTTGGCCAGGACACCGGGAGAAAGAAATCCCCTTCTCTTTTCGAATAGTACCATGGATTTTTAGCAGATAGGGCCATAGTTTAAAGATTCATCTGAAGGACAGCACCTCTGACACAGGGTGACACAAGTCAAGATATTCGAGACATCAAGGTTGGAGCCCACTGATTGTAATTTAACAGCTGAAACCAAACCAAGAGTGTCCCAGTATGAGGCACCGCGACATGTGTTCAAATCGGACCGCTTGCTGGGACATTGGCTTCTACAGTATTATCAGGAGACCAATGAAAAAGGAAGCTTGACCCTCGGAACACGTCTATGCTACCATTCCCACTGATGAGCCGGGCAGCCTGGGTCAGTTATCACCAGTACTGTGGAGCTGCCTGGCCCCGGGATCAGATCACCAAGCACCAAGGCGAGTTGTTGGACCTGCACTAGCCTGGGAGCAGCGCACTTCCTTCACATAGGAAGTGGCATCAGCAGTATTCACACCCCATTGTAACGTGACCTCTGATTTAATGGATCCAAATTACATTGCTATAATGGAATCTGACTCGATTGAAGTTCAAAGTCCACTTCACTTTCATTTTAGGATGTTACACTTATTTCAAATATCACTGGGGTTCTGTTCCTCTCTGGTGGGCTGGGCGAACGACACAGTTAATTATAATCTTTGCATTTGATACAGTGCCTTATCACGTCATTGAGACGTCTCACAGGATATACCGTAAAGTAGATTGACTGTGTACTTTTGTGGGCGGGCTGTCAGACTTGTACTGAGGCATCCAATTGCACACAGCAGCGTCCCACAAACAGTCGTGGATTGAGTGACCAAATTAGTGAGTGACCAGTGAGTAGTAAATGAGTTTGTGTTTTGAAACACTACGATTCTTATATTTACCAGCTCTGCATTTTCTTTTGGAAGAACGATTTGAGACATTGCCCAGTGCTGAGATCCCACATGTGCAGGTTCGGCTCTCCTTGTGTATTTTCTTTGGATGCTAAACAGAACATGAACAAAGAACTTAGAATTGACCCCCAACTCTATCTCTCTGCCCCCACCCTTGAGTCCAAGACAGCTGTTGTACTGACAGATTGCCTGTCAGACATCAAGTCATGGATGACAGCTATCTTTCTTCAGTTGAATGTCAACAAGACCAAGACCCTCCTTATTGAGTCCTGTCAGCATTTCCTCATCTCAGGCATTGACAGCATCACTATTCGTGGATGCACTCTCCACCTTATTGAGCCAGTACGAGAACCTTGGCATCTTGTTCGACTCAACTGTCCCTTAAACCTCACACAGGTCGGGTGCAAAACCTTGACTGTCCAGTGCATTGGATGTTCTCCGACGTGAAAGGTGCTATATAAATGTCAATTTGTTATTTTTCTGACAGAGGAGAAAGTTGTACTAACCCAAAATAGTACAAAGATCCAAAGTGATTGATTTCTGTACGGAATGACTCACTTGTATATGGCTGCCATGTTGCCAAGATGCTGTTCTGTGGGGAGAATGTCAGGAAGGTCGCTTTTGGCAGGTCAATTGAGTGCAACAAATTGCCATCCACACTGTTCACGATAGTTACACTGTAGAGAGAGTGAGGGAGAGAGAGAGCAGACAATATTCAATCAAAATCCCAACTGGGTACAGAGCAACTTCAATCAGTGCAGTGAGATAATGGGGGGGGGGGGGCGTAGCACTGTGGAGATTTATACGTTGAGAACTTGCCAATATTCTCAGTACAATCTGACAGCTTTAATTTGTACAGTGAGCTTCATTATTATTATCCTCTCGGGTGTCAAAATCATATTAAAGCACAAGTTTTTTTAAATTAAATCATTCAGCTTTGAACAAAGCACTCTGCTAAGTAAAATATAAAGCAGTGTAAAAGCAAATTCTGAAGCTGAAATTTATTCCTGCCCGGGAAAGTGACTGCCACTCATGCTTTAGAAAGTGACTGCCACTCATGCTTTAGAAAGTGACTGCCACTCATGCTTTAGAAAGTGACTGCCACTCATGCTTTAGAACAACCTGTACGGATATACACAACACCTTACATTGTAGGGCAACATCTTGAAACACCTGTCAAGGGTGGAGAGGGAAACCGGAGCCAGCTGGGATGTGGAGGGAGCAGTCTGAGCCGCAGTCACATAGGGCGGTTTTAAAGGGAGCTTGAAAGTACAGAGAGGGGGTGAGAGGTGGATGGGTTTTCCTTGCCTTTGATAAGAGTGCCTATAACATTAAAAGTCTCAAAGAGCTTTACAGAATCACTGTAAAGTGTAGTGACTATTTGTAGGCAGTCAATTTGTACTATACGGGCCGAATGGCTTGTTTCTGTGCTTGAACATTCTGATTTCCAGCCATGTTTTATAACAAAACCATTCGCTCATATAGAGTTCCTGACTCTTTGTGGTTAGAAATAAACTGTTACTGACTCTTCTCCGTTGCACCAAGCGAATAAGGAACCATCTTTGCTGAACGTGAAGCCTTTGCAATTCTTCCTGTCATCCCTGCAAAATACAAAGAGGTTACTGTCAAGTGACCTATATAGGGGCAGAATTATTCCCTATGCGTCCCAACTCCTTACTTGGCAAATCATGATAATAATAATAAATAATGCTTGCATTTGATATAGCGCCTTATCATGTTGTTGAGATGTCTCAAAGCGCTTCACAGAATATATTGCAAAGTAGATGGACTATGTATTTTGTAGGCGAAATACAGCAGCAGTGTCCCACAAACAATCTGAGGGATTATTACTCTGGGAAAGCGATTTGCCGATCGACTAACAACCGGGTTCCTAGTTACTGCAGGCAAACAGAGACGACTTAAGTAAGAACACTTGCCTAAGGTTTCGCCCTGCCCCGAATCAAACCCGGGTCCTCTCACTTGTGAGGCGAGCTTTAGTACTCTACAGTACTCCACAATACACCACCTTTCACATCGACGAGATATCTCAAAGTGCTTCACAGAGTTGACCCAGTTTCCGAGCTGAGAGTGAAGGGAACTGAGGAATTGTGGGGCCAAGGTGACGGAAAGCGCTGGCAAAAAGATACATCTTAAAGTCTTAATAAATATAAATAATAATCCTTGCATTTGATATAGCGGACTGATTAAGCATCTAAACGTGGCATTTGTTGAAAGATTCAAAGTGGCAAGTCTAAAGTATAAAGTACCTTGCAAAAGACGCATTTTCTGTATAAGCAGGAGGGCCACTGAGCATATAGACTCCTTCTGAACCTCGAACTGTAACACACAATCACAAAGTCTTCAGGCACATGTCCATTACTTGCATTGATGGCACCATTCAGTGGTGTAAACAGAGAGCAATGAGAAGGAAGGAGAGTATAATAATTTTTATTATAATAATCTTTGCACCTTATCAAGTCTTCAAGGTGTCTCAAAAGTGTGATGACTGTGTGTTTTGTGGATGAAACGCGGCAGCCAATTGTTCACAAACAATTGTGGATTGAGTAACCACATTATTATTATTTTGAAGGGATTATTACCCTCGGAAAGCGATCCGACAATCGACTAACAAGTGATTTCCTACTTACTGCTTGGTAAACAGAGGCGCGTGTGTGGAGTAAGGAAAATTGCCTGAGGTTTCGCTTTGCCCGGGAATTGAACCCAGGTCCAGACAAGATTTTAGGGTGTTGACCAAAGCCAATCAGAGATAAGTTTTGTGGGGGTTCGAAACAGCTGAATGAATCGGAGGGGAACAGCCCATCCTTACCATTCCTGGACTAAGATCTAAGATGTCAGTGAGTTTGGGATACGAAAGGTCGTGACCGCATGGAGAGGTAGTGATGTGGATCCCTGACAACTAGACCTACTTTGTCTTGGGCCACACGACTTGGTGATACAGTGCTTTGGAAATTCAATGAGTGATCTAAATTCTAACCCTTCCTTACATTTTGTCCTCCCTGTGTTATGCCATTCTCCTATCTCTTCCTGTTGTCCATTAGTTTGCATACAGAACAATGTTGATCAACAACAGTGGCGATACAATCATTAACCCAAAACTTTATAGTCTGTCTTTTCAACTGTAGATTTGAATTCAGCTCCCCCTGGAACTGCTCCCGCCAATTCCCACCGACAAGGGAATCCTTATTCTAACCTACAAATGTCTTCCAACCCTGCTAGTCCCCAACCATGTCTCTGTGATCTCCTGTGGTCCCCCTCCCCCACCTCTCTCTGCTCTGCAATCTCTGGTCTGAGTTCAACAAAAATGGGTGATGGGGTGGGTATTCTGGAAGGAAGAGAAAAATGAGTTCAACAAAACTGGACATCAAAGGTTTTTTTTGTTCTTTCCAGCGATTTCGCTGTTAAAGTGGGGGTAGCAGTGGTGAGACATCGCCAAGAATCAACATAAGCTGTTCCACATCTGTTATATCATTCATACAGCATCCAGGACAGGCAGATTAATCCTCCAATATTCACTATGCAAATTAGGTTTATTTTCCAAACTTAGCCTCAAAAAAAACCTAGCAGGTCAAGGAGCCTGAGATTGGCTCATTGCCTCCGGCCTGCCAAATCTGAACATAGACAGTGGGATGAAGAGCTCAGGGAACAAACAACACAAACTGGAGACAACTCCCAGGGTCCGGCAGTTTAGCCCCAATACTGTGTTTTGAAACACGTTTGCTTTTCATGTACTATTACTCTTTCACGAGCCAGTAGAGCAACCCATCTTACATCCATCCTTTCTAAGCAACACACAAAACACATGGGAGAAATTCCACCTGGGTTGAGGTTCTCTTCATTTTCTCAGCTTTCCGACTGTATAGAAGTTAGCAAATTGAATCGCAAAACTGTTACACTTTTTTTTGACGTTCTTTTAAAAGCTTACAGAAAACCAGCTTCAAAATGAAGGATTTTTTAAGGATTTGCAAAATTCCAAACACTCAAATTCTGAAATGCTAAGAAAATAAGAGTATATTTGAATAGAATTTATATCGATAGTTATGATTTATTGCCTTCGCTTTAGGCAATGATAATAATAATGCTTGCATTTGATATAGTGTCTTATCATGTCTTTGAGATGTCTCAAATCGCTTCACAGAATATACTGTAAAGTGAATTGACTGTATATTTTGTGGGTGAAACACAGAAGCCAATTGCGCACAGCAGTGTGCCACAAACAGGTGTAGATTGAGTGACCAACTTATTTATTTCTTTAAGGAATTATTACCCCCAGAAAAGCAATCCGCCAATCGACTAACAACTGGTTCCTACTTACAGCTAGGTAAACAGAGGCATGTGGAGTAAGGAAACTTGTCCAATATTTCGCCCTGTTGGAAGTCCTCCCGATGTGAAAGGCGCTATACAAATGTAATTTTGTTGTTGTTGTTGCTGCTGGAAATCGAACCCAGGTCTCTCACTTGTGAGGCGAGTGCTCTAACCACTGAGCTACAGGACTCCACGGGTCAATGTCAGGGGTAACAGAGTATTGAATTGTAACACTCCTTTGATATTCCATGTAGTATACTGAATATTCCAATTACTGCTTTTCCACATGGTATGTTGTTAAGAATACTGGGATCTGATGCTTTGAGACACTGAAGTGAAATCATTCACAGCACACCAGCACTGTCAAGTTATTAGCAATAATTCATATCTACTCTATAGGCCCCTCTAGCTATGTCAACGGCTGACACCTTCCCACCACTATACAATACTGAAAGGTATTATGTACTTTGAATAACTACCCACATTATAATGTTAAAACAGTTGAAGGCTTATGTCGGGACTTCAGTCTAAGCTGACAGTTCAGTGCAGTACTGGGAGAGCGTTGCATTGTGAATGGTGCCGTTCTTCGGATGAAATGTTAAACCAAGATTCTTCTGCTGTCTTCAAGTGGATATTAAAAGATCCCATGCCGCTATTTGAGAGGAGATGGAGTTTCTCCTAGTGTCCTGGCCAACAATCCTCCAGATTAATTGGTCATCCACCTCATGGCTGTTTGAGGGACTTTGCTGTGTGCAAAATGTCGGCTTTGCCTACAAAATCAGTCAATACACATTATAGTAAATACCGTGAAGTGCTTTGAAATGTCTCAATGTTATAAGTATTATAAAAATGCAAGTTAATTTTCTATTTCCTTCACCCTTTCAACATGCTATATGTGAAGAAAATGGGCAGACAATCTCCTTACAATGAACTGTAAGGTTGTTCTACAACTAAATAGAAAATAGTGCCTAGTTGCAACAACCCCCCTCCCCCACCCCGTTACTGTGGAAAAGCACTGAGCTTCATCTATGCTCACACTGTTGATTTGCGCAGCTTTAGAATAAAGTGCTGGAATGAATTACCTGCACAAGTTCAGGTTCTATTACAATTCTAATTTTCTAAAGCATACACCTGTGAATCTCACACCTGCCTGCACCACAATGCTTTCATTCTCTTTGTACTAAAGGAGCTCCATTAGTAATTCATATAATATATCACTATCATTAGTATCTCTTTTGCCTTTGGCGAAGACTAGCTTGCTGCCTGTAACTTGGTTAAAGTTGATAATGTATGCCTTTGCCCAAAAAGGCATTGCTACGTTTGATGTTCTCGCTTGTGGCTCACATTTCTCTGCGAGAAAATCAAACAGTTCAAATTCTTTAATGTTTGCTTTTAAAAAGGTAATGCTATCATTTATTAACTCTCAGGCATGGCTTTAGAAAGCTGATATTGCTACAACTCCCGGACCTTTGCCACATCCACGCCAAACACCACTGGGGATTACCCTGCTCTATTTACACAGCAGCCAGAACTCAGCAAATTCCTAAATACAGTCTTAATTTTTAAGCCAATTTTCTGTAAATTTCTTTCAAGAAACTACAAAAAGCTAAGTTCAGAGTTGAAACTGAATTCAACAACTTGCTAAATTCCAGGCATTCTGATACAGTTAAGCTGGATCCGGTGGAATTTCTGCCTATGCACCAAGCAAAACCTTATCATAAAGAACTCAAAGCTCTGGACTAGAAAAGACCACTTGGCTGAGACATGCTCAAGTTATTCACCAGATGGCTATCTAATTAATTCCTTCTTGAATGATAAAATCAGACTTTATGAGGATCTGAGCCTTTTTTTTGTTCTTTTCTATTTGGATATATCTATTTGTGCATTTCTGCCCAGGTAGTGTAGTTGACATATTCACCAGTGTGTAAATAGTGTAATCTATAATAATAATAATCCTTGCATTTGATATAGCACCTTATCCCGTCTTCTAGACGCCTCAAAGCGCTTCAGAGAATAAACTGTAAAGTGAATTGACTGTATATTTTGTGGGCCAAACGCCCCTGTTTACCTAGCAATAAATTGGAACCCGGTTGTTAGTCAATTGGTGGATTACTTTCTGGGGGTAATAAACCCTTCAAAAAAAAATAATTTGGTCACTCAATCCATGACTGTTCGTGGAACACCGCCGTGCGCAATTGGCTGTCGCGTTTCGCCCACAAAATATACAGTCAATTCACTTCACAGAAAATTCTAGGGAACGCTTGAGACGCGATAAGGCACATCAAATGCAAGGATTGTTATTGTACGATGGGGTCAGCGGCGTATGTTCCTCTGCCGCCCAAACGAAAACTGTACATTACACAGCACGTGGTTCGGAGATTCTTAAGCAAAGCAATGCCTTTCTGACCAAACAGAAACTCTCAGTTTGTGCGCTCTCTTGTTTGTCGGCTCAGACTTTTTGCATTTTCTGCACCGCAGCCTCGGCTGTGTCTCTGAGCCAAGTCTGTGCACACACTCATCACTTCCCTTCCCACACTCGATGTGAACTGGAGTCTAGTTTTTTTGCGCATTTATCTCGTTAAGAAACCTGGGCTCAGGGGCCCTCTGACAGGGGAGAAGGCGAGGGCTCCCCGGACAGCCCGGGCCCCAGGGGCCACATGACCCTGTGCGCGGTGACAGGGATGGGGTTGGGGGCGGGGGGAGGGGGGTAGCAGAGGGCGCGGGGAGCTGTGGAGGGGCCGCGCGGGGTGGGGGAGGGAGGGGGGGGGGAGGCAGCGGGGAGAAGGCGAGGGGTCGCGGGCGGACGGGCGGGGAGGGAGGAGAAGCCCTCCCAGTCACTGACCTGCCAGCAGCGGCGTGGAGGCCGCCATCTTTCGCCGGAAGTGGTGGGGTTGCGGGTCAGAGGTCACCGCCGAGTAACACGTGGCCCCCCCGAGAGGCGCTTCACCACCGGCACCGCCCGCCCGCGCGCGCGCGCGCGTCCACCTCAGTCAAAGCGGAGCCCCCACCGGCCATTGCTCTCAAAGATAAACATCCCCTTCCTCCCCCCCAAACCCAGAAGGTTCAGCGCTGAAGCCCCTGTTGTGTGTGTGTGTTGCTCGGTGGTAGTGGGGAAGGGGAAGAGTGTGTCTGTGGTGGTGGTGGTGGAGTGGGACTATTTTATTGCGGGCGGAGGCGGCAGCGGGGGAGTGAGCAGTGTGTTTCCGGTGCCGTGTGCGCGCGCGTGTGTGTGTGTGTCCGCGCGCGCGCGCGTGTGTGTGTATGTGTGTGTGAGCGCTCGCGGTGAGAGGGGCGGCCACCGGGAGAGAGAGAGAGAGACACGGACAGACAGACGCCGAGAGAGAGGTGAGGTCCTCACTGCCCCCCCCCCCCCCCCGGGCCTGAGGGGCCTCGGTCCCCGGCCCCCACCCACCAGGCCCCGGCGGCTCAGGGCGCCCGGTGTATGGGTCAGGGCGCCGCTGTCCCCCCCCACCCCACCCCTCCCCCTCCGTGTAAAGGTAGTGTAAACCTGTCAATGCTCACTCACCCTTCAGTGTCTTCACGGGGGGGCAGAGGGATTCCTGTTATTATTGTTATGAAGTTAAAATCATATTACTATTGTTGTCAGAGCACAGACTGATGGTGGTGGTGGGGGGTCCGTCTTCGGACTGTTTTTGTTTGGAAACGCAGCGAGTTCGGGTCATGGGTGACTCTTACTGTTGAGGGTTTGGGTGGGGGCGGTGGGGGGTGGGAGGGGGCGGTGGGGGGGAGAGCCCCTGTGAGACTTGTGTTCCCCCCGCGGGTGGTTTGTTTGGTTGTAGGTGGTGGGGGGTTTGGGGGCTTTTGAAGTTGGTGGGACGTCAACCTGGTAAGTCAGTCCCCCCCCACCACCGTCCCCCCCACCCCTCCCCGTCCCCCACCCCCTCCCCGTCCCCCCCCCACCCCATGGACTGCTGTGTCCTGTTGGGCTACTGTCAACATTTGGCTGTTCCACTCGTGTGTGTGTTTCGTGGTCCTTTGTTCCCTTTAGAAGATTGTCTGCAAATGCTCTCTTTTTTTTTTGTTCATCCGCAACGGGGGGCAGTGGTCGGGAAGGTGGGACGGGACGTGTCTGCGGCGCTCCCCGGGGGGGGGACGGAGAGGAAGGGGTCGGCCTCGCTTCAGTGCCACTTTGGTGATGTGGCTGAGACCAGGACCGCTCCATACGTGGAGCTCTCCCCACTCTGTTCGTTGCGAGAATGTTTAGGGTTCAGCCAAGTTTAGTGGGGCAGGTGGGCATCATCTCGCACGGTTTTTACCTGAACTGAACAGTGCTGAGCAGAACAGTACAGGTCTTAGACTATTTATACTTCGATTGGATCTGCAGAGCTATTTATCTCTCTCTCCCTCTATGTATAGAGAGAGTGAAGTCCTGATAATTTAAAGTTCTGTTGGTAACACGACGTTAAAGTCTGTTGCCTTTTGTAAGTTTTACCCATTCCCAATAGTTGTATTGGCGAAGTCATTGGTGACTTTTCTCTTATGATGCGGTGTTGTGCACTAACTTTAATTTGTAAAGATAACTGATACATTCTTGGTGGGGGGCGGCGGTGGGGGGAGAAATGTTCATCAACATGTTAGAGTGGGGCATTTCTACACAGACATCAAAAGCTCACCAGATGTGCTTCGAAATGATGTTGTTTTTTTTTAAAAAAGTTTAGAATCTACAGGATGTAAAGAAATGTTTTGTGGAACAGATGACTGAGCTGTAGGTAAAAGCATGAGCTGTTTATTCTACCAGAGCACTTGTTTATAGTATTCTGCTGGCTCTTATGAATATTTCAGCCCTTGTTTTGGACAATGTTTTTAGTTTTAAGATATTTCATCCGTTTACTGAGGATTGGGATCACTGTGAGCCACAAACTATTTCTTCAGTAAGAGTCCTTAAACTTTACAGCAGTTTATTGGACTTCCTGCTTGTGCTGGAAGCTTGAGGGCATTTGCATATATTGCAGTTGTAGAGCAAATGGAGCCACGTCAGCTATGTTGCAATAGAAGAGACTAGGGGTTAGGATCCTGTTGAGCCCTCCCAAAGGCAAGTGTGGTTGGGTCAGGGAGTGGGGCTTTCCCAATTAAACCTAATTATGTTCCATAAGTGGGAGCTTAGTTTGGTCCTCGGGCAGCCCTTAACCCCATCCGATTACTTGCATCATAACCACCTGAATAAGTTAGGATCGCCTCCCATTAATGAATCCTTGAGCAAATTCAGATTTGGGGCATCCCTACCCATTCCAGCCCTGAGAGCTGGAGTGCTGCCAGGTGCACAGCCAAGAGTAACTGATGACAATCCTTGTATTTGATATAGTGCCTTATCACATCGTTGAGGCGTCTCAAAGTGCTTCACAGGATCTACTGTAAAGTGTAGAGAGCTGTTCCCACAGGATAGTTTCGGAGTGGAAGAGTAAATAAACTTTTTAAATTTTCTTGCAGAAGTTATTCAAATTATTTTTCCTTTTGCATTTATTGCAGGGAGAGTATCAGCTCAGCAGCAAAATGGTGGCCAAACAGAGAATCCGCATGGCCAACGAGAAACACAGCAAAAACATCACACAGCGAGGCAATGTCCCGAAAAGCTCCGTAAGTCAGCGCTTGCTTTAGGTTTCAATCTTTAATAAATCAGGGTTTCCCACAGGCTTTTGGCTAAAGGTTTCATGTATGACTTCTGACTTTGCTGATTTACTACAGTTTGACTGAATGCGTTTAGATTATAAAACGAAGAATCAGCCAGATTATAGAGTTACAGAAAGAGAACGTACAACCCATTGTGCCTGTGCAGCTCTCTGATAGGGATCTCGGTTCAGTCGCATACTTCTGCTTCTGATTGCTGTCTCGTGATCTCTGGTAGAAAATGACTTGGGTTGAGAATGGGATTGGGTTCAACTGATTTTTTTCCCCCCTCCCTCATTTTTGCTCACAAAATAGTCACTACACTTTACAGTAAATCCTGTGAGGTACTTTGAAGTGTTACAATACTTTGTCTAAGACATAATTATCAAATGCAAAGATTATTATATTATTATCCAGTCTAATAGTCCACAGCTGAGAGTGTGAACAGCCTTCACCACTCTCTGGTTTTTCATCCTGTGGCCCAGTAATATTATTTTCAGTTTGTTTGAAAAATTCACAGGGAACTATTAGATTAATATTTATCTCTTAGCACTATAATTGACTGCACTTCAAATCCCATGTAGGATTTGCTATGCAGTGGCCAAAAGCTACTGCCACACACTTTTCAGGAAGCATTAAAGTACCTTGACAGTAAGTAACCGCTCCAGTGAAAACAACATCTAGCAAGTGTCTATGTAGACAGGATAATTAGTGGGTGACAAGTCTAATTTGAATTCCTATTGCTTGGATTGCTCTCAGATATATCCTAATGGCCTTGTCACTCTTGTTTAGTATCATTACTCTTACAACCAGAGGGAATTTACAGTACAGACAGCAGCCATTCACCACCTCTGCAATGTCGCCCGGCTCCGACACTGTCTCACACCACAGGCTGCCAAAATCCTCAAACGCCTTCATTACATCAAGGCTCGACTATGCAAACTCACTGTTTGTTGGCCTCCCCAAATCCTCCCTCCACAGGTTGCAGATCATCCAGAAATCTGCAGCCCATCTCCTCTCCCGCACTAGGCTCCGCGACCCCATCCTCGCCCAACTTCTCTGGCTTCCCATCACACAGAGGAGACAGTTCAAGATCCTGGTCCTCACCTTCAAATCCCTCCATGGTCTTGCTTCCCCCCCCCCCACCTCTCAGACCTCTTAACCCAATCCTATCATCATGTTCACTCCCTCCGCTCAGCGGGTTCTGGGCTACTTCACGTCCCCCGCCTTGCTCGCCCCACTATCGGCGGGCGGGCATTCCGTCACTCTGCACCCACCCTCTGGAACTCCATCCCACAGTCCCTTCATCTCACCACCTTCAAGACCCTCCTCTTCAACGGTGCTTTTGATTTCCCTGCTTCCCCGCCCTCCCCCACCTTGACCCTCAGGTCGGGTCCGAAACTCTGTCCAGCGCCTTGGGAAGTTCGCCCAACGTGAAAGGTGCTATATAAATGTAATTTTGTTGTTGGAGCTGCTGTTTGAAAGAGCAATCCATTCACTCCCAATTTACCTGCTTTTTTCTACCCCACCATCCCATAACCTTGCAGTTTATTCCTGTTTTAGTCATTCCTCTACTTCCCTCTGGACTAATGAATGGAATTTGTAAAAATGATTCAGGCTAACAGTCCCCAACCAGTGAAAGTTGTTAAGACTGTGTTTTCCCCCTGGAGATACTGTATTACTGAGCTATTCCAGCCTCCACGTTGTAGAGAGTTCCTCATTCTCCTCCCAGGCTACAGGAGATGTGGCTGTTTTGATTATGAAACGGGTATTTTTATTTTAATGTAAAGATTTGTAGGCTGTCATTTCATTTAAAAAGGAATGAGGTTTGTTCATTTAAATCAGAAAGATGAACTGTTGCTTGAAGTTGTTCTCGATGAATCAGATTGATCTAAAAACGCACTAAATTATAGGGGCATGGGGAAAGGACCTGTAAATGGCCTGAAAGGATTGCTCTTAAAAGAGCAGCACAGATGCAATGTTTGCTGGAAATGTCTATGGAATTGGCCACATTTTGTTCAACTGAGAAGATTATTGTACATGGCTCGAACATGTAACATTAAAAGTGCTTCCTTTGATTTCAGAAGGCTGCGATAGACGAAAAGTCATCTGTTGGTCCCTGGCTATTGGCACTTTTCATTTTTGTTGTTTGCGGATCAGGTAATTGTTTACTTTGCTGAAGTCATGTAAGAAACTCCTAGCGGTAACAGTCAGTACAGGAGAAGCAACTGCCATCTGTGCATAAAACCTGCTTTACAGGGCTCCAGGTGATCACTCTTGAGCTTCTTATCAGGGTGAGCTGCGTTAGAACTTTTGTCCGAAATGTTAAAGTGATAAAGAGCATTTTAACACCGCCCTTGTGATGGTTTATTCTTATACCTTCTATTTAATTCAAAATCAGCAGTTTTATTACAAAATACCTTATCGAGATTGATTTGAGAATTGGCCTCTTTCTCCAGGTCTCTTCCCATTTCCCGTTCTATTCCATCGCTGATCCAATTTGACTCTGGTCTGGTAATAGTTGGATCTGTCATTCGGGTCTTCAATCTGACAGTTCATGTTTGGGTCATTGGTTAGGGTGTTCACCACTTTAATTGGAACTCATTCCTTCCACTCACTGAAGTCAGCGACAAGAACTGAAGATAAAAGTTTCTTACAATTGGGGCCCAGAGCTAAAGTGTTCACACCAAGGAATTAACTCTAAACTCTCGATTTTGTTCACCTCCCCCTCCACAGTAGGGTAGTCATCAGCCTCTGGTTCACACTTTCTCCTGATCCCAGCCAACTCCTGGCTAACTCTGCTCTCCAGGGCCAACAGAGTACCAACAAGGTTTGGTTACACAACTGGTTAATGTCCACCTGACTTGGCAGCACATTTCTGTTTGGGGGAATTTGCTTGTTTTTCATTTTTATTTCACTATCTTATCTACACATGACTTTAAATGTAACTGACAATCAAACTAGCTCAGATCTCAGTTACTTTAACGTTCTGGCCCAGGTGCCACGTTTCCCAACAAGATCAGCCCCAGAGTGTGGCGGCTTCTGCACTAGCTCCTGAATTAAGACCTTTTATTAAAATAAAATCTAAGGTTGTTTGTAAAATATTGCTTTGACTATAGTCACTTGTACAAATTCTGTGTTTCGCAACTGCCCTTGCAGTAGGTAATATTTATGTGGGAATGTTCCCCATAATTTGGGTGGATAATCTTAAAATTAGAGTTAAGCTATTTAAAAATGAGATCAGAAAAAAAAAATTCACACAAGAGTTGTGAGAGTGTGGAACGCACAGCCCAGGAAGGGCAAAATGGGATGTTTAAGAATGACAGATACAGATACTTTGAAAGCAAATGCATTGAGAGGTGTGGAGGAACAGAATTAAAAGAGCTGCCATGATGTAATAAACTGGCAGAGTAGGCTGGGCGGGCTGAATGGCCCTTTCCTCGCGGTGTTCCTAAATTCAGACACTGCAGTAAGGTTGAGGGGAGCTTCAGAGCAGGGAATCTTGTTCTCATTCTAAATTTTTAAAAAAAATAAACTTCTGATTTGTTCAAACTATGATCTGTGCAGGTCAAATTGACCCTGCTCCCAGCTCTGTTTTATTGCACTTTGCACTGCCTGGGCTGAACAATCCTCCAAATAAAGTTGGTCTTCCATTTTGTGACTAGTTATGGGACACTGCTGTGTGCAAATTGACTGTAGTGTTTGCCTGCAATTGCCTACAGTCATTACACTTAACAGTAAATCCTGCAAAGTGCATTGAGATGTCTTTGTGTGATAGTGTTATCAAATGCAAGGATTATTTGACTTTTTTCTTTATGTCACTCCACAGCTATTTTCCAGATTATTCAGAGTATCCGCATGGGCATGTGAATGGACAAAGCTTCGATTTCTGTACCTTTCAGTGTCTCGCTGTTAATTCCAGCTGTGAATCCAACCATTCCAATACCTCCTTTGTTCTGCAAAACAATGGATTTTACAGAATGAATCTGTCTGTAGTTTTCTGAAAAAAAAACTTAATTCATGGCGTTGCTAAAAGTCTAGTTCATTCCTTCTCGTGTCCCAAGGAAGCCGGGCTTGGTAAAGCTATCCAGCAGTTAATTTTGTATTTTAATCAGGGAGACTTGCAGATGGTTTGTAAGTTTGTATTTAATATGTGAATATTTTATCATATATATCGTATATATGGTTAATATGTAGGTAAGAACCCTGCTTTTGTGTAGTTAAAACATTTTTAATCCTCCCCAGCTGTAAATTGTAGAGGAGATGGTTTTGTTGCCTGTCCACTTTGAGATACAAAATGCGCATCTTTCTAAATTAAACTTTGTAATTCCAGAAAAGTGCCTTCCTTTGTATATTAAACAGCACATCATTGTAGGATCACAGATGGAAAGGCATTGCTGATTTGTTTTAGTGTAATAGTCCCGTGTGCTGTCCAATGAATAGTCTGTGATTGGTTAAATATTGTCCTGTTCAAGCTAGGAAGGACATCTTGATCATCAATGATATCTTTAATCTCTTGCAGTTGCCAACGCGTATAACAAGCACAGCTGGCCTTTATTGGGGGGGGGGTAGAAAAATTATGCAATTGAAACGCCCAGTCTGTGGCTAGGGGCACGGATTGGCAGGGTGCTGAACCTTTCCAGACCTGAGCCCAGACAGTGTCCTGGCACGTGGGCGATTTGAGTGCACATGACCTAATATAAAAAGCATCTCTACTTTTCACTCTCGTGTCTGGAAACCCTTGTTGTAAATCACGGCATGCTAACATCCTGTTTCTTGACTACCTGGATGCTGCTTTGTCTGATCAGGACCACTTGATTGCATTTCTAACTGTAAGTGATTGCAGCATTTGTCACCCAAATAAATATATTTTTGCTTGATTTGCTCATGATATGTTTTTAATTCCTGCAGTATCTTTGGGAGTATTTATCATACTTTAAATTGAAGTTTCTCCCAAGAGTAGGGTGCTCGTCAGAAATCAGACTTGCACTACACAACATGCCAGCATTTACTTTGTATTTCAGATTGAATTTGGCAATTTTTTAAAGAAGTTTTAATTTGATGTCTGTCTGCTGTCGACTCAAGTTTGTAACAGTGTGTAAATACTATAGTTCTATTGTTCTTGCTAACTTTCTTGCTGATTCTGCATTTCTCTTTATTGAAATTTAAAAAAAGACAATCGAGATAATTGAAGGATCTGCCAAATTCTGCACTATCAACTCTAAAAATAATCTCAATTTGTGAGAAGGTGGTGGATGTCCTTGTGTCTGAAGTGATGAGATCCACTCTGTTGCCCTGCTTTCTCTGTTCCTGCCCCATGGTCAGCTTTTCTGTCCTATCTTCAGCTGCCTCTCCCTCATCTCACATGAAACCTGTGTCTTTCATTCCCACTCAGCTGCTGCTTTTCATCCACTGTTAGTTGACATCAGCAACCTCTCCCTTTTTTATTCTGATTGTCCAGCATTTCTACCTCATCCACCAAAAATGTAACTATAACCTCATCCATTGTCAGTCAGTCCGTGAGCCAAAAATAGAAGTCACTGGGAACACTCAGCAGGTCAGGCAGCCTCTATGAAGAAAGGAAAGCGAGTCAAAGTTTTGGGTCCACGACCCTTTGTCTGAACTGGGGCATATTGGGAGGGAGAGACTTTTAAAGATTAACAGAAAGAGTGGAGGCAGGGTAAGGAAGACAAAAGAGAAAATGAGATAAGGGATGATGGGTTAAAGAGCTGTTAATAATACAAAACAGGTGGGGGGAATGATTCCATGATATTCTGTGAAGCGCTTTGAGACGTCTCAAAGACGTGATAAGACGCTATATTAAATGCAAGGATTATTATTCATTACAGACTTGCATCTGAGGAATGGGATTGGGTGATCATTGTGCTTCTTGCCTGGGATTAGATGTGTTCCTTTGGTCAGTGTTAGAGCAGCTTGTGACCGAGCTGCTGATTGCATCTGTACTGGGAACAACTTTGTTACACGATGTTCTAACTTTGAAGTGGTGCTTAGATCTCTGGGTTACTGTGTTCACGGCTGGAATCTGAAATGTGTGTTCTGAAACGAGCTGTTGTGATGTCAGTTTTGTGGAATCCATTTCATAGTACTGGACAGATATTATACACATAGTGCTGCTTTTCCATCAAATTATTACATGGAATTATTTTAGTCAAATAACTGTTTGACTACCCCTCCCCCTGACCATTTCCCCCCAGCTCGGGTCCTGACCCAACTGTACAGCGCCTTGGGACGTCCTCCCGACGTGAAAGGCGCTCTGTAAATGGAATCTTGTTGTTTGGGGTAAGTCCATTCTCACGTGATATTGAGAAGCCTTGTGTGTAAACCGGCACTGGTTACCGGTCCAGGTCAGTCACAGCATAAGTTAGACAGAGTAAAGCTCCCTCTACACTATCTGTCCACACTCCCAGGTCAGCTACAGCATAGGTTAGAGACACAGTAAAGTTCTGAGAGTAGGAAATTCTCTGAATCCAGGGTCTCGGTTTAATGGCTCACTGTATCAGACTGGCAGCTGCATGATGTGAGTTCAAAGTCCTGACAACTTTCAGCAGCTGTTTGATTGGCTGGTAATCTTGCATTAACAAGGTTACAAAAAGTTGGCCAAAAGTCTTGACCTTCGTAGCAGGCCTGATAGCTTAGTTGTTTTTCAGTAGCAAAGCGTTCCCTGGGTATGAGCATACTTCACAGCTTCAGAACTGTTCAAGTCAGGTCCAGAGCTGAGAACAGATGCTCCTCGCCTGCCCACTCCACCATTGGTGGTCTTGAACCAAACTACTCACAGTGCAAGTTTATCCATCAAACGTTTAACAGCCCATAGCAATGCTGAACTTGAGTCAGGAGGCTTATCTTCGGAGGTGAATTGGTAACCCCCACCCCCCCCAAAAAACAAAACCTGTCCACCAGGAATAGCAGCAAAGAAAGCGCTCTGATCATTGTTTAATCTCCCTCAACTCCTCCATTCTTTTCCCTGCCCCAACCCACTTCTAGCTCCTACTGCTCCTGGAAAAAAAGCATCCTCCCCACTGCCCTAGTCATCTGAACTCCTACCCTTTGGGCTTCCTTCTGTAACAACCTACCCTCCCTGGTTACTTTCCTCTAAAACTCATTCTCTGCCACTCTTGACACCCTTACCCCTGTCACCTCCCACATTGCCTCCTACTCTCGCAAGTCACCCTGGTACACCAGACACCTCTGCTCCTGCAAGGCACAGGTGTGTGGTGCTGAATGTTCCTAGCTCAAATTCCAACATAACAGTCCATGGGTAGATCTGGGTGGAGCACATCAAAACCTACTGCACCGCCAACTCCTCCACTAATTTGTCCTATTCCAAAATTATGATCAAGGTAAGGACAACCTCAGGCTCATCTTCAGAAACCAGCTCTTCCTTCATGATTCTGTTTATTCTTACCTTTCAACTCATCTCTACTTTTTATCTACTGATAGCTTCTCCAGCCCTCACACCGTCATGTGCAGTGTTCCTCAGTCCTTGGCCATCCCCTCTTTAATACTTGCCTGCTTGGTTATGTCATCCGCAGGCATGGGGTTAACATCCACTCAATCTCCTTGCATCCAGTCCCACTACTGTATGGACGGATTGGCTGTCAAGACATTCAGTCTTGGAATGAGTTAACTTTCTCCAGTTGAATAGACAACACAGAGGCCGTCCTGCTTGGCTCCCGTCAGTGCCTCACCTCAGGCACTGACAGTATCATGTAAGCAGTCTCCATCTCACCGAACCAGGATGGAACCTTGGTGTCATTTGACCCGTAACTGTCCTTTAAACCTTAATCTGTGGAATGACCCATTCTGTCTTCCTTCACTTCTACAACATTGGCAATCTCTGCCACTGCATCTCGCCTCAGGCTGCCAAGACCTTCATCACCTCCAGGCTGGACTATAACTCCCTGCTCGCCCATCTTCCCAACTCTTCCTTCCGCAAGTTGCAGATTATTCAGAACTCTGCAGCTCATGTCCTCTTCTGCACTAAGCTCCGTACACTGGCCTGTTCCAAGCCCTCAGTCCTGCCCACCCCACAAGCGGTGGCCAAGGCTTCAACTTTTCCGCCCCCACCCTTTGGAACTCCATCCCAGAGCCCCTCCACCTCAAGGTCCACCTAACTATTTTTAGCCACCCCCACCATCTCAAATGCAAACCCTTAACTGACTAGCACCTTGGAACGTCCTCCTGCTGTAAAAGGTGCTGTATAAATGCAATCTGTTATAAATAGCTCGACCGTTCTAGTGGGCACCAATAGCCCTTTCTCAATACTTTTCTTTCCTCCTTTTTCCACCATTTGCAGGAAAAACCCAGACAGAAAGCTTCAATCATACACCTTGTTGTTGCTGGCATCAATAAGGGTGCAAAAGATCAGAATAAACCAAGATTAAGTCAATAACGCAATCAAATTCCTTAAGAACCTATCACTACTTGGACTGTCCATTCCAGATATTTGCCAATTTCTGCAGAACTACATCTCAACTGTCATCTCCCCCTCCAGCTCAAGTATAACTCTTGTACATTTTTGGACACTGTTAAATATTAGTTTGGTTTATCCACACCTTTGTTGGATCTATTCCTCTCTAGTGTGAACATTTAGTCCAGTCTGATCCTACCCTCGCATTGTCTACCTCCACACAAACCAGTAATCAAAGCCCAGACCTTCTGCGCTGTAAGACAGCAGAGCTCTGCAGTGGGAAATGAGCCCATCCTAATAAGACAAGACAAAAGAGGAGCAGAGCTCCTAAACGTGGCCACTGGAATCCATGCTTTAATTGAACCACTCGGGACAAAGAGGACATCTGAATCGGCACATGTTGCATTTATTAAATACAATAAAATCTGCAATGTAACAAAACTTTATGCATATGAAATTCAGAACACCATTTAAATGAACAAAAGATATCTCACTCCATTTCCTGACTAGTAATTCACACTAGCTCTAGCTTGAACCCAACAGCTGTTCTTTAGTGTTCATTGGACACTTGTTCACAGACTAACTTGTTACAGTAAGGAGGGCTCAGTAAAACGTGAGGTAAGAGAATGGTTCAGAGAGAGAGAGGGGGTAGGGGTAGGGGGGTCATGCAGAACATGCTGAAGAGTCTAAAGGAAAAAAAACACTTGTCAAAGCTGAAAAAAATCAAAACTAAATAAAAACTATATAGAACGTCCGATACAAAATAAATGAATTCAGTTACACAGCTTTGCTTCTTTGGTTACAAAGTAGGTTGAACAATTTCACAGCTTTTTATTCCTCCCACCCAAACATCGCACTCTCGGTGGGAAAAAAAGAGAATCTCCCCTTTTCTTTTTAATAAACAAAAAAGGTCAGAGAAAAATCATGGCAATTTTTTTCCCCAGAAAAAGAAACCAGCAACAGAAATGAGCAGTTTTATTTGTTTCTTCATTAAATGCCTAAATATTATTTTCAAGGTTTGTTGGGTCACAGCCTCTGCTGACCACTTGTATATGCTATGGTCTTATAATACTTACAATCTATACAAAATTTACATTCAAATTTGGGATCCAACTATTGTAGAACATCCCCATAGTGTTAGAACCTCTAAGCCAGAATTTTTATTTTATTATTACCTATATATTTTTTAAACTAATATATGCAATCCCAACCAGCACTCGCGTTTATCAGTAATCTTATAATCTTTCATTTTTTTTTAAACTTACACAAAAAAAATTCTGTGACATTGTTCATTTACATATGAAAATAGCAGCCCTGTAATAAATAAACACAAACAGGAAATGAAAAAGTCGTGGATGCAAAAGGTTACTAGAATGGTGGCTCTTTCAGAAAGAACTGTTAACAAGGTCTTAATGTTAAACAGTGAGGCGCGAATGACACAGATTCCTATTTTTCTTAAGAAAAAAAACCTTGGTAAGCCACATCAATGTAGGAATATTCAGTCCTCCATCAACCTGATGAAATCAGCCTGCCTCCCACTGGACACGAGTCTCCTCCCAACAGAACACCTCCTGCGTGTGTTCTCCACACTATCATGGATGCCGTCCCGATTGCCTTGACGCGACGCCGGGTGTTGAAAGCTCTTGCGGATGATTGTCTAATACTGAGAAGGCCAACGAGCAAAACACACACTTTGAAGCCATGGCTAATTTCACTGCCCGCGTAGTGCTAAACACCATCAGTGGCACACGGGGAGAGAGAGAGAGAACGATTGGGTTGTAAAAAGATTTCCTTTTCCTATGCAGGCGAGCGCGTTTCATGCAGAAGAGACGTTAGGCTGTGGAGGCGGCTGTGTCTGTTGTGTGCTTGCTGGAGCTTGTGCTACTGCAGTCGGTTGCTGTGGTTGGGAAGTGCTACTGGGGTTGGATGGTTGGATTTGGAGCTGGGACAACTGGTCATTGTTCGTGAGTGACTTTAACAGCGAATTCTCTCGTTCTAGTGAACAGTTCCTTTCAATCAGTTCTTTGATCTGTTCCTTCAAGACTTCCACTTCTTCTCTGACTGCATACATCAGATGGCTTTTCACTAAATCCTGCAATAAATAAAAGGTATTCAAACAGGTTTGGAAGTTGTTCTGTTGTCTAATTGGGTAACCAGGTAACATCTCCCCTAATTTTTCTCTAACAATCCTCAGACTGTCACCCCTTCCCAACGAAAGGAAATTGCCACCCCCCCACCTAACCGGTTTTAAACCCCTCAATCTCATCCCCTCTGGTCCCGTGGAAAAACTCCCAGTTGAGCTCATGCATATTATCACACATGTGGTTTCATCCCAGTGAATCTGTCCTCTTCTTCACACACTAACTGTGATCCAACCAATCCTATACAATTCCAGCATCGCTTCCCCACTTTTACATTGCATGTCCATGTTTATAAACCCCAGAATTTCATTTGCCTTTTTGAGAGCTTGCTCTCCACAACACTGACTGCATCCTCAAGTGACCCACATGTTCCCCGATTCCCCTTGAATTCTTTACCTTTGTGGCTATGAAACTTTGCTTGACATTCCCTGCTGGACTTTCAGACCCACCTGACTACAGCTCCCAATCAACAGCCCATGTAGCTCCCAGCTGCAGCCCCTGGTGAGGACAGAATCAGACTGAATAGATTGCTGTGACTTACCATTGCCTGTTCGATTTTGTTATCGATGGCGACCACACTAGCTCCTGAAGCACTGTAAGATATAAAACAGGCACACGGTGAAGTGCTGCATTCACACAAACCTTTCTAAGGCTGGTTTCATCCATTTATTATAATAATAATAATCCTTGCATTTGATATAGCGCTTTTCACGTCGGGAGGACGTCCCAAAGCGCTTCACAGAACACACTGTAAAGTGAATTGACTGTATATTTTTGTGGGCGAACGCGGCAGCCAATTGCGCACAGCAATGTCCCACAAACAGTCGTAGATTGAAAATGACCAATTTATTATTGTTTTTGTTTTGGAGGGATTATTATTAGGCTCTGTGTGGAGTAAGGAAACTTGCCCAAGGTTTCGCCCTCTGCCTGGAATTGAACTCAGGTCTCTCGCTTGCAAAGCGAGTGCTCTAACCACTGAGCTACAGGACTCCTATCATCTCCTATCATCCTGTATCATCTACAGGATTTATCATCTCAGCAGAGGATTGATCGGTGACGGACTCAGAAATAAGATATCAAAACCTAAGAGTTTAGTCGGTAGCTACACATTGAGGAATGCTGAGCTGAGGTCCTACACCGGTTGTCTTAAAACTTAAAGTGAAATCAAGCCATAGTAACACTGATCCTAGTCTGCTACACTTCATGATTTGAGCTGCAATAGGAGTACAAACAGCCTCAGTGGGAGACAAGCCCTGTTCAGCAGCGATACAAAATCCAGTCACATTTTCTCCCCCTTTAACACAGAGCAGACAACTGCATCCACCAGTGGCAATTGGGGAGAATTGCATCTCCATATATAAGACAAGTGTATAAAACAGTTTAAGTGTCCAGGTTAGTCAAAAAAGCAAACTTCACACACTAATGAGCATTTCATTTGGCATAGCACACCGCTCACATCATCCAAAGTGCTTCACAGGATATAAAGTGGAGCGTCTGTGCAATTGAGTCAAACACAGCAGCCAATTTATAATAATAATAATCCTTGCATTTGATCAGAGTGCCTTATTTATCAGTTCATTGAGGTGCCTCAAAGCGTTTCACTCTGAGGTGAATTGACTATATTCTTTGTGGGCGAAACGCGGCAGCCAATTGTGCACGTCTGTGTCCCACAAACAATTGTGGATCGAGAACCAATTTTGCAGGCAGCAACATCCCACAAAGAGCCACAAATATATCAAAAGTGAATTCATGCTGTGCATTTTGCATCCGTAGACAGTCAGGAAACGGATTCATGTTGTAACAGGTAGGTGGTGCAAGGCATCACTTGATTAGCACCTCCATGAAACCAGTCCTTCTGGTCACGTGTGTCTGATCACATACAAAGTACAACATGCAAGATCTGATTCAACGATATATTCCAGCACCGAGTCTGATGAATTTCCAGATGAATGCACATCCACGTGTGAGTCAGCTTTAGGCTGTGAGCTAAGCAGGAAGTCCCCTTGTGACACATTAGTTTCTTTACACTGTTATACCATACAATTCCATGTAGCAAGTTAGTAAACATTAACTTCCTTCAATAGTATTGTCATTATGATAAACAGTATAGCAAATCATAGCAGAAGTGTTGGGAGTAGTAAACCTTGTGCATTAATGTTATCCTGACGCAGCAATGTGCTGGAGTCGAGAGTGTAGAACCACAACCTTCCTCCTCAAATCCACCGCGAGGATCAGTCAGTGAGGAGATTCAGAGCAAAGGCCCAAGACATCTGAATCTGCCACTCACTCTGGGCTACACTGTGCAGGTAGTCTCAGAGTGCAATGGCCTATTTATAGCACTTTTCACTCTGATCTTATAAGCGCAATAGATCCAACACGGGAAACTATGCTGGAGCCTGGCCCTCCTGAAGCCTGGAGACACTGTGATCGCAACACCATCTGTAATCCTGCAGGATGAGAAGTCACTGATCTGCCCACTTGACGACTTTTTTAAAAAATGTTAAGGTTACTAGGTATTAGTCCCACCCTTGCCTACAACATTACCACTTACATTAGCAGAAAACCTCCCCCTCCTCCCCACCCACCAACACACACACACACACACACACACAAACAAACAGCAGAGAAGCCTCCTGAGATTCCCGTGAACAATAGCTCGGGTGGATGTTGAGCTGTTTGTGGCTGGAAACTATTTCACACAGTCAGTGCACGGTACAGACAGCTCGGAACTAACACATGGTACACAGGCAAAGAAATAAATTTGTTTGTCAAATGCAGGGATTTTGCATTGTGTCTGAACCATGTTTATACTCAGTTACAATTTTGAAACGATTGCAAAGCTACTGTTTAGAGATGTGTAGTGTTAGTCCCTGAAATGACTCACTTCTCACTGCTCCCCGATGCAAATTATCTGCCTACTGAAAGTGGAATGGGAACCATGAACATTCACTGTTCATACGCAGCACTAACAGAAAGTGGGGTATTTGTGGGTGAATCCTCTGGCAGGCTGCCCCATTAGCTGACTTCCCCTCCCGGCAGCGACATGAGCAAGTTTAACAAGCGCCCAGGAATGCGCAGCCCCATGTCAGGTGCTCGTTTAACCAGTTAACAGCTCAAATCAAGAAAACAGATTTGAAATCCAATCACATGATTCAGACGACTCAAAGTGCTTCACAGAATACTGCAAAGTGGATCGACTATTGTGTGGGCAAACATTGTTTTTAGATATCCACCGAGTTCCCCTTTGAAAGCTAAATGGAATCTGCCTCAACCACTACCTCTAGTCACTGACTCACCGATAGGAGAAAATAAGGTCTCTCCATTGACTATCAAAACCCCTCAAAGCCCACCTGCTTAACAGCAAAAAGTGCCCTAGATATTAGTGTAATGTCAGAAATAATAGTGTTGCTGTATTTGAGCCACTCCATTCCACCGCTCACAAACTCCGGGATTAAAAGGGGAGTGAGAGTGGCTTTTGTGAGTTTACTGCAGTATTAGGCAGCCCTCGTCAGCTTGCACTGCCCTCAAGTGGGAGGATACCAGTACTAAACACATCGCTCCCGACACTCGGATCTCTAAAAACTCTGGGAGACGACAGAAAAAAAAAGGGGAGCAAAAAAAAATGTCAGCACCAAAAAAAAAAGCCTGGACCAGAAATTCTGGCAGATATACCCCAACCTGGTGTAAATCTGGTCCCCGAGTTGCACACATTAAACAACAACAAGAAGATTAAATATGTATAGCGCCTTTCAAGTCGGGAGGACGTCCGAAGGCGCTGGACCGAGTACAGCATTTCAGAACAGGAATAAATGATATTCAATGATTTGTGGCAAATGGAGAGCATTCCTGCTGTAACAGCGATAGATCAAAGTGCTGAACTACAGCACATGGCAACTTCAAAGTTGCTTCACAATATCCCTTTAACTGCCAGCTGCATCGGGCAAAAACAGTCACTTCCACAATCAAGACTGAAGTGCTTTGGTGCTATAAAATATAAGTTCTTTCTTTACATGCTGGGGAAAGTTTGATGTCTTGTACAGGTTCTGGCCACGAAAATCTGGGACAAATTCAGACTGGAAAAGACTCGTCCCCCCCCTGCCCCCTCACATACCGAGACACACAACTCACAACCCGGTTACTTTGCCACCCTTCACTAAACTGTACAAAGTTAGATTCTGATAAGCTGAAAGCTTACAACTTTTAAACGTCAGAAGTGTAGCCACCTTTATATTTCTGATCTTAGCAAACGCTCTCCCACCAAACACCCCAAACCTACCGGCTCCGTGTCACGGACCTTCTTCTGGACAGCATTCGTGCACGTTGTGTGTGTTCCTTAAAGCTCCAATTTGAATGACTCAACGAGAACAGCAATTTTTGTTGCCTATCCACACTGCTCATTTCACGCTTAAACAACAGGATGCAACCACTTGTTGAGAGGTCACAATGAGTAAGCCGCAGAGGCAGGTACAGGCAAAGTCTCTCTACATTTGCATCAGAACTGCTTACCACGAGGAAGTTTTAAAAAAAATCCACAGAGCAAACCACTGCTTTGACTGCCTGCATCATCCGGGAAAGCACACACAAAGTGACTCTAATCTCAATCTTAAAACGATTTCCGTTGATTTCACAGAAAACATGTTAATTTCGTTTCTATTTAAACACATTGAAAGAGATTGTGGTTTTCTCTTTTAAACACACATTTCCTTGCAAAAGATCACATACTTTACATTTACCCAAGACCAGAAACGGAGATTTAATTTCCTTCTTAAATTTCAATTAACGTCTTACAATAATACAATACAATTGGCATTTAATTCCATTTTACTATTTTTGCTCTATATTCTCGTCTTCTCAACTTAAGCTTGTTGAAATATTCCAATCAATTCTGTACTTGGCTTTCTGGTGCCAATCCACATTTTGGCTTTCAAGTCTCAGATCTCCCTTCGAACTGGCTTAGCTCCAACTAACCATGTCCTCCAGTTTATGAGCCCATTACACTAATTTTTCCTCAAAAATACATCAGTTATTCGCCTCCTGGCTGTTTACAGAACACAGATTGGCCCCAAAGTTTGCCTACAAATAGTCACTACAGTTTACAGATATAACTGTGAAGTACCGGGAGACATTGATGTCAAGTGCTACAATAGAACACCAATCCATTTAACCGCAGCGGCCTTCCTTGTGGAGATTGGATTCAAAGTGGCGACATATAATAATAATAATAATACTTGCATTTGATATAGCGCTTTTCACGTCGGGAGGACGTCCCAAAGCACTTCACAGAACACACTGTAAAGTGAATTGACTGTATATTTGTGGGCGAACGCGGCAGCCAATTGCGCACAGCAATGTCCCATAAAGCGTCGTAGATTGAAAATGACCAATTTATTATTGTTTTTGGTTTTTAGAGGGATTATTATTAGGCTCTGTGTGGAGTAAGGAAACTTGCCCAAGGTTTCGCCCTCTGCCTGGAATTGAACTCAGGTCTCTAGCTTGCAAAGCGAGTGCTCAACCACTGAGCTACAGGACTCCACTATCAGAGTAAGTACTCTTTGGCTCCTGGCACGCCCACACCAAGCAACTTCAAAATACGCAATGGGATTTTTGGCATTAAGGAAGGTCAATTAGAATTCTTACAGTACCACATTAGGAGTAGAGATAGTTATTGTAGAGAGTGAGAGTTGCAGAGAGGCATACGTACACAGACAGACAGACAGACAGACACACACACACACACACATACAGGAGAGAGTGAAAGCGAAAGAGAGTTAAAGCAAGAAAGAAGTTGAGAGGGAGATTAGGGCTGGCATAGATGAGGTACTACAGTGACAATATATCTCCTGATGGGACTACTTCTTACTCACGGTAAACAACTGTATTTTGCGTGATGTCCAATTATCTGCACTGTTTGCTTATCCGCAACCTGGCCGTCCCAATACATGCGGATAATTGCCTCTTTTCGTTACATTAAAATGCAAGATTATACAATAGAAAGAAGTGCCAATCAATTTGTTTCATAAAGTTAGCGAAATTAAGAATTTAACATTCCACCCCAATAGTTTTCCATGTTGTTCGTTATCTTTGTTTCCTCAGCCAGCTGGACACCAGGATTGTTACCAATAGCAAAATGGTGAAACTGTTTCGACCAGCAGTTCGGCTGGAACCTATATCTTTTACCAGATTGTGATCCCAGGAATGTGGACTGGAAATTTACAAGTTGTACAGTGGATTTTCTTTTGGTCAGCCTTGTGTGCGAAAGTCATGTAAACCCTTCACCATGTTTAAGAGTCTCCAAACCAAACTGCCAAGTCTTCACGTATGTATGGTTTCTGGTCGTCTGGCATGGAAGGTGTACTCTTTCCTTGGAAGGACGCGCCCTGCTTACCTATTCCCAGAGAGTTGGCAAGAGCCAAGGCTTGGGGAACCTTGAGCATGCACTGACATACAGCTGGAGTTTAACCAGCTACAAGTGCTAACACTGGCAAGCTTCCCACTGCTCTACCAGTTAACGCTTTAATAGGATTATCAAGAAGCGAGTGGGAAAAATCTCTACTCCCAGTCCAACTCTTGTCGCCAAGCAGGCCTGTGATCAGCACAGGATTGTGATGAAGAGCATGAAATCAGACCTCTCCTTGTCACCTTATTTCAGTTGATAATGATGCTCTATATAAAGATTTACTTCAATGTGTCCATCCTAAACGTGCCTTCACACTCTTACCCTGCCTCTGTGTGGACGTAGAGAGAAACGTAGGGAAACGCTGACTCACAACACATCAGCTTTTGTTGTGCATTTGTTTTGCAATCTAAATGAAGCGATTATAAACAGAAATAGGAACAGAAGGAAAGCCTATGTACAGTGCAAGTTCTAAGAATTTTAAAACACGTATTTGATTAGCCTTCCCGCAGTCAGCAATCAAAGCACGTCAGAAGGTTTTGTTCCTGCATCATCTTACGAGGAGCTGAGCTGAACCTAGCGGCTGTGATCCTAGGATAGTAACCCGTGGATGCAACCTCCATCATACTGTGCTGGTAGAGCTGCAGTGAGAGAGAGAGAAAAGGATCACTCCGACAAGCCAGCTGCTATTCTTCTCCAACACACACACACACCAGAAGAGTTCCCCAGAAACGGAACTAGCAAATCAGGAATTTTAGAACCTAACGAGACTACTGTTGCGGGTCGGGAAAAAGGCAAACAAGTACTGTAATGTATGTCCAATTTTCTGCTTTTCCCCACATACTCTAATACCCCCTCTTCTCCCATGTTTTTCTTTTTAAAAATGCCCCCAATCGATTCTGCTATAACAGCCACCATGACAAATCTTTGCCCACTCTGACTACCTTCCAGAAGTTCTCCTGAGCCTAAGTACCCTCTTCACAATCTTGATTTCATATCCTCAAATCCACTACTACTGGAAACAGTTTTTCACTCCTTTTACAGTTGAGAGGATGTCTCAGAGTAAATCACCACCAGATTTACTGTAAATCGACAATTGTGTGGGTAACCTGCACTCTAGTGTCATCCTAGATTGTGAGTTCAAAGTCTTGGTTTGGGGTATGAACCCACAACCTTCAGCCAATGAGTCAAGAACACTAGTAGTCAGCAGTCAGGCTGAAACCTCAATGAATTCTCAATGGAGTTAGATCAGGGGTACAAAATATATAGTTCATTAAAAGTGGGATTGCAGATTTTAAAAAAAGTCTGTAAAAGACAAACCAGGATTTTGGGCTTTATAAACAGAGCGATCAAATACAAGAGTAACAAAGTGATGATGAAGGTTTATCAGACATCGGTTTGGCTGCAGGTCAATTATTGTGGGCAGTTTGGGGGGATTTCAGCCAGGATATTAGGAATCTTCCTGTTGGAGCAGAAAATGTTGAGCGGTGATATAATTTGGGTATTTAAGATAATGAAAGAGTTTGTGAGAGAATTACTTCACTATTCAATGGTGATTCACTTCAAGGCTGTTTATTCCATTGGCAAGCTTGTTCCATTGCTTGTGCAAATTGACTGCTGCATTTTACCTGCAATACAGTCACTGAACTTTACAGAAAGTCCTGTGAAGTGTTTTGAGACGTTTCAACATAAGATGCTGTAAGGTGCAAGGATTATTAGAATTACATACAATTCAACCACCCCAAACTATAATCCTACACCCTATTCATTCTCACAAAATGGATCAGCTCACACTTTTCAATATTGAATTCCATTTTCCATAAATCTGTCCACTCCACCAAATCCTCAATATCTGCCCCGAGCTTTCTGCAGTCTGACACTATGGAGAGGTTGACTGGTGATAGGCTAAGTGGCAGTTTCTATGCTGTAACCTTCTATAATTTGGAAGGAACGATGCAGGTTACTGAGACATGACAGCAAGTGTCTGTGCAGTCCTATTTCAGATTGGAAAATAAATTCAACAAAAGTTTTTCAAAAAAGTTCTGCATTAGTTTTTCCAAGAGGTTCTGCATTTGTTTAACATTTCATTGGTCCACACTGGGTGATGCATGGTATGTATTCAGTTCTCAAGAATACAGAACATAGGGCTGTCAAGCACTTTGCTTTTAGGTTAAATGTTGCAACAAACACTCAAGACCTTGGTCAGGCATAGCTGAAACAGTCACCAAAGAAAGACAACATCACATTTCACTGATTGCAACTCGCTAAGGTCTAACCTACATACAAAAAAATAACATTTATGTATATATAGCACCTCAGGTCAGGAGGACGCCCCAAAGCACTTAAAATAACAGGATTGCTAAAAAGGCATGCTTACCATTTTGCAGATGTTTCTGAAAAGAGTAACTAGGATAGTGAAGCGGGAGGCCACTGAGATCTGGGACAAATGGCGGGTCAGCTGCTCCATATAATTGCTCAGCATAAACACAGCAGCTGGAGATTGGGCCAGACCGACTTCAACAAAGCAGCCAATGTTAGGCAGTGAAGAATGACAAGCTCAGTAAGATGCAGTCAACAAAACTATTTTGCTTCATATCACCAAAGCAACCAAACTAATGTGTACTGTGTGTTTGTGTACAACTTTGTCTGGGACTTCATACAAAGAGATCCCAGTAAGCAGGGGTTCCTATGCTCTCCTCAGTCCCACAGACTTTCTCCCCTGCAGGACACATGCATAACACACACATCATCAAGCAAACGCAGCTAATTTGGCTGCCCCCATGGGAGAGTGGTCATCAGTGTGGTTGGGGTGGTGGGTGCGGCTTATGGAATAAAGCAGGAGAGGAAAGAATTGGCAGCAGCATTCCGCTGTGTAAAAGCAGTTTCTCCTCAGATGGGGAAACAGTTCAGGCCTATCATCACACCGATAGCTCCAACCGTACCCACCATTTTAATTTTCAGTTTGTTAACTTGGGGGGAAAAACATGCCTGGGTCTGCGCACTCACCCCCACACTGTGGTGAAATGTTATCACAATGCAGAAGTTTAAAACCATTACAATCGTCACTGCAAAGTTTTTTCGTAGTCGCTTCAAGCCATACAGCATGAAGCAATAACCACAGTGGAAATCTGGCAAAACTCCAGAAGGATGCTTTCTGATGTGGTTTAACGCACACCTCGCCTCAAGTTGTTCCACGAATAACCAGTTTCTGGTTGCAAAGAGTTGATTTCCATTGTGTTGCCATGGGCTCATTTACCCCACATTCTTCATTTCATAATACAAGGTTGCATCAGCTAAGGACAAGGGCAGATGTGGCCACAGTAGTGCTCCCTGATAAAGCGCGATGGGTTCCATTTCCCATCAAGTTGCTACCAGCTCAGCAGCCCTCAAGAAGACGTGACCCATGTGAAGGGGAAATCAAAATGCTGCAATGTGACCAACCTTGAACATTTGTTGGGACATTCCAATATAATTCCATTTGCAACCGCATTACTGCCCCCAACTGTTCAGTTTATTCTAATAATCCTTGATAAAATGCCGTATCACGTCAAAATGCTTTCAGGGAAATGTACTCCCTGTGTAATTTGTAGGGGTACATTTTGGTTGTTTTAAATCATTTCTGAGGCAGTTTCCTGCAAGGCAAAGCCATCTTAGCAGTCAGAACAACAACCACAGCAACTTGCATTTATGTACCACCTTTCACCCGGGATAGACAATGTCTCAAGAGCGCTTAACTGGGCAGAACGCAACACCGAACCAGGGAGAGAGGGGAGTTGACTGTAGGCACGGTTGAAGCGGAAGGTCAGATATGATCTGAAGATGGAGAATGAAGGGGCAAAGTGGACGGATTGAGTCAGAGATTCAGGGCATAATGGCTGAAAGCATAGGGGAGAAGAGGTGCATGCAGAAGGCTGGAGCCAGCTGAATGTAGAGAGTGAGGAGAAGAGCAGTGTTATTCTGAAGTTGTATCCTGAAGCAAAGCTAACAGAAACGATGGGACTACAGGTTCCATTTCCCATCACAGTGAGTTTCAATCTCAGATTACTGCTGAAGTATTGGCAGCCCAGAACTCAGAACAGCAGAGACTTTGAAACAAGCATGCCATGTGCGCTGGGTACAGCCATTGGTAGAAGAGAACGATAGGAAATTGACTCCAACAATCCCCATGTTCCAGTGAGGTGCTGTTATTCAAACCAGTTTCAATTCTTGGTTTGTGCTGAGTTACTGATCTCATTGTTGGGACACAATTGGCCTCAGTGCACGAGTTGGAGATGGAAATAACAGCCAAGATCCTGATTACCTGAGGATAAGTATGTGTGTATTTACTAGCCAAACAATGAAAAGAATCACATGTGAATAATTGCCTCTGAGCCACAGATCTAAGAGAGTCTGTGGATGAGAAGATAATGAAAAACCTAAGCAGCACTTGGGTCCACTTTAACTACCAGGTGCTACTGGTCAGACACATACACTCATTTGAGATAGTGGTCGTCAGCATAAGCACCTGATGTGCAGCCTGACAAAGGTACAAGAGAGAAATCACCATGCATATATTACACATCCCATTTGAATGCAATCAATTCAGCTTTACCGAACGAATGATAAGACTGAATATGTATCTACTACATTTCCTGCCCCCAAACAGATGGAAATACAATCCACTGCCTTTAACTCGCTTTCATTGCATAAAATGAATCAAATCAGAAATCAGTCAAGCTAAGGTTGAATGAACTATCCTCCATGTAACGATCATGCAGGATGAGTAGAGGAAACCGGAGGGGAAGAGTGTATTTGTGTATAACTCAGTTCACACAATTGACAGTTTAACCCACAAAATACTGCAGATGCTGGAAATCTGAAACAAAAACAGAGAGAGCTGGGAAAACTCAGCAGATCAGTTAGCATCTATAGAGAAAGTGGGTCAACGTTTCGGGTCCATGACCCTTCGTCAGAATGTTGCGTACGCCTGTGAAGTGTTCTGACGAAGCATCGTGGACCCGAAACGTTGACTCACTGTCCTTTCTCCAATAGATGCTGCCTGACCTGCTGAGCTCTCCCAGCTCTCTCTGTTTTTGTGGCAGTTCAACCTCCTTGCTTAAGCTCCAATTGCACAGGCGCACGCAGAAGGGACGCCAACAGCCTGTTTTTTTCAGGATGATGGAACTGTTTGCCAAAAAGCCAAAAAACACTGAAATATACAGTTACATATTTCATTAAGAAAATGTCCTACTGCTAGCATTTTTTTTAATAATAATACTTGCATTGGATAAAGAGTCTTAAGTCGAACATCTCAGTGCTTAGGAAACAGCAGCCAATTTGAGCACAGCAATGTCATACAGCCAGCCACGAAGTGAATGAGTGATTTTATCTGGAGATTGTTGGCCAGGAACTGAGAGAAACTCCCTTGACTTTTCGAATAATGCTATGGAATCTTTAACGTCCACCTGAACAGGCAGACAGGACCTCAGTTCAACATCAAAAGGGCAGTGCAATTCAACAAGCAGTGTTGCCCCAGTCCCGTAAAATAACTAGTGAATGCAACTGTGGAGATCTAAACACAACCTACCGCCCACCCCGTACAAGTGTATGAATACAGGCTAAATGTAGGCAGGGTTTAGCTTGTGTCAAATCAAGCAACAGTAGCAGGTCTGTTGACGCAAATAGATAATCCCCACAAAGCCTATAAAGGGAAATAGATACAGTAATTTGCATTTTGTGCTATGGGTACATTTCTTTCAAGTGGACTGTACAGATAGTTACTGTGATTCGATAGTTACTGTGATTCGATGGCAGGCAGCCCCTCTGCCACTCTGTCCCCACCCTCCGGAACTCCATCCTGCAATCTCTCCGCCTCACCCCCCTCCCTTGCCTCCTTCAAGACCTATCTCAAGAACCTCCTCTTCAACCGTGCCTTCGGTCACCGACTCCTCCGCCCTCCATTCTCCCCGATCCCGACCCCCAGCTCGGGTCTGAAGCACCGAGTGTCCAGCACCTTGGGACGTCCTCGACATGAAAGGCGCTAATCAAATTTAATTTTGTTGCCGATTCATAGAAATCTACAGAGCAGGGGGAGGTCATTTGGCCCATCGAGTCCGCACCCGCTCACAGAGCCTGCTCAATTTAATCGCTCCTCCATATCCCAATACCATTTTCATATGCCTGTCTACTTCCCTTTTGAAAGCTACAATGGACTCCCGCCTCAGTCACTCTACTGGGCAGAGCATTCCTCATCCCAACTTCTCTCCTGGTGAAAAAAATCCCTCCTGAGTTCTCCTTTCGTTGAATACAGAGCTTGTGGCTCTCATAACTATGGCACTTCATCACTAATTCTTCATTCACTAACCTCCTCTGCAATCCCTCTAAAGCCTTAACATTCTGTTAATTAACATCACAGAAAAGTGACTGTGTGGCAAACCGGAAACGAGACAAACAAGTAACTACAAAGTAACTTACAATTCAACCATAATGATTCTTGATGCCCTTAAAGCACTCAAGACTATGATAAACTTGATGATCAGCAAACTGGTGCTTCAGTGAGTAATTCCAATACACATGGAGCATGGAAACACGCTAATCAGTCTAACGTGACCAGGCCGGTGTTTATACTCTGTTCGAGCCTCCAACCTTCCTATACCCCTCTTTTCCCTTCTCTCTTATGTCACCATCAACTTTCCTCTTCATTACGTTGATGCTTTTTGCCTCAGTGCCTACCTCATCTGAATTCCCAAGTGTCTGTTTCCAAGTCACAGCTGGAACAATCTACATGGTTGAAAACAATGTCCTCAATGGGAGATTAGATTGAAAGTGCTGGGTTGTGTAACTGGCTAACCCAGTTTCTCTAGTTAACCAAATACGTCCAAGTGGAAGGATGAAGGGTTGAGGGACTCTCTTGGGGGGCGGATAGAAGTGGAAGAGACTTATGAGTCAACAGAGCTATTCAGTGAAATGTGGGGTGGGGGGGAAATTCTTATGTGTACTTGAAGTTGAAATATTCTATTCAACTTGTCTTTTGCCTGTTCCCCACCGACACCACAGGGAATATTTTCCTTCCAACACTCTTTAGACATCTGTTTTTTTAAACCATGGTTTGGGAAGTCAGATGACGTGCTTTTAAAATGTAATTTCCTCCTCATCCCAGCTACGGAGGGAGCAACGCAAATTCATTAAACAAGTGACACGTGTAGGAATACTGTGTACAGAATGGTTGGAGAAACACAAAATAGCAGGAGCTCAGTAATGTGGTGCTCCGTAGTTTGTGTGAGTATTATGTAGTGGAGCAACTTGCTTTAATATAGTAGCTTTCACATAAACGAACATCTCAAAGTGTTGCAAAAATGATCCAAAAATGCAAACACAAAGACATGGTTTTAGGATTCTTTTTAAAGTGAAAATGGATCGCCTAAAGTGGGTTTTAACTTTGATCAGATTGTATTAATAGAGTACAGCCACTTTTTCAAATATACTGCGCAGCAATTCAAGGGTGTAACAAACTCTAGAATCAAATGCAACCTGTTTCAACCAGATCTGAAAATCTGAGCAACCAAGCTTGAATTCAGGGAATATATCGACTACCTTAATAATAATCCTTGCATTTGATATAATGCCTTATTGCGTCTTTGAGACATCTCAAAGCGCAGAATAGACTGTAAAGTGAATTGAATGTTTTGTGGGTGTAACGCGGCAGCAATTGCACACAACAGTGTCCCACAAATAGTCGTGGATTGAGTGACCAAATCTGCAGACAGCAACGTCCCACAAAGAGCTACAAACAATATAATATGCATTTTTTTAAAGGGATTATTACCCCGGAAAAGCGATCTGCCAATCGACTAACAACCAGATTCCCACTTTTTGCTAGGTAAGCAGAGGCACGTGGAGTAAGGAAACTTGGCCAATGTTTCGTCCTGCCCGGGAAGCAAACCCAGGTCCTATCGCTTGCAAGGCGAGTGCTCTGACCACTAAGCTACAGTACTCCGCTTTAGTGCAAAAATCACACTGGTCTGTCTGTTTTGATTAGCCTCACCTCACAAGATAACATTTGGATAGAGATGAGCAATCCGCTCGCTGCCAGGTGGGTTTGGAACAATGGCTGCATTACTTACTGCTCATTTGCTTACAGTACTGAAAAGAGAAACATTTGCTAGAGTAAATCATTCTGCACTGACACCGACCAACATGACTCACGCTTGGCTTAAACTACACTGCCATATTCTCATCCAAATTTATTAGCCTTCGTTGCAATAAAAAGACTGCCACCTCATATATCAAGTATAAATGTAATGCCAACTGTACCTTTCTGCCTCCACCCTTGACTCCAGGACCACCACTGTCCTGACAGAAAGTCTGTCAGACATCAAGTCCTGGATGAGAGCTAACTTTCTTCAGTTGTACGTCAACAAGACCGAGGCCCTCCTGATTAGCTCTCGTCAACGACTAAACATCTCAGGTGCCGATAGCATCACCATCCAAGGATGCACACTCCACCTTGCTAAGCCAGTCTGGAACCTTGGCAGCTTGTTTGAACCTCAATTATCTTTTCTACCCTATATCCATGCCATGACCTTCCCCCACCTCCACAACATTGCCATGCTCTGCCACTGTCTCACACCACAGGCCACCGAAACCCTCATGCACGCATTCATAACATCCAGACTTGACTATGCAAACTCTTTACTTGTTGGCCTTCCCAATCCCTCCGTCCATAGGCATGCAGATCATCCAGAACTCTCTGTCTGTGTCCTCTCCCACACAGGCTCCATGAATCTATCACCCCCACGCTTGCCCGACTCTACTGGCTTCCCATCACACAGAGGATACAGTTCAAGATCTTGGTCCTCACCTTCAAAGCCCTCCATGGATTAACTCCTGCCTACCTCTGCAACCTCATAATCCCTCCGCTCAGCGGGCTCCAGCTTGTTTGATGTCCCCTGCCTCACCTGCCCCACCATTGGTGGGCAGGCCTTCAGCCACTCTGCCCCCACCCTCTGAAACTCCATCCCGCAGTCCCTCCGCCTCGCCCCCTCCCTTGCCTCCTTCACGACCCATCTCAAGACCCCTCTTCAACCATGCTTTCGATCACCCTCTTTCCCCCTTGCCCTCCACCCTCCCTAATCCCGAGCCCCAGCTCAGGTCTGAAACACTGACTGTCCAGCGCCTTGAGACGTCCTCCCAACGTGAAAGGCGCTATACAAATGTAATTTTGGCTTATACCCGAGGATCTGAACGAAGGGCCAGATTATAAAAGACTGCTCCATCAGGTTATCAGAAAGACAAATTGATAACATCAGGACAGAAACCCTAACAATACATCCATGACCGATATCAATAGAAACTCAGGATAATAGTGATTTCACACATGGGGCAAAAGCACACCCAAAGACTTAGACCAGCAAACACATCGGTGCAATAACCCTAACCTTAATTTCCCCTCGACCATCTTCTTCCACTATGGTTAACGTATCTCTAAACTTCTCTCCCTCAGTCACCTGCCCTGACCTTGATCAATCTGTTCAATAGCTGCCTCTCTTCCACCCTCAATAGACTCCAGAAGCTTCTTGCTCAGTGTAGACCACCCTACCCTTATGGTCTAGACCACCCTAGCTACCATTACGGCTTGCAGGATTAACAGGAACTGAATGGGAAGAATTCCTGCCCCTGTGACTGGTCTGTCCCTCCAAACGATACTGATGAACCAGGATGACTGCAAACCCACCTAGATCAGAAAACATAGAACTTTACAGCACAGAAGCCCTTTTGGCCCATCGTGTCTGCTGGCTCTTTTAAAGAACAATCTTTTAAGTTCCATTTTCCTGCCCTTTCCCCAATAGAAACTGGGGAAAGGGCAGGAAAAGAGGATGGCCAACACAGAGGATTGGTCACGATTCTGACATTTTATTTCCAAGCACATCACCATGGAGTCAGTCAGATCAAAAAAGCCCCCCTTTGCCCTCCTTCCCAGAAGTCATTAGTTGGTTGCCTCAGATATATTCTGTCTCAGTCACTGCTGCAAAAGGAACAGAGGAAATTAAAGTGAAAAGATGGCAGTGTTTTACAATTAAACTAAGAGCATGTGGGTAGCTACAAGACATCCAATTCTGCACGTTTCACACCATGTGCCTTTACAGTGGGAATAGATCAATGCTACGTTGTTATTGTAGCAATACCATAAGCCCCCATTAAATCACCCAGTTACTGAAATACAGAATAAGTAAAAGTTCAATGACACGAGTATGTGAACCTGACCCCTCCCAGGCCGATCTCGATCTATGGTACAATAAATGGACCATTTCTCCGTCAGACTCTTGGAAGTATTTTTTTTAACAGAACATACACATTTCCAATCGTACACAAGCTGTTCTGAGATAGCACTAAACCAACCCATACACTGAATAAGGAAACCCAGAGTTCCTCTGTAGTCTGAAAGGAAGGAGCTTTACTGTATGTACTGACACGCAAGCAACAACTTTTGAGTTTGTATCACACACAAAGTTTTATTTCAACAATGTATGAATTAAGCAAATTAAGTTCTGAAACCTAGACTTCGGTCAGTGACAAAATGAAGCCTCAGCAAATGTTATAACACTGCAGTAAACTGAGAACATTCTGCTCCCCCCACCTCAGAGCCAGTTGAAGAATGTAGCAGTGACCACTGAAATATGAGATTACCCACAAGATCCACTCTCCAGGTCTGGTCACCAGCACAGGAATGCAGTACAGCAGGCTGCTCAGCTCCTATCTAACCCCTGGGGACATTTCTGTGCAATTTGTATTTTCACTTTGTGTGTGTGTGTGTGTGTGTATATACAGCCAAGGGGGTAGAAATGAGAATCAAAGTCATTAAATGTGAAGGGCAGAAGCACTGTATTACAGTGGGTGGTGGGGGGGGAAGATACAGCAGAGGAGAAGGCAGAACAGAGAACAAGGAAGAAGGGGCAAAGAACAGAGGAGGGAAAGAAGGGGAAGAGGGGAAAGAGAGCAGATTGAAATTCTTTGATTTTACTAGACTGATCTATGCTAGGTTTCCATATTTGTGTTCACAGGAAGGAGGTGCAACATTCAGGCTCAACTACGCAAACTCCCTGCTTGTCAGCCTCCCCCAACTCCTCCCTCCATAGGCTGCAGATCATCCAGAATTCTTCACCCCGTGTCCATTGGTGGGCCTTCTGCCACTCTGCCCCCACCCTCTGGAACTCCATCCCGCAGTCCTTCTGCCTTCCCCCTTCCCTAGCCTCCTTCAAGACCTGGCTCAAGACCCTCCTCTTCCACCATGCCTTCAGTTACCCTCCTTCCCTCCACCCTCCCCGACCCCCAGCTTGGTTCTGACACACTGATTATCCAGTGCTTTGGGAAACCCTCCTGACGTGAAAGGAACTATACAAATGTAATTTTGTTGTGGTGGTTGAAGACAAATCAAGGCTCACTAAGTTGAACTAGAAGAAACAATGCAATTAGCTATCAAGGTATTTCAAGCGAGGTTGAAGCTCCTTACTGCAGCCGTTACACCCAATAGGCGACATGTTCCACTGGGCAGGAAGGGGAAAGAATAACAGGAGGCAATTAGACCAGGACACCAAGCAACCCCCCCCCCACCAGCCGCGCACACTGAGCTGTATTTCCCCCGCCCTGTGGTATACACCAAGCTGAAATGTACTTTCTAACAGATGAGCCAATAATCGCTTGTGAATCACATCAAAAAATATGGTTACTTAAGGTTGAACAATTGAAATTGGTCCCAAGCATGTGATGTGGGCAAACGTCTAGAGGCAATTCAGCTCTAGTGGAAGCGTCACACAGTGCCCTGCACAAGCATTACCAGGCAGTGGAAAGAAAGTAATTCACAAACCACACACGAAGAAGTTGGTTCTTTTACAGTGGGATAAAAGTGGTAGGTGCTTTGTGAGGAAGAAAGGCGTAGTCCAAGAATTAGTAATGCAATTTTCAAAAGCTACACCCAGACACACAGTTGATTAGCTCATGCTGAAGTCATGACTTTATTAAGTTTCTCGCCAACTTTTTCTTTTTTTTAAAAAAAACAAATTGACAAATTCATAGCTTCTGGGGTTAGGCACAGTAAATGGTCCTTATTGCTGGAAAGATTTCCCCCATCAGCAGCAACTCCAGGCACTGCAGAGCTGCTTGAAATGTGCAACTTTGACCCAGCAGATTAACATCCTCAGCCACAAATCAGGATCAATCCCTCACCTTAGCAATAGAGATGGTTTTAGCTCCTCCAAAGGTCAGTGGGTAAAGACATCACTGGGCCCCAATAGGTTATAAGTTCAAATCTTGGTCTATGCTGAGTTAGCTACAGCTGACTGCAGTATCCCTGAGTTAGGGAGAGAAATTAATCAGCCAGGGCTTCCACTCCCCATTGCTAACTGGCTGGAAGGTGTGGTGGCAGATGGCCTGGCATTCATTGAACAAACTGTATAAGCAGAGACAGGAGGACTGGGTCTACTTTCACTGGAGCATAGAAAGATTGAGGGAGACTCGAGAGAGAGATCTTTGAAATTATGCGGGGCATTGATAAAAGTTGATAGGGATAAATTATTTCCACTTGTCTGAGTTCACAGCACATCAATCTAATTAGCAACAGAGAAAGGGGGAGATTAAGAAGATTTTTTTAAAAACACAGATTTGTAAAGATGTGGAATGCCCTGCCTGGAGCAATGGATAAGGCAGGATTCAGATCAGTTTTGAAGGGGGAAATAGTTATCTAAAAAAGTAAGGCAACACAAGTTAAATTCCTTCAGGAGGAGAAAACACTGTGCCATGGCTCATGACTGAAATAAATCAAATGGGATATTCTAAATGCTTACACGTGGGTCACCCAACCGTGCCAACGGCACATGCATTTCTGCACACTTACACGTACCAATGAACCCCTTTCCCACCCCACTCTCCCAAACCATCAGAGAAGCAAATGCTCCTCCAGAGAGAGAGAAAAAAACCTGGGGAAAGGACCCAAGCCTCTGAAACCCTTCTGCACAACGTTTGCTGAAATTGGGATTCAGATAGATGCCTGCATTGAAGAATCAAACGTCGGACAATAATAGTGGGTTGAATGGCCTCCTGCTGCATCATTGATTTCTAGAGTTCGAAACCAGAAGGTGGCACAAGGTGGCCTTCAAAGATAACCACCTCTCCCAAGTAATTTCAAATCAATTTAGTGGTGATAATGTCACGTCTCCACCCTCCCCACCACTCGCGATCAGGCTTCCAGCTTATCTGCCCCACTCTCAGGACCACGCTTTGACCACGCTTTCAGTTATAAAGCGGTATATTAAATGCAAGGATTATTATTATCTTTCCTCTTCTCACGCCCCCAGCTCAGGCGCCAAACCAGGACCATCCTCCCAACATGAAAGGCTCTGATACAAATTTACATTTATAATCTGTTTCACAGAACTCCCAGATCTCATTTTCCCTTGAATAGAATTGATATAAGCCAAAAGGTAATTTCCCCACTAATCTGACCGTTTCTAGAATCAGGGACACAAAGTAACATCTGATGCCCATGTTCAATTCAACTTGTATCTTCATGATCAGTGGAGACACACATTCTGTTGGTAGAAGTACTAATTCTTTCCCCACATCGCTGGGGACTAAAGCAACCTAACCTTATGCAAATGTCGAGTAACCTCAGCTAGTATTTAAAGGCCTTATTGTACCAGTGCTCTCCAAATATTGAAAGTGACTATATACAGAGTTTGAAACTGGTTATTCTTGCAGCAAATGGTTGACGAGAAACCAGCAGTGCAAAGGAACACATGCAATGCATACTGCTGCTGGTATGCATTTTCACATTGTCATACCTATTGTAGAGGGTCTTTGCGTCCCGAGACTTGTTTACGGGGAAAGCTTGGTAGAAAGCAGCGGATGGATTCCTGTACATTTCAAGAATCAAGACAAAAATAATAAATAAATGTATTTACCAGATAAGACAGAAAAAAAGTCAAGGCTTCAGAAATAAAACAAGAACTCACTGGAATTTAAGAAGAAACTACCTATTTGCAGTTGACAATTTAAATATAGTTCAGCAACATTCAGGCTGTTATCTTGATAACAGGACCCACATTATACCGTGGCATTAGTGTTTATAGTCATTACATGTTTCTATGATTGGTAACATCCTCAATTCACTGTGCCAAATAATTGCATATCTTTATGAAGTCTGTTCTAGATATGAAATCTGCTCCATGTTGCTCTTTAACATGGAACCGAGTAAGGAAAACTGTTGTGCATATAAATCTAGTTTACAAATCCATACTCATAATCCTTCATTTGATACAGTGCTTTCAAAGGTATCCTTTTGCTGTAATAGTTCTATGCAGTGGAGAGCTCTGTGAACAATGGCACCATTTACACTCACACACTGTCTCCCAAGTGAACAAAGCAGCTGAAAGTCCTCCCATTGATTGTAGGGGCAAGAAGCAAGCAAGATTTTGTAGAGCAGAGGAAGTAGGGTGCAGGAGACCAGGGGCAAGGTGAAGCAAGACCAAGGGGTGTTTGAAGGATAAGGATCTTTAAGTGGATCTGCTGCAGGATAGGGAGTCCCCAAAGTCAGGTGTGGATGGGGATGCTGAGCTTAGAGTCCAATACAGGAGAGGATGTGGGCTGCAGACTTCTGGACGGTGTGGAGGTGGAGCTGGGGAGGCCAGCGGGGAAGACATGGGAAAAGTTTGGAGTCTGTATCATCTAGAAGGTTATTGCACTCTCATTGAAACCCATCTGTGGGTTAGTATTACTGATCTATGTGCAAACCTTGACTGGGAGCCAGAGATCACTGGTCACCAGCTGGGCCAATAGAAAAGTGTGTCCTTAATTTTTCCACGGAATCTGCTATAAACAGTGGTGGTGCCCCCCACCCCCAACCTCAAAACCCCACAATTTTCTGCAAAAATTTTAATTTTTGACAAATATTTCCGCAATTTTCTATTAGCCCTGGTCACCAGTATAGAAATAATGGGTTTTCACATCAGAAAATCCTGCTTGTGGGGAGGTGCGGGGGGTTGGATATAGTCTCAAGAGAAGGTGTGACTAACATTTGAGATGGTTTTGGATAAACACAAAGCTGCAGTAACAATACAGCTTTATGTTTAATTCAGTAGTTTCAGCCAAACCGGACTTAAACAGCCTAAAGAGAGCACAATGAGGCCATGTCCCCAATAATATCGACATAGAAATAACTGATTGTATGAATTATGAAACCACCAGCCTTTTTTTAAGCATTTAAATAAAGTTACGGAAGTAACTGCTATCAGAGCATTTGATTTTGCAGTGGTGACAGATATCTCGCTCTGTATGCAAAGCCTATCCATCACCTGAGTTCTACTACCTCCCGACGTGAAAGGCGCTATACAAATGTAACCTGGTTGCTCTTGCAAACCTTAAACTACAGGTGTACTGTATGCAAGTTGTTTTACCCCACTGTTGCATGTTATTTATTATGATTACAAGGTGCTTTCAGGCTTTGTACCAGAAGAATGTGGAGGTTACTAACCAGCATGCAAACTACCATTACCTTTCTACATTTAATATTTACTGAAAAGCTTACTATAATTTTGAAAATTCCAGTTCAGTTCCAGCTTGGCTTCTCCCTCCCCCAAGGGGCTTAGCTCAGGATAACGCTGCTTCGGAATCTCTCCTCCTCCCCCCCACCCCAGTTTTACAACAGGGTGTTATCCATGGCTTGTTGCCCAGCACTGCCAGAAGGATAGAGACTGTACCCTACATAAGAAATATGATGTAATATATTTGGTGGGGTCCTGGATTAGTGAGTGGCAAAAGAACTAGAGGGGAGACAATGAGAAATTGTTTTACCCAGCGAGTTGTTACGATCTGGAATTCACTGCCTGAAAGGGTAGTGGAAGCAGATTCAATGGTGGTTTTCAAAACGGAATTGGATATGAATTGAAAAGGAAAAATTTGCAGGACTATGGTGTAAGAAGTGGGGATGTGGGACTAGTTGGGAAGCTCTTTCAAAGAACAGGAACAGGCACAATGGGCTGAATGGCCTTCTTCTGGACTGTAAGAGTCTATGATACGGGATGGTTATTATTTAAGATATCTGAACCCAAGTATTCCAGTTACCTGGATATGAAATGGAGTATACTTTGACCACTAGTAGTCTATTGGTACAATATGTGAACCTTTTGCAGAGAAAATAAGGAGCAAACTGAATAACAACAAAAAAACACTGGAAAGATGAATATCAGCATCCCATTGTGTGGAATCTTACTCAGGCAAATGAGCGCAGCATAAAGTCTAAATGTCATTCAACTGTACAGAAACTGCTAACAGCGATTTAAAAGCAAACTAACAATGAAGGATTCTGAATATCTCCCCAAAGAGCACAAACTTTTACAAATCTTTCACTTCTCGCATTTTTTTTATTAAGAAAAGCACTTTCATCAGTAACTTTGAATAAAAGTCTGCACACATTAATATTCCAACTCATAATTGGCAAGCCCTTTCCCGGATGAGATTGTTCAGACAAAAAGTGGAAAACTGGACAAACTAACAGATCACATCACAATTTCAAAGAAAGAGCTCAGTTTTGCTCAGAGAGTTGGAGGATATAGACTTTTTTTGGTCAGATGGGTGTCTGACACATGTGGAAACGCATCACCATGTTTAAGAGTATCCAAACCAAGCTGAGATTTCAATGAATCCCATCAGTGAGATTTTTTTAAAGTGACCATACACACACACATTATATTATGAAAATCCCACTCGCACATTACATTATATTCAATCTTTTCAAGCTCAACTTATGTGACAGGTTTCTGAATCAGGAAAAAAAAAGTAAAGAATTTACATCTTCTAGTACCTCAAAGCTCTTTATAGTAATCATTGTCAAGTGGAATAATATCATACTTGCAGTTGATGTAGCACCTTATCACATCGTCAAGATGACTCAAAACGCTTCACAGGAAATACTGTAACATGTAGCAACTGTGGATTTGTAGACAAAACCCACAGATGTTTTGCAGATGGCAACGTTCCACAAACAGCTGTGAAGCGAATGACCAATTTTACCTGGAGAATGTTGGCCAGGTGGTCACTTTTCTTTCAGCAAACATGACAGACATTTTGTATCCCACAAGTAATAATGAGGTGGATGCCCAATTCATTGGAGTATAGTTTACCTGGACACAGGGAGAAACTTGTCCTCTTTTCAAATACTGTCATGGATCTTGAACCACATAAACAGGCAGATCAAACCTTAGTTCAATCTCTCGCATCCAGAGGCTAGTATCTCCAACAATGCAGTGCTTCCCCTCATATTTTACTTCATCCTAAACTGTGAGCTCAACTTCTGATGTAGAGAGAACAGTCCTATAAACTTCAATCCAGTAGAAACTTGGGATTTCCAAACTGCAATAGAAAATGCAAATAATTGTTCCAAGTTTGTGATAAAAGATTATTCCCATCAGTTTTCTAAAGGCTGTATGGAAAGTTACCATTGTACTAGGGGAAAAATCACGTCAGATTTGATTCTTGGTAATCAGGGAAATTATGAATTATTCTGTATAAACTAGGTCACTAGGGTATTTTTGGTAACTTGCCACGTTCTGACTCATTTCTCCATGACTTGAACAGGTGGCACACAGGGCATTTACCTTCAGATTAAATCAAGAGAAAGAAAATTCACCCAACACCCTTGGTTCATTGTCGAACACAAATCAAAACTTACAACACAATATGAGGCAATCAGAGATGAGCAATGAACATTAATCAGCAGGAATTCAGAGGCATGCCAAAAACAAATCTGCCCAGCTCCTCTAACCTTGAACTGCTCAGTTTCCTAACCATCTGCCCCTGGCTCTATGCAGCCCATAGAGAAAATGTTAACTGCAGAGCCAAACTCACGTTTAATACTCATACTGAGATCCAGCGGATCCAAGTACATTGACCTAACAGAAGGTTTTACAATCTACAACTTGGATTCTTGAATATACATAAAAACTATCATAAACAATTCCGAATTGCCAGGAGCAACAGTCACTGGGCAAGGAGGAGAACTAGTTGCACCTTGGTCAATAAGCGCACACCCTCAAACTGGAACCACTCTACCTCCTAGTATCACAACTGTTGGGGGGGTGGGGGGTGTTTAGGATTGAATCTTTAATTCATATTTAAGAGTATTTTTTTTTTGCTGGGTGTCCAACACATGGGGAAAGACACATACCTAAGAGTATCCAAACCAGACAGACCTTTAAAACACAAGATGCAATGGAATGTGTCCTCTCACTGGTTGGATGTACTCTACCCACCAACCAGGTCTCAGTACATCTAACAAATATTGTGCTGGATTTTGGGGAGAAGGGGGTGGTGGGGTTCACAGCCTGGGCTCACACTCCAACAAAGGTCCCATTGCCTGGTGGATAGTGGCAGTACAGTACTGGAAAAATTGAGTTTCACCTTTTGGCTGGCCAACAATCTTCCAAACATTGGTCATTCACTTCATGGCTGTTCAGAAGATATTGCCATATGCTAATTGGCTGCTGCATTCATCTATAAATACACAGAACCTGCACTGTTGTTTCTGGGCTGTTTGGTTAACCATCCACCCAAACAAGTTTTAAGGCTTAAAAATACATTATTTGAATGTTAAGATTCTCATTTCCCCATTACAACTTTCATCATGTTCATGAATACTTTCCTCACATGACTTTCTTTAGTTCAAAATCTTCTATTCAGCATGTTCTGAACTCAAAGCTTTAACAAGCAGAAGTCAAATCTGAAAAATGTTTAAGAACCATATATAGACATTCGATTTTTGACTTTGTAAAGAATGTTGAACCATTTTGGAAAGCAGGAAGGAAACGACTATATCAGCCAGCTGATCTTTACAATACTAGATGAGGTCGTCTGCTTCGACTTTAGTAAAGGTAGAATTCAATTCTCCCCCAGAAACCAAAGTAAACCATCATATCCTGTTTGTAAATGCATTTGATTTTTTTTAAAAAAACACTAAACTTTATAAACAATACTTAAAGGCAATTTCAGTCTCAGTCTATGCATTTTAATCAAAAATACAATTACTGTACCCAATGAACTACCTGCGTAGGCAAAATCCAGCGATTCATCTTTCAATAAATACACCAAGCCTACATTTCAGCTGGCCAGACTCTAGATAGTCAGAAAGTTAAGAGTAGGAGGTGGCCATTAGGTTCAAGCTGTTCTTTAACGTTCTAATTCCTCCACTTCCCTTTTAAAACCCGCAATGCACTTTGCCTCTGCCATCTTACTTGGCAGGCATTCCACATCCCAACATCTCTGTGTGAAGCTCTCCTTGTGGCTATCTTAAATCTACATGCCCCCGTCGATGACTCCTCGACCAGGCAAATTAACTTCACCTTGTCAAAACCCCTCAATCGTGTACATCTCTATCAGTTCCCCTCAAAACTTCTCTGCCTCATTCAAAATAGACCCGACAGATCCAATCTCTCTTCGTAACAAGGCCCCTCATCCTCGGTCTCACTTTTGTAAACCTCCTCTGCAGCCCGTCCAATAATAATAATCCTCGTATTTGATAGTGCCTTGTCACAGAATATACTGTAATGTGAATTGACTATATTTTGTGGGCAAAATGCAGCAGCCAATTGTGTACAGCAGAGTCTCACAAACAGTTGTAGATTTGTTCTAAATATTAAGCTTTTGAGGTTAAGACTTGAGACTATTTGTAGTCTTGTATGTCAAAACCCCTGAGTGAAGCTAAGCTTATCAATATCATTTGAACAAAGATTAGAATGCAGCCTTGCAAATCTTGCAGCAGATCCTGTGAGCAGCTAAATGAAGGAACTACAAAGACTGTTTTAGGCTTCTGAGATTTGCAAACTACTCTTGTGGTTTCAGAAATCTGCTGAATGCTGAAAGTCTAGATCACATTACAGCCTTGTAACCCACAACAGCTCACTGATGTCAGATTTACTGCGTGCACTTTACGACCAGCAATTATTTCACTGTCGTTTCAGAGCAATTAATCTTCACCATTCTGTGGGTTCCAAATCATATCACCAACCAAGGTGATCAACCAGGTGACAATCTGATCAATTTGTCAGTCAATAAATAACTCACACAAAGCTGTACTGGGAATCGACACCTTTCACTACAAGTCAGTACATACAGCAAGGTTTTCTGTGGTAAGCTGAGAGTTTGGCAAGCGTGGGAACCCCTCGCTTTACACAGGTCTGCAGTCACATTGATTGAGAACTCAGATGCGGGGGAGCAGAAATGCCAACATACCAACTTGCCTATTCCCTGAAAAAAGCTTCAGGAAGGCAGACAAGGCTACAGACCTCAAACTGCTGCAATTGAGCCAGCCAGAAGCACTCAGGTTTCTTGTCTCTGACAGACCTGGATAAACTTTCTGCAGCTGGTGGAGCTAAGATCACCAACCAGTGCATAAGGTTTACAGTGCTCTCTGGTTCTGAGTGGAGGAATCCTTGCATTTGATATACCGCTTTTCACGGAATCCTATCCCACCCCCTGCCCACACCACTCAGTACAATATCTATAAAGTCTGATTGATAAATCTGGCAGACCATTTATTACTGATACCCATGAAGTAGCCAACTGCAGGAAGACAGACAGAATGGTAAAATGAGCAGACACATGGCAGATGAGTTTCAATGTGGAGAAATGCGAGGTAATGCATTTTGGTAGAAAGAATGAGGGGAGGCAATATAGGCTGGTAATACAATCTTAAAAGAAGAACAGAAAGACCTAGGGGTGCAGGTAAATGAATCCTTGAAGGTGGCAGGACAGGTAGATAAAGCTGTAAAAAGGGCATATGGGATACTAGGCTTTATAAATAGGGGCATAGAGTACAAGAGTCAGGAGGTTATGATTAACCTGTATAAAACACTGGTTAGGCCTCAGTTAGAATATTGCGCCCAGTTCTGGGCACCACACTATAGGAAGGATGTTAAGGCATTGGAAAAGGTGCAGAGGAGATTTACAAGGATAGTACCAGAAATGAGGGACCTTGATTATGAGGAAAGGCTGGTGAGGCGAGGATTATTCTCATTGGAGCAGAGAAGGTTACAGAGGAGACCTAATAGAGGGCTTCAAAATCATGAGGGGATTTGATAGGTTAGAAAGGGAAAAACTGTTTCCACTGGTGGGTGTGTCTAAAAGAAGCAGAGGGGAGGTGAGAAGAAATTTTTTCACGCAGCGAGTTGTTCGAATCTGGAACTCATTGCCTGAAAGGGTGATCGAGGCCGATTCGATAACTACTTTTAAAAACGCGGTGGACGGGTATTTGAGGAGGACGGGTTTACAGGGTTATGGGGAAAGGGCTGGGGAGTGGAATTGACATTAATTGCTCTATTCAAAGAGCCGGCACAAACTCAATGGGCCGAATGGGCTCTTTTTGTGCTGTACGATTCTAAGTACTGCACATCCCTCCAGCTCAGGTACTGAATCATCAAGTTCACTGATCTCTAATCACCATTTACCTGCTCTTCTTCTCCGCCTGACTGTCTCAGGTAAGAGAGTTGACACCAGCCAAGATTGGCACTCTTCCATGTACTCTGGCAACTGGAGCGCAAAGCTTCAGCAGGATTTGCTCAGCTCTCCGCATACCAGGAAAGCCTCACTTGCGAGAATGCAGAATAACTATTGCAGAATGCTGCCGGAATTTGCATGCAATTGTTGCATACTACAGGGGATGAAATACAATTTAGAATCCACCAAATGTGAAATACGTGCACAGACTCAGAAACCCACGCCCAGATACTTCACACCAGCTGTCATCCCAAACGTCAGAGTTTCCTCTGATAAGCATTTGGCATCAGCGTGGCAGAGAGACCTCTGCAGGGCAACTTACGATATGCCAGTACTCACATTGTGCCCACATACCACTGCCAGACAGCAACTGCTTTATTCAGGTCCTTCCCTCACAAGAGCTACACATATGCAATCCATATTCTACAAGTGATTACAGTACACGTTACAATGAGAGCAGTGTCAATTTAGAAGGGAAATGAGAGCTTTCCATTGTAAACTGACAATGCTTACAGGCTGCAGCTTTCAGAATTCCTGCACTGAGAATCAGATCTCTCAACAGAACATTAATCATACCTTGTGCACACTAAAATTAATTGAAGAAGGCTTTTGGCAAACGTTCAACAAATCCTTGTCTGATTGAAAATCTAACCACCACAACGAGTGTCAGGTTATCAACATTTTTGTTAATGTTCTTTTTTAAAAAATCGATTACGTAACCACTTTCAACAGTAACAATGCACAAATTGCACATGAATACAACAGCTTTACATCACTCCTACGTCTCCAGAGGCAAATCAAACTCCAGGAACAACTGGGAATGTACAATGGTCAGTTTTCTCAACTCCAGATGTGGCAAGACAACTTGGACCTGGATCAGCTGTTCCCATTGGAGCAAGAACTGGAAGAAGTGTTCCCATTCGCAAAGGGAACAGCTGACACAATATCCGCATCAAACTTAGGTCTTCAGTAAAACAGTTCAAAGAGAGTATCCTGGAGCTCGGATGTACAATGCTGCCACCTTTTGTGTAGTGCATTCTCAGACACAATACAAAAGGGCTTGGAGAAGGACACAACTATCAGATTTGGACTTTTGAAGGTGATTACACAGGACAGAGCACAGGTGTCATGGTGGAGACTTGATCAACTGGAGTGAGGGTGTCATTTTGGCTATCTCTCATCACCTCTCTATCTGAGTCAGAAGGATGTGGTTCAAGCCCAATTTTGATACTTGAACTCACAGTCTAACATGACACTCCAGTGCAGTATTGGGGAAACGCTGCATTGTCATCTTTCAGATAAGACATTAAATCAAGATCCTATCTGCCTGTTCAGGTGGATATTAAAGACATTATAACTATATGAAAAGAGGCCTTCCTCCCAGTGTCCGAATCAACAATCCTCCAGATAGATTGGGCTTGCATCCCACACCTCCAAATGAGGGGTGGGGGGNAAGATAATTTACTTTCTGTACCTTGCTGCCATGTTTGTCAACTAAGACAGTCATTACACATGAGTCATTAACTCTGAAATTAATTAGCACATTTTAGTTTGTTACTGTTCAAAGTGAATGAAAGCTATTTTGTCAAAGAATCATTTGAACTGGAATACATTATGTATATTACAGGCATTACTTGCTAATCCAATAGTATTAACCACAATTTGTACCATATTTCTTAATATAAAACAAGCAAAAAGGAAAAGCCATTAAATCTGTTCCTCCAGTCTCACCTTTCCTGGGGTGGGCTTTCCCCCCATTATCTCAATCTTACTGGAATCTCCTTCCCATAGACTCTCTGATTCCCAGTTCAGAAATATTCTTGCTCTCACATCTCTAGTAATAAATAATCCTTGAATTTGATTAACTTGACTAAAGGTCATGCTATTACACCCGACAATATGCATCGCTTATTCACACATGAAAAAGAATGATGGCTTCTTATAAAGATGTGTATGCTGATCATTTGTTTCGCCAGAATAGTTAATTCACTTTACAGTGTATTTTGTGAAGTGCTTTGAGACTCTCAAAGATGTGATAAAGCGCTATATCAAGTGCAAGGATTGTTTTATATACATATATTATTCAAAGAATCCATTCCATACTCAATCCTGTGTTTTTGTGATCAGAGAAAAGCTGGAGATCATCCCCAATGGAACTCTCACCTGGGTTAGTGTAACCTGCCAGAGGTTTATAACCCTTTGTTCATTAAAAATTCACACTAAGTAGTGGGAAGAATTTCTAGTACAGTGCATTTTTCCACTACACTGTACAGTAAATTGCATGAAGAGCTTTGAAACATCACCCCAATGTATAATGTACTATATCAAATAGGATCATTATTATATTATTATTAAGGAAAGGGCGTAAAATGAGAAAATGTATGAACAACAACTTGGATTTATATAGCACCCCCCACACTGGGCAGCGTCCCAGAGCAGTTGAAAGAAATCATCCCAAACAGATTTGATAGGAATTAAAATGCGTACACCCCTCCCAAAAGCATTAACTCAATTAATGGTTCCCTCTTCCCTCCAAGCTTCGATCACCACAAAGCTGGTACACAGCCAAACAGCTGAAAGGAGAGCACCTCAGGACATTTCAGCAGCAATGGCTAAATCCTAAGAATAATGTACATCCTGTTCAGTTGGTATAAAATATTAGTCGTTCTAACATTCAGCAATGCAGATACATCTTGTGTTAAACAGGAAACCTCCAGCTTATCATGGGTCATCCCAAAATTATTAGCTGCCTGAAAATACTAGAATTAAGACTAAGTGTAGCAAACAAAGCTGCCCATGATTCTGTGCTAATTGCAAGTTTCCTTCATATGACTTGCTTACAACAGTAAACAACAGAGAGGTGCAGGTCAAACAATTCAGCTTGCATTTCCTGGGGGATGGGGGGGGTAAACATATAAAGAGAGTTCCTACCAGCAGGCTCCAAGTACCAGTTTATAGCAGCAACAGACAGCCATAATACCGCTTCCTCAATGACTAGGTAGTTAATGGGACCGCTGGGTGCTGTAGCTAGCCATTCAGAGCAGCAGGTTACAGGCTGGAATCTCACTGTGCGCTCAGCTAACCTATCTCAGCTATTCTAAAATGACCTTAGCACCCCAGAGGAGCAATTCAGTCACTGTTCCCCCTCCCAATTCCTAACCCATGCTCGAAACTGTGGACATTGAGGGAGGATAGAATTGGACACTTCTGCTCAAGTCTACGTGGTTCACACAAGGAAAACTGGTCACTTGGGGGTGATTGCTGGCCTGTAATCAAAAATTGGTGAAAACAGATAAAGGCTAGAAACACAGGCATCTAAGAACAATTTAGGCACCTTGAACTATGTCTGTTGGGACATCAGAAAAAACTCCGTTCTTTTCAAGAGAGCCACGGGATTATCAACATCCACCAGAGCAAGCAGATGGGGTCACTGTTAAAGTGTCTCTTCCGAAGCACAACTCCAATAATGCAACACACCCCAGCACTGGATTGGAGCATGAGCTCAAAGTCCTGAAATAGGGCTTGAACCCAAACCCTTTGACTCAATAGGGCATGTGGCCTGTACCAAACAGAAAAAGAGGCAAGCCACCTTCAGAAAATTGATGAAAACATTTTTAAACAGAATAGACAGATTCAGAAGGGAATAAACAGTAAATCCATCGGACATCATTCAGAACAATTGCAGGATACTGTACAGATTTCCTCCCATTTATAGGCCACTAAACTCTGATTGAGAACAAGTGGTTTCATTTAATGAAGTGGAAAGTGCATTCATACTCAAAACAAAGAGCTAGTGTCCAGTGTGCAGACCTGTGCCCATCAGTCCCACATTTGTGGTGCTGGCTGTAGCCACCCAGATAGCATACTCCCAAAGACAGGAAATGCACTGCACTAATAGTCACTTCAGGCACTGTGGAAAAGCTGGAAGCAGGCTTGCTCCCAGACCTGGAAGGGGAAAATAATAATTGTATCGTGTGTGCACATACATGCACGTGTCTAAAAATGATGTATTTAATTGAAAGGCACATAGGACGCATGAAAATATTTAAAGGCCGCCTTTTGTACCCAACAATTCAATGCCAATTATTTCCTTGAGGTGCTGAGATGAGAAGAAAGGCAGAAAACCAGAGACTTTGGGAGTCACAACGTCACTAAGATCCAAAGAGAGTTCACAGTTCAAAGCACTGCTGCATAAATGCAGCTTTTAATTCACGTCTATCACCTTGACTGAGATCTGGAATCATCCCTGCAAAATACATAATATGTACCTCTAACTGCAGTGACTGAAACATACAGATAATGCTAACTGCCGATTATAATTTATTATTTAAAACTATAATGATATCCAGATTTCTAATGTAAAATATCCTCAGCATGAAATGAACGCCCCCACCAAATATTTGTATCCGAAATAGCTCCAGTTCCATGTATTTCACAGACGAGTCAGTTGTACGTCAGGTGACAATATGGTCAATGTTAAATCAATGGAAGTTTGCTTCAAAAACAGACCCGCTTTCCAAACAGTAAAGCACTGAATTTAGCAGAATGTGCTGCTCACACTGCATTGCAGATGAAAAACAGGAACCAAGAGCAGAAAATACTGCAGAAGATGAAATACATTTCAATCGGCTGATTAATCTTCTCAAATAGTGGTTTCAAACCACTATCCTAAATTTACTGTGTACAGTAATGCACTACTCAGGCCGTGGTGGGGGAGACAGCGAGTACAATTCGCACACCCAGTACATCACTGTAGTACTTGGTGCATCTATATACCTCCCCCATGTGGTATTGGCTCATCTCAAAATCTCTAAATGTCCCCAAATGGGTGAAATGAACGACATTGTCACACCATTCACAAGGTATCTGGTTTGTACTTACACAACACCAGATACCCTCAGCTTTCCAAATTGTAAACTGCAGCCCTACCATGAAGCTGGAGTGTCAACATCTCAGCCTCTCATGCCACCAGCTTGGTGCTTTATGGCCCAGTGTTGCAACGTGTGGTGACGCCTTACCCACAAAGATATCAGAGGTCTTTGCTGTGCAATATTATTCCTTTCAATTAATATAGTACCTTTGAAAGATCTCGGAAGCATTTTCAAAATGTTAAAGTCCAGTGACTATCATAAAGGAGACACAATACATTTTACATTATATAGCACCTTTCATTTTGGGAGATTTATTCATAAGGGACTGTTGCATTTATAACCCTGGCCAAATGATTTTGTCCCATCACAAAAATTAGATCAATGTCTCTCTCCTTTACTTCCAGTGTCCTGCCCAACAGCCCCCCAGATAAAATTGGTCATTCTTTTCATAGTTGTTTGTGGGCCATTGCTGTATACAAATTGGTTGCTGTGAGTTCGCCCACAAAACCACACTGCACTTTACAAATATATTTTGTGAAGCTCTTTGGGACATTTTCCCTGTGTGAAAGGCACTAATACCCAAATGTAAGGATTAGTATTACCTAAAACTAGTTAATTATCAGGTTTTGTAACACTGAGGACACATTTTCTTTGATCTCACACAAATCTCATACTGTATGAGTGATGAAATCCCAATTAGTTACAATTTTTCAAAAATGAACAGACTGATAATAGCATACCAGGCATGTTTCACTACGTCATCGTTGGGATTAGGAAGGTTTGATAAGAAAATGTGAGAGGAAAAATAGCGCAATAAACAATGCCCAGGACTTTTATAGCTCTGTAAACCAATCAACAATCTAACTGGTTGTGTAATTAAGCAGTTAATTTAACACCACTTTGGACTCTCAGAAATCCGAACTCAAAGGTTCACTCACTCAAGCAGCAATGAATCCTCGGCATGGCCCGAGCCCAGGCATTGCTATTGTACAATAGAGAACCAATTACAGCCTGAAAAAAGGCTTTGTTTTTTGTTCCACATTCAGCACTCCAATTGCGTTTTCCAATTGGTTCAAACCACATAATACGAGTGCATCTCTGAGGTAGGAATGAGAGATGAATTCACATGCGGTCAGGATTGCAGGATGTTGTCAGGAACCTTACCTGTCCAGTGCGAGTCAGGAGTCCCTACACCTTTCCTAAATGATTACAGCAAGTTCTGACTATGGCAGAATCATTTTCAAATATTACTTCAAACTGGCTATTTCCCCAGAATCTACGAGTCAATCAGAGGCATATAATGAGAGGCATATAACACTGGCCTTTCTGGCCTAGCACGTGGAATATATGGATTTCATTCAAGAAAAAAATGCCACATCATCCTGTCGCAATAAATCACTCAACTGGCAGTATTTCAGCTACAGAAACATAGGCCTTCTCTCTAATATTTCCGACGAGCTACACACAGAAATTTTCGGTGAGGGATTGCGACCATTTTCCTTTCAACTCTGGCCAGAGTGATTATGAACATGATTTCTATCAGACACAGACAGCTGCAAAGCTATGAGAGAAATGAGTGAATCAGTCTCAAATCAGTTCCTATCACCCACACATACTTTCCATAACTTGTCAGTTTCATTCATGCATAGCTCATACTGCGATCATGGCCAATGCTGAGAAATTGTATGAATGGGGATTGAGATACTGGATTGAGATACACTGCCACTGTATAAATTCAATCAAGCCTGCACTCAATAATAGCTCAAAAAAATGTAATTGGCCATTCACTTCATGGCTGTTTTGTTACATTGCTGTGCAAAAAATTGGCTGCTGCATTTGTCCACAAAATACAGTCGCTACACTTTACAGAAATCCTGTAAGCACTTGGAGACATCCTCCCAACGTAAAGGGCTATAATCAAATGCAAGAATTATTAATTATTATTAAAGTTCCAAGGGACTTCAAATTAAAACCACTGATTTGTATACTGGCTCACTGAGCAATGCAGGGGATGCTGGTTTCAGTCCAAGCTATAAGTTACTTCTTTCAGCTTGGATTGAAGCTACAAGTTGCTTCTAGGCTCGACTACGCCAACTCCCTTGTCAATCTTCCCAACTCTTCCCTCCACAACCTGCAAATCATTCAGAACTCTGCAGCTCGTGTCCTCTCCTGCACCAGACTCAATCCCTAGTTCCTCCACCTTGCTTCCTCCCTTGTCTCATTCAATAATAATAATCCTTACAGTTGATATAGTGCCTTATGACATCTTTAAAACATCTCAAACCGCTTCACAGAATATACTGTAAAGTGAATTGACTGTACATATTTTGTGGGCGAAACGTGGCAGCCAATTGTACACAGCGGTATCCCACGAACAGTCATGGATTAAGTGACCAATTTTTTAAAATTAATTTTGAAGGGATTATTATGCCCAGAAAAGCGATCCGCTAATCGAAAACAACCGGGTTCCTACTTACTGCTAGGTGAATAGAGCCATGTCGAATAAAGAAACTTGCCCTGCCCGGGAATCAAACCCAGGCCCTCTCATTTGCGAGGCAAGTGCTCTAACTACCAAGCTACAGGACTCAAGATACATTCTCAAGACCCTCCTCTTCGACCACACCTTCAGTAACTTTCCTACCCTCCCTGCCCTCCGTCCCTCCTGATCCCAACTCCCCGCTCGGGTCCAAATCCCTGACTGTATAGCGCCTTGGGATGTGAATTTGTGTAATTGGAATTTGTTGTTGTTGTGCTGTCCACCCTGACCTTGGATTGCATCCTTTCTTTGTTCTATCTGTCCAGCCAGTAGCATAAGTGTGCATTGTTGAGAGAACCCAGATAGTGAGTTGTAACATTACAGACAGCACCAGTCTGATCCTCACCTAATCTCCAATTTACAGAATCCCCCCACCATGTGAAGAGGAACTAAGTGCAAACGATTGAAGTCTAATTGGCAATGTGCGCTGAGCTAGCTGATCTTAGTCAGGGTGGCTGTGCCATCAACAACTGGCCTGAGGAAAGGGGAACCTGCAGTTTCCTGCTTCTGATCACGAGCTACTGAACTCTGCTTTTGAGTGGATCTAAATACTGGGATGGTCTATCATGCTGTTCCCGTCAGGTCAAAGAGCAGTGACAATTGCAGCTCGTACATGAATAGCCATTCCGACAGGGCTCTGAGCACTGCTGAGCCAGAGAGTCTGTATCCCAGCGTGAATCCCTGGCTTTATGGAGGAAGGTTCATTAACATTTCACAGTGCACCAGGATGCAGAACATCCAGAGACAGTTCGTCAAACAGAAAGATCACGAACACCTGAAGAGACAACAATTAAGTGCAAAAGGTCAGCACAGCGTCTTCTAGAACATTTGGCAAAGGGAAGCATTCCAGTTTACCATATTAAAAGGAATAATGTGGACTTCGACTGACTGAAAGGTAGGATTTCTAGCAAACACTCCTCCAGCTTTTTAAAAAACACACCACAGTACACACCACTAAATGCCATCTTTAGGAACTATTCCACAAGCCACTGTCGGCCATTTTTTGCATGCGAGAGTGATTGCTGCTTCTACCATGCGCTGCCCTCATGCAGTTAAGGATACAATTAGTTTAGCATTAAGTAGATTCAGAGTTCATAAAGCAGCAAAATGCACAGCTGTTTGAACACAATAAAGAAAAATACACTAAATCGAGCCCTTACAATCAGCCTGCTGTCCTCAATTCCCCTCTCCAGCACAGACCAGGCATTGTTCACAACAGTTTATGCAGCCACTTGAGCCACTGCCTCAATTTAGTTTCTGTCCAGTTTTGAAAGTCAAGGCTCAAACATCAGCAGAAACCACTAATGTCGCCAACACTACATGTGATTGACAAGCTGCTGCATCTAACCTCATTTGCTGTTGGCTTAAGTAATTCTCACAGTTAAAGAACTGCTTTTTTTAAAAAAAGAAACACATGAAGCCTTACAGACTATGCAGCGAGTCTTGTAAACATCTACACACACCCCCCCACTCCGTTTGATCTTCTTGTGTATTTAACCCAGGGTCACAAAGAAGCTGGGTGGGGGGGTCTTTCAGTACTTTGAGTAGAGTACTTTGTAATGTTTAGAAATAGATAGCAAACAAGACCCTGAAATCACAACCTATTACATTATTTAAGTATCCTGTAAACTAGAGAGGGAGAATAAAGAGCCATGGGAAAAATAATGTTTTCTACAAATGCTGTGAGTATGGTTGTGTGCGGTTTGAAAAGGGAAAAATAGATCTGGGGATATTACGTAGCACGTTAACATATACATGAATAAACAGGCCATTCTTCAGAGGACAACTACTCACTGACTCAATTAAAAATAAAATACATATGTACTTCTTGCTGGGCCACAAATCAGCCAATGATGTAGCCATTTTTCTGGAAACAGGTTTATCTACAGCAGCACAAACAGCTCCAAGGGAGAAGACATTAGACATGATTTAGTCATCAGACATGACTTGGGCCACCAGTTTATTGTATAGAGTTCAGTTAGGAAAATCAGTCACTAGCCTTGCTCACAGTCTCTTCAAATGTGTAGAAGACGCAGACTAGCATAAGAGATAACTGGGTACAACACTTTAATAACAGTTACTATAAAGAAGATTAGTCAATCACATATTTTTTATTGGAGATGCTAGCAATACACTAAAATTCAGCAGCAGAAGAGGACAGTCTAAGTCTCAACTTGGCTAATAGGAGAACATACAGAGGCCAGAGGTTTCCGAAAAGCCTCTGCGAGACTACAATGGTCAATTTGTAAAACGAAGCTCATTTGCTGCTCCTGGAATGCAGGCTAGAGTTCAGAGATCAGCTATCTCTGGTAAATGAGCTGCACTATACACCTGTGGCTGTCAGGTATCTGCCGGCCTAAAGCAGCAGATAACCACACCCTCTATTCAAATGCACAGCAAAGCCCATGGATTAAAAGGTAGTATTGGTTAAAATCTAATCATGCAATTCATATCTGCAGGCAAGTATCAAGGATTGGCAGTTTAATTTTAAGATATTGAGTTAAATCATTCCCATCACAGGGAAGCAGGGTACTCCTGAAGAATTACCCAGATAGGGAGTGGTTCTCTGCCACTGGAAACATTGAGCAGATGATCCCATTGGTAAACGGTAAAACTCTTCCCCAAAAAAAGACCCTAGTAACCAAAGATCAACAGTCTGCTGCCAACAGAATGCATCTTGTCGCATTGTGCATTAGCCCAACACTACAACAATAATCATTTACATTACAACTTTAAAGGACGAAAGCCTCAATGTGCTTCACAGAGATGATAGGGAAGCACCAAACAGTGAGAATTCAAGGGCATTGACCAAATGCACGGTCAAAGAAACGTTTCTAAAGGGGAATAAAGAGCAAGAAGGGAATTTGGGAGTGACCCAGTGGTGGTGGGGTGGGGCGTAGTAACAGAGAACTGGTCACCGAGCGAGATGGAGCAACCGAAGAGCTAACAACTAATTTCAATCTAACGTTCACAGATGTGTGCCCTTTAACAATACAGCAACAAGTTACACTTGTATAGCACCCTTCGCATCGGAAAGTATGTGAAATCTCAAGAATTCATGTTGGTTCTTTGAGCTCATAGTCTAGTGTGGCACTCCAATCTGTGATGGTGGGGGTCATGGGTGGAGGTCCAGACTTTCGGATGAAATATCAAACTGAGGTCTATCCTGGCTGCCCAGTCAAAATCTCATGACACTATTCAAAACGAGAAGGGAGTTTCCTTTCTCCTGGTAAACAAGTCTCCAGGTAAACACGATCATTCATTTCATAGCTGTTTGTGGGACATTGCTGAGTACAAATTATTAGCCACATTCACCAACCATTACATAGTCACTACTCTATGATATGGTGCTGTATCAAATGCAAGGAGTATTATTTTACATAACTACTTAGGTTCATACAAAATACTGCAGGTTTTTCCATGTACAATATAGGCAATAATCCCAAGAGCTTTTAACCCAGTTTAGGGCAGATGACAACATTTTCCCAAATTTAAAGTCTGATTTTTGTTTCCTGGGTTTATAGGGAATTCCAACAGAAAGTCCTGCAAACCTGGGAAATTAATTACTATACTTAAAAGAATGCAGTAACAGCTTTCAGTCACTTGAAGGTGCACTAATATTTGCACAGTTTCCAAGGAAAATACTGGCAGTGACTCCCTTGTTCAGCACTCAAATGCCAACTCAACCTGTGGGAGGTCCTGAGACTATGGCCTTTGATCAACACGTTTAAAAACAGGGCAAACCTAAAACACTACTGCACTCAAGAACAGTTACCGTTTTATGTATACGTTCAAAGTAAGTTATTTTACAATCAGCTGCAGGTACACCAATTCAGTTCATCTTCCAACACTTTGTGGATCTGCTCCTATGTTGATATTCGGTGCTAAGTGTGCTAGCCACAGGCCCAAGATCCTGCACAAGCATCTGTTCTCTGCGCCAAAGCAGACAGCGAATGACCACAGAGGGTGGGGCTATCATTCTCATGCACTTTCTTGCAGCTTCATATGAGGCAAATCATCAGCATAAAATAGGGACCTCACAAGCCCAGGGTCAGCTGAGATCAGCGAAGCCAGCAATACAGGACACTAAACAGAGATCTTCTCAGTGTTTGACTCATCTTCAGACAGTTCCTTTATCAGCCGAGTCACAAAATTGAAGGTAAAATCTATTGTGTCGGCTACCCAACAGGCTGAGTGTCAGCCTGTCTCAGTTGGTAGAAGCACATGCCTCCAAGTCAGAAGGTTGTGGGTTGAAACTCCATGTTGGGACTTTGAGCTCACAGTTTAGGTTGATGCTCCAGGATAGTACTGGGGGAGCACGGAAGTGTCAGAGGTGCTGTCCTTCGAATGAAATGTTAAACCGAAGTACCATTTGCCTGTTCAGGAGGATCCCATGGCACTATTCAAAAAGAGAAGGGTATTTCTCTCTTCTGGTGTGCTGCCCAACAATCCTCAAAATAAAATTGAGTAATTCACTTCATGAGCGTTTGTGACATTATTAAGTGCAAATTGGCCATGTTTAATGCAAAATAGTCACTACACTTTACAATAATCCGTTGAAGCACTTTGAGCCGTCCTTCCAACATGAAAGGCACTGTATCACATCTATGGATAATGAGTATATAAAACGTAGTTAGTGATGGGAGTACAATAAAAATTGTGAATACATCCTATTTAGTCAGCTGTGATGCCGTAGCTATCTCCTAAAACAACAATAATAATCCTTGCATTTGATATAGTGCTTTTCACGTCTTCTAGACGTCCCAAAGCGTTTCACAGAATATACTGTAAAGTGAATTGACTGTACATTTGTGGGCGAACGCGGCAGCCAATTGCGCACAGCAGTGTCCCACAAACAGTCGTGAATTGAAAATGACCAATTTATATTATATGCTTCCAAGATTATAATTGGTAATCATCAGAAATAAAGCCTCAACTAAAACAAGCATATTGCAGACCAGTTAACAAGTGTGCAACAAACCATTTGTAAAGATATTTTGGCCTGCCTAACTGGAAACAGCTGCTCCTGATGCATCCTGCTTCTAACCAGTGGAAACATTTCCTCCAGCATTTAGTCAATGCAAAATAAGTGCTCCTAATGCAATGTACAATGCAGCATTATATTCCTTATATTATATAAGTACAACTATTAATTCTTGACTGCCCTAACCATTATAGCCTCAATTATTAAACAGATAGCAATGTGATAGCCCTTTATATACTCAGTGCAGATGAAATGGCAAGTCTGCTGTATTGTCTGTGGTCAGGGGAAAACCAATGCTGGGACTCATCCTCCCAAATATACAAACCCCAACAGCAATAGTGCAAGTTAAAGGTTAAATATGGTTTCATTCAGTATTTCAAGTTTGACAAATCAAATGTTAATTTTTTCCCCAGCCACCATGCAGCAATGGAAAAGCATACCACACATGCAAAGTACATGGTAACTGCTTTGGGGAATTTATAGAAATCACAAGTGATCTAAATCGGACACAAGTTCAAGGCATTTTGTCAGGGGGAGAAAGCAATCATAGAAGATATGCATAATTTATACAAAAGATTTCTTTCCAGAGTTAAGTTTAAATAATAAAAGCCCCATATTTGATATAACACCTTTCAATTCAGGAAGATGTCTCATAGCAGCATTTCACAGGAATTTATTGTAAAATTTAGTTAACGGGGCAGCCAATTTGCGCACAGCAATGTCCCACAAACTGCCATGAAATGAAGGACCAATTTTATCTGAGGGATTGTTGGCCAGACCACTGGTAGAAACTTCTATCTCATTTCGAACATTGGCATGGGATCTTTAACATTCTCCTAGGCAGATATCTTTTCCGAAGTACGACACCTCAAACACTACAGCGCTGTATTGGAGTGGCAGCTTAGATGATGAGTTACCAATTATTGAAACTATGATCTTTCAACAACAACAAGATTTCATTTATAGAGTGCCTTTCACGTCGGGAGGACATCCCAAGGCGCTGGACAATTAGGTCAGGACCCGAGCAGGGGGGAGATGGTCAGGGTGAGGGGAGGGAAGGGAGGGAGTGAGGAGGGGGTAGAGAGTCGAGAGGGGAGCTGAAGGCACGGTCGGAGAGGTAGGAGGGAGCAAGGCCGTGAATGGCCTTGTAGGTGAGGATGAGGATCAGCAGTTACAGAGAAGCATTGCAGTGCCAACAGCAAAAGGGAATGGTTACTGCATTAATAATATAAACTCCATACTTCTTAGGGTTCAGTTAACCAAGTGTTTACGGAACTAGGATCCATGGAAACTCAGATCATATTCAAAACCTAGTGCTTCTGGAGTTTTGCCTGACTAAAATTATACTTTTTTATATTAAAAAATAGAGATAATAAACACCAATAAAAGGAGCATCTTAAGACCTCAGCTTATGAATAACTGCTATCTTTTAAAGTCGGTCACCATGAGATATGAATTACTATGAACGATAAAACTCAATGTCATGTTGGAGACGAGGCACTCGTGCTGAATCCAATATTTCCTCAAGAGGAAAGAATCTCAGATATGCAGCACCTCAAAGTAACATTTGGTAACAGTACATTTACCTTTAACTTCTTTTGGGGGGTTTAAAAAGTATTTTATGTTGTAGATTAAAAAGAGGATTTTTAGGTGCTAATTTATTAGATTAGTTTTTAAGACAAATGCCCAATTGTTCCTGAAGTCCACATTAGGTAGTGTTGGAGCTGAAAGCATGATATTGATTCCACATGAAACTTCAATTTCTCAATAAGATTTGAGATTCTCGATAAAAACTTTGCTGGCCAAAATATATTAGCAAATACCCAGCAATGTATAAACATAATCAGCAATACTTTGTTTAATTCAAGCTTTATAAAATGGCACACTACAGAAAGGCCCTTCATAGAGCAACCATCATAAATTGACAAACCATAAAGAGGCATTAGGCTTGTAAAAAGGTTGCCAGCACCCCAAACACAGCAAGCACATCACTCCCAAAAGGTGCCATTAAATCAGCATATCGGTCGATCAATTTACTGACTCGTCACCAGCCCACAAGCACCAGGACTATTTTAGTTTGGAACACCAGACCATCTGATTAATGGTCTGTACAGTGGGCAAAAAAACACTGGCCTCAGCATTTCCTGGTTTAGAAAGGGAAGGAAATGAGCCAGTTTCCCAGTTCTGATCACTATGGAATGATACCCATTATTGTGCTACAACCCAGCAACATTGTTCATGGAAAGAAAGGTCACTCAGGTAAGATGCCTTGGGGAATCTTACCCCCAACTTAAGACAACTTAGGATAGGTGCAAGCAGCAATGTGCCTTTTGAACATCAGAACTGAAGCATGTTAAGGCACAAAGAAAACCACAAGGCATCTTTCAAACCAAATGCAATGCACAAACGGCAAACATTAACTCACAAAAGATAAATATCGTACCTGTCTTCATCCCCATCAATCGGGATAGAGAACACAGAATTTGCAAGGCTGTTCATTGGAGTTGCCACTTGTAAATGCAGAGGGTTACCAAGAATCTCAGGAATAAAAGGCTTCATAGAGGGTTTGCTTTCACCAGATTGAGGTATGAGCTGTTCTGAACTCCGTCTCTCCTCCAGTTGGCCTGCTCCTTGTTGTGCCGGGAACTGACTAAGGTTAGTCTGTGACATGGTTGAAGATAAATTGATTGAACCTTGCATCGCAGCAGGAAGCCCAGACTGCATCAGGCCAGTGGTACTCCCAATAATCGATGTCTGAGTGCTTTGCTGAAGTTGAACCATTGTTGCTGGAACATTTGGCATAGTAACAGGAGTGGTAGATATACTAGTAGGCATACTAGTTGGTACACTTGAAACACCAGTACTGGGCACAACTGCAGGCACATTTTGGATGCCAGGAGCCACAATGTGAGACCCACTAAACAATCCAGACAGCTGACTGACCATTCCAGGCTGCAGACTTGAAGCTTGAACATGTTGCTGAACCCCTGATGAGCCCAGGCTTTGATGCTGCAAGACCACACCTGGCACAGTACCTGGCACAACATTTTGCATCCCTTGTCCACTTAGACCGACTGAATCACTGCTCTGTGCTGGCACTCCCATCACTAGAGCTCCACTGGCCTGCATCACTGGTGAAGGACCGGGAACCACAGTTAGGCTGGGACCTCCAGCACTGGGTATAAGTGAATTTGCGGATTGCGGGATGGCTCCAGGACCCTGCATAAGTTGCATATACTCGAGCTGGCTGTTGGGAACTGCGGCTTGCGATGGCAGTAGATGCACGGGTGGGAGCTGGGTCTGAGCGAAGGTAAACTGCGGCGGTGGCGCCTGCAGAGGTGCCCCAGCCACGTTGGTCTGGGAGATGGTTGCATTTGGTGGCTGCAGGGCCATCCCATTCGGTTGTCCTGCCGCAGTCTGGACGTTTACCAGGGACTGGTGCTGCTGTGGGCCTCCCAGCGATGGGTTGACTACCGCAGAGGTGGGATAGACTTGCGAGACGGCGACCACTTGCGAGCCGTCGCTCAGCGACTCGGCGGCGGGCACCGAGTGAGACGGGAGGCCGAGGCCGGAGCTGGCCGTGGCGCCGAGGCCGCTGTCCCTCTCGGCGCTCTGCTGCTCCAGGGCGCTGCTGTTGTGGCGGATGCTGTCGCACGTCCTGCCGAGCACAGTGCTGTCCGAGTCCCGGTCGTAAAACTCGGTGCAGGTCCAGCGACCGCGGCGGAAAGGCTCGCCCGAGCCGTGGTCCAGCTTGATCACCCTGAAGCGGGAGGTGCAGGCGACGGCGGGCTGCACCGAGGCCGTGCCGCTGCTGGAGGAGGACAGAGGCGGCGTGGCGGCCGGACCCGCCCCGCCGGCCGCCCCGGGAGCGGGAGTCGCTGGGCCGGCGGTCAGGCGGGAGGACAGGCCGCATGGCGCGGGGCCGGGCGGGCCGGGGCCGGGCGGGGCCGGGCAGGCCGTCCTGCGGCAGGTTAGGAGACACGGCGCCCGGGGTGTCCGCCTCTCCCACGTTGTTGAGCGTCTCCTCGGACGAGCTGCGGTCGCACACCTCCTCCTGCTCGTAGTCGGTGGCCCGCGAGGACACGTCGAAGATGTCCGAGGAGAGGTCCTCGGTGCGGGACTCGTCCGGGTCCTCCAGGCTCTCCGTGTCCTCGGTCAGGCTGCTGGCCGCCACCTGCGCCGTGGTCACGCTGGTGATCTGGAAGCCGCTCTTCTTCTTCACCGGCATGATGGCGGCGGCGGCTCGGGGCTGGGGGGCCCGGCACGAGAGTAAGCTCACAGGCGAGCCCCGAGGCTCCTGGGCCCTGTCCCCCGACTCTCCTCTCACTTGAGCCGCGACGCGGCGGCGGCAACACGCGCCCGCATCCCTGCGGCGGCGGCGGCGGCGGACGTCCCGGGGAAACGGCTCCTCTGCTCTCCGCTCCGCCCGGAGCCTCTGCCGCTCCCTCTCTCACTCTCTCTCACACTCTCTCTCTCGCTCTCCGGGTCGCTGTTCGCCGACTCCCTGGCCCGCCCCGGCCTAGCGTACCTCCTGGCGGCGAGGGGGACGCGCCATACCCCTTTCTTCCCTTCCGAGGCTCCTCGGGGCTGTCCCCCGCGGCGGGCGGGCGGTACTCGAGCTCGCGGCTGCCCTCAGGTGCAGGCCGCTGTCGCAGGTTAAATGCCGACGTCTGCTGCCGGTGTATCCCCCCCCAACCCACCCCCCCGGGCCTCGGGCACTGGTCGCCCGGCTCTCGGCCCCTCAGCAATAGTCTGTGAAGAGGAGTCCAGGCATCGGGAGGCTCAGGCTGTCGGCACCGCGAGTCGGTCCCGTGTCACTCTGTGTGGTGTGTGTGTGTGTGTGACTGTGTCCCTCACGGTCTCTCTGTGTCTGTCTGTGTGTGTGTCTCAGCCTCTCACACACTCTGTTCCTGTCTCTCCCGCTCTCCTCTCCCTCTCTGTGTGTGAGTGTGTGTGTCTCTGTCGCCGCCAAAGATGGCTCTGCGCCGCCGCACTGCACCCCGGGAAGCTGGCGCCGCGCCTCCCCGCCCCGCCCCCTGACGTCACCGCGCACGCTGCCTCCCCATGTGTACACACACAGCATCTCAGCCCTGTACACAGTGTGTGCACACAGCATCTCAGCCCTGTACACAGTGTGTGCACACAGCATGTCAGCCCTGTACACAGTGTGTGCACACAGCATGTCAGCCCTGTACACAGTGTGTGCACACAGCATGTCAGCCCTGTACACAGTGTACACACACACACACACATCTCAGCCCTGTACACAGTGTGTACACACACACACAGCATCTCAGCCCTGTACACAGTGTGTACACACACACAGCACCTCAGACCTGTACACAGTGTACACACACACAGCATGTCAGCCCTGTACACAGTGTGTGCACACACACAGCATGTCAGCCTATACACAGTGTGTACACATACACACACACACACAGCATGTCAGCCCTGTACAGTGTGTACACACAGACATACACAGCATGTCAGCCCTCTACACATGTATACACACACAGCATGTCAGCCTTCTACATAGTGTACACACACACCGCATGTCAGCCCTCTAAACAGTGTATATACACACACAGCATGTCAGCCCTCTACAGAGTGTATACACACACACAGCATGTCAGCCTTCCACACAGTCTATACACACACAGCATGTTAGCCCTCTACACAGTGTATACACACACACAGGATGTCAGCCTTCCACACAGTCTATACACACACACAGCATGTTAGCCCTCTACACAGTGTATACGCACAAACAGCATGTCAGCTCTGTACACAGTTTATACACACACAGCATGTCAGCTCTGTACACAGTGTGTACACACACAGGTCAGCCCTGTACATAACAACAAGATTACATTTGTATAGCGCCTTTCATGTCGGGAGGACTTCCCAAGGCGCTGGACACAGTACAGCATTTCAGACCCGAGCTGGGGTCAGGAGGGGAGAAGGGCGGGGAACGGAGGCCGATGGCATGGTCGAAGAGGAGGGTCTTGAGGCAAGACTTGAAGGAGGCTAAGGAGGGCGCGAGGCGGAGTGATTGGAGCATGGAATTCCAGAGGTTGGAGGCAGAGTGGCTGAAGGCTCTCCCGCCAATGGCGGGGCAGGTGGGTCGGGGGACATGGAGCAGGCTGGAGCCAGCTGAGTGGTGGGAATGAGCAGGTTGGTAGGGGGTTAGGAGGTCGCAGAGGTAGGGTGGGGCGAGGCCATTGAGGACTTTGTATTTGAGGACCAGAACCTTGAACTGGATCCTCTGAAGGATAGGGAGTCTATGGAGTCGGACAGAGTGGGGGAGAAGGGGTCACAGAGTTTGGTGCGGGAGAGGAAACGGGCTGCAGAGTTCTGGATTATCTGCAGTCTGTGGAGGGAGGAGTTGGGAAAGCCGACAAGCAGGGCGTTTGCATAGTCGAGCCTGGAGATGATGAAGTCATGAACAAGAGTTTCAGCTGCCTGAGGGGTGAGGTAGTGGCAGAGGTGGGCGATGTTACGGAGGTGAGGGAAGACAGAGCGGGTCATGGCTTGAATGTGGGGAAGAAAAACAGTTGAGGGTCGAACAAGACACCCACAGCATGTCAATCCTGTACACAGTGTATACACACACACACACACAAAAGTTTGTCAGCCCTTGGATGCAAAACCCTCATTGTCCAGGGCCTTGGGACATCCTCCTGACATGAAAGGTCAAATGTAGTTTTGTTGTTATTGTTGGTTGTTCTGTTTACTTCTCTGTAATATTCCATAAGCTTTGTTTCCTAGATTAAATTTTACCGTCAGTCCCTTACTCACCCAGGGAATCTTATTACTGAATCATTTTATTTTACTTGAGTGAGTTTCTACTGTACCTTCTCTACGTCATATTTAAATACCTTCCAATGTTGCTCAATATATTGATTTGCTAATTTTTAGCTCCAATTTACCTCAGCGAGCTCGATCCTCATTCCGTTGTAGTGAGATTGTTTCCGGTCCAGCGCTCAAGTCTTTGTCTTATCTGACTCTTTCTCAATCATCACCTTAAATCATATTATGTTATGATCACTATCCCCAGGTGCTTTCCTACTTTTAAATCACTCATCTGCTCGGGCTCATTACCCGTCATCAGATTGAGGAATGCTTCCCCTCTTGTAGGAGTTTCTATGTATTGCTACAGAACTCAATCCAGCACATTGCACAAACTCCATGCCCTCCTCAACTCCCAAACCCTCTCTTTGCTAGTCTCTGTGTGGATAATTGAAATCTCCTGTAATTATAAAAGGATTCTTCTTCTTTATTTGTCTGCCAACTTCTTCTATTCTATTCCACTGTCGGTTGGTCTGCAGTAAAGACACTGATTTCCATAACCCTGCCCAAAGTATGTGTACACACTGATACCATTCTGCATTCAACTCCGTGTTTGCCCAAGAACACCACACAAGCATATCTGCAGCTGCATCTCACAAGATATATAAAACACTGATACACATTCATACCATCTATTCTTTCTTATATAAACACTGACAATACACAAACTAAATATATTCACATAAACATATATAAACATATTATCTAGGAAGATATATTGTATGTTTACTGTATACGCAAGCATAGCTCGTAAACCATAGTTAGTATCTACACAGAAATGCATATACAGTAAATATCCTTGCATTTGACATAATACCTTATCACATCATCAAGACGTCTCAAAGCGCTTCACAGCTTTGCAAGCGAGAGACCTGAGTTCAATTCCAGGCAGGGCGAAACTTGGGCAAGTTTTCTTACTCCACACGCCTAATAATAATCCCTCCAAAACCAAAAACAATAATTAAATTGGTCAGTTTCAATCTACGACTGTTTGTGGGACATTGCTGTGCGCAATTGGTTGCCGCGTTCACCCACAAATATACAATCAATTCACTTTACAGTGTGTTCTGTGAAGCGCTTTGGGACGTCCTCCCAATGTGAAAAGCGCTATATCAAATGCAAGGATTATTATTATTATTATATTGTCTAGGGGACTGTTAGCCAGGTCACGGGGACAAACTACCTTCTCTTCCAATAGAGCCAAAGGGTCATCTGAACAGGCAGAAGGGACCTTGATTTAACATCTCAACCGAAGGTGGGACTTCCAACAATGCAGCACTCCCCCAGCACTGTACTGGAGCATCGGTTTAGTTTGAACGCACAACCAGAGGCAAGAGTCCTCCCACTAGACTATAATACAATAGACACCTTTATATTTAAGAGATACATATACAAACGCCATACATATAATTCAGGTTCTTAAAAGAAAGTATCAATCATTGAAAACTCAACAGGAAAATTCACTGCTTGGCATAGCACTAATATATATAAGCCAGAAGGTCATAAATTCAACACCCAGAATTCAGACCTCTGACTCTCTGACCTGGATGGCTCAGTAGTGAAAAAAGCAATGCCTTTTTGACACTCGGTAATCTGTCTTAATGCTTTATGCACACATCAGAACAATTGCTGAACCCTACCACGGTTTTCTTTCTGGATGTTAACGCCCAATGAGCGACCAACCCTCCAGCTACAAAGGAAATTCATGTAGAATAAAAGCAAAAAGTGCATTAATCTATAAAGTATTTTACAAAAAAAACAGGGAACAAAAATGTACGGCAGTTGTTTTTCTGACAGTAGCCAAAGGCCTTAGATTGAATGAGATTAAAAAATAAGGTTTTCAACATGCAGACACAAGTGATGAGTACTCGATCACCATCTCTGCTATGTGGGATGCTGAGGGTTCAGTGTTTCCTGCTGTCCACTGCTGATCTGAATGAGCGGTGCTTTTTGTTTCCTTGCTGATGGTTTAATGAAAATCTTTGTTAAAAACAAGCAAAGTGAAACAAAACCAACAACACTGAGCGAAAACAAAAGACTCGCAAGGTTAGGAGGCTTCTTTTTACACACAGAGGGTTAATGGGTCACGGAATGCCCGGCCCAAATCAGTGTTAAAGCAGAATCCTTTTAAATGGCTTTTAAAGGGAATTGGACAAATATTTGACAATGAACATATAAAGGGTGCGTGCGGGGAAAGGAAGCGGAGTGGGACTAAATGGAGAATTCATTCAGAAAGCCGTCAAAGGCTAATTGGATCGAATGGATCCTTTAATGCTTTGATTGGGGCCCAATTCATGCTGATTTATATCGTGATTTTTTTGATTGAGAAAGCCGGAAGGTTCCCATGCCTTTCCCAGGGAAACTCCTCTCTCACACTAACTGGAGTCAGGGTCCCGTGATTCAGAGTGATCTGTATTCTGTTACTGAAAGAATTCCTTCGTGTCTGTGCTGCTCTTATAAAGAGCAATCCTTTCAGTCCCATTTACCTGCCCTTTCCCCTACACCCCTGTAGTTTACACCTTTCCAACAATCTATCTCTGGAATTGTGTAGGTAGGATGCATGGAATTCTCAGTTTGGTTTGCATACTTTTAAACCTTTAGGTATTTATCTAGTTCCCTCTTGAAAGCCAATATGGATTCTGCCTCAACCACTGCTCCTGGAAGGCTTTCCATTTGTGTGTGAAGATATTACTCTTAACCTCCCCGTTTGCTGTCTTAAATCGATGCCCTCTGGTTACTTCTAATCCCATTAGAAATGCCCACATGGGGCTCTCGGTGGTGATATTAACTTAAAACAAGACATTCAGAACTATTTGAAATTCGCCATGAAATGTGAATAGAACAAAATGATAGTCATGCCTCAACTAATACTTCTTCTGATTTATAAAACCTCACCCAGGCCCCTCTGACACTTGTTTCTAAATTCTATGGCCTGGTAATAAAATGTATAATTCAAATGAGGAAAAACTCAGATCTGTTTCCTAAATTCCTCCGACTCTATAACATCCCGTCCAACCTGTACCTGCAGCTCAGAAGATAAGAAGATATTGATTGAACGGTATGAGAGACAGAGCAATCAGTGATTCACTTTCCTCACTGTGGGCCAATGACAGTGACTCTTCCTGCCATAGACATTCCAATGTTCTAATGTAACCTGATGAAAATCTGACCTCAGCAAGCTCCAGGTGTCTGTCTTTTGTGCCATGGTGTTGCTGATGAAATTAAGACATATACCAGTGGTCAATAACATGAGAACCATAAAACATTTACAGCACACAAGGATCTTTCCCATTGTGTTTCTGCTGGTGCTCGTTCCCCTGGAGCTCTCTACTCTAATCCCTTTGCCTGCTCTTTCCCCGTTGTGCCTGTGTTGGTGCTCACTCCCCCATTGGAGCACTCTACTCTAATCCCATTCCCTGCTGTTTTCAAGGTGACATGATTGGTAATGGAATGTCAGAATCAAGTCCACCCTCTGTGACGGGCTCCAGTTCCTGATCCAGGAGGATGACGGTGCTCCTGATGCTGATAACAGCAGAGCCAGTCTGGTTCATAGGCAGGACTTGGAAGGGCAGACCAGTCACTGCGAGCAGGGAATCTTCCCACTCAGTTCCTGTTAACTCTTGCAAGCCAAAGCCATAACGGTGGTCCTAGCTGGACAAGTAGTGGGAAAGCTTGCCAAACAGTCCTCTTAATGGCAAGCTGTTTGGTTTTAGCTGGTTAGACTTGAGTACTTACCCAATGCACACTCTTTGGCTCTTTCCAACCTGCACCTAATAATAATAATGTTACTGGAACCAACGGTTGGAGGGAGATGTGGTAACATACACACAGCTGTAGTGAAATAATCTGAGCAGACCAGGAGATAGTGTTTGACCAATAATATTGGAAAAATAATTCAACGCAAAAAGTTGGAAAACAATCAAGCAGGTGTTCAGCTCAGCCGTACTTTTTTGGCCTAGGTTGAATGATGAGTTACATTATGCTAACTCCCTGCTTGTCGGTCTTCCCAATTCTTCCCTCCGCAAGCTGCACATTATTCAGAACTCTGCAGCTCATGTCCTCTCCGGCACCAAGCTCCGTGACCCTATCACCACCATCCTCTCTCGCTCCTCTGGCTTCACACAGAGAGTTGTTAGAACATGGAGTACTTTATCATGAGTGGCTATGGAAACTAAGACCATATCAATATTTAAAAGGGAATTGGCTTTGTTCTACAAAAGGAGCGATATAGAACGGCCACAGGACAGAGAATGGAATTGGGATTAGAGTATATACAGTGAGTTCTGGAGCTGCCACCTGAGACTCATTGTGAAATGCTGCTTCAAGATTTTTGACCATGCCTCTCACCCCCATTCCCCCTACCCTCTAACCTTCTTGATTCCAACCCCCTAGCTCGGGTGCAAACTTTTGACTGTCCAGCACCTTGGGACTTCCTTCTGTCGTGAAAGTGCTATATAAATGTAATTTGTTGAATGATATCTAGTGCTGTAACGGCTATGATTCTATGTTTTTCTCCAGAAGTATTAACAATAATCTCAATGGTTCCATGGAGTGTTTTGCTTCACACAGGCCGCCAGGACCATCAGCATGACCTGGAAGGGCAGACCAGTCCCTGGGGACAGGGAGTCATTTCACTCAGCTGCTGTTAACCTTGCAAGGCAAAGCTGGAACTGGTAGGGTGGTTCAAGCTGGACAAGCAGTGGGAAAGCTTGCCGGACAGCATTATCGATTATAAGCTATGCGGTTGTAGCTGGTTAGACTTTAGGAGTTACCCCAGTGCATACTCTGGGGTCCCCAGGCCTTGGCTCTTGCCAACCTGTGCCTAATATTTTCCAGAATTAGGTAAGCAGGATGCATCTCTCCAGGGAGAGAAGGCACATTCCATTCCAGCAATCTATCTCTAGAATTTCCATGTGTAGGTGGGATGCATGGAAATTTCAGCTTGGTTTGGATACTCTTAAGCATGGTGATGGGTTTCCCCAAGTGACAGACACCCAACTAATCAAACAAATGACACAAATGTAATCTCTGTATTTCCTCCTACTCACAACACACCCAGATAAATATGTTTATTTAACATTGTAAAGATATGTAAGTTAAGAAAGGAAATTGGCTGTATAATTGTAATTGCATAGCTTTGATATACTTTCAGTGAATGCTCATAAAAGTGATAAGATGTTGTCTATTGCAGGGCAGAGTTTCACTTTATCTCAAGTGAACAACGTCATTGAAGGAAGAAAGGTAGTTACACTCACACTAAGGCCAAAAAAATCACTCAGTCAGGATTATTAAGCTGCGCATTTAGTGATGTGGTTGATGGCTAGAATTCTCAAATCTCACTGTCGGATTTCAGAGTTGTCAGATACCAGTGGCCTGGCAAGTGGAAAAGTCCAGTGCTGTACAGCAGTAACTCAACAGAGAATTGGAACAGCATCAAAAGGAAAGCTGATAAGAAACCAGGCAGGAAACATACCTGAATAGGATAACAGAGAGCAATCTACTAGTGTTTGAATTGACACAGAACATGAGTCATGAGTTATAGAGTGAACACAAGCAAAGAGGCCAATCTGATAAGTAGACAGCAATGGGAAGGAAGAAAGAGATCACGTGCACCACCTGCCCAGGGAGCATGGACATAAATATACAAAGGTATCACATGCTGGCTGCTAGCTCGGTGAGATCACCACAATAAAGATACGTCTGTCACTAACACAACACCTTTCACCTAGTTACACAGCTCAAAGTGCTTTATAGAGACAGAGTGGGAGCCCAAGCAAGGGGAGATGAGGAGGAGGAGAGGGTGGTGGTGAGGATGGGGGTGTGGTGGAGGTAGGCGAGAGGGGATTGATTATTGGCACAGAGAAAGAGGTAGGTGAAGAATGACCACTTTAGGTAGGCACCAGAAGATAATAATAATAATAATCCTTGCATTTGATATAGCGCTTTTCACGTCGGGAGGACGTCCCAAAGCGCTTCACAGAACACACTGTAAAGTGAATTGACTGTATATTTGTGGGCGGACGCGGCAGCCAATTGCGCATAGCAATGTCCCACAAACAGTCGTAGATTGAAAATGACCAATTTATTATTGTTTTTTTTTGGAGGGATTATTATTAGGCGTGTGGAGTAAGGAAACTTGCCCAAGGTTTCGCCCTGCCTGGATGCCAGGCTCTTCAGAAGAGAATGAATAGAGAAAAGTGTGGAGTTGTGGAGAACCAGCACAGACATGATGACCCAAATGCCCTCCCTCTGTGAAACAAACATCTCCAGTTCCCAGATTTTATGGGTGATGAATTGGGTGTGGGGGAGGGGGAATTGGCATAGCGATGTTCTAAGGTTACGTGAATTCCTGGAGATGGGAAGAGACACATTTACAGAGGACACAAGATGACCAGAGAGAAAAGTGAGCTAAGAGTTAACACATGGTATCTGTTCCCCATTTGTTATAAATTAATCGTACCAAACTGCAGATCATTATCTGTCAAATTATCTGACACCAAATTCCAAAGCAAACATATGCTTGAGGATTGTACAGAGAACACAAGTCATCAACACGTGTTCTATTTGATGTAGTGTGTTGTCTTGTCCGAACATCTCAAAGCAACTAATTGGTGTCAAATGTAGCTTTTGAAGTCTAATCCAGCAGACCTCAATCTACTCTTCCACCTCCAACCGTCAGCCCAGGTCCACTGAAGTACTACTCTCTTGCTTGTCAAACATCAAGGCCTGGATGAGCGCCAACTTTCTGCCGCTGAATGTCAACAAGATGCAAACCATCCTCCTTGTCTCTGGTTGAACATTTCTCACCTACTTAACCTCCTCGGCCTATCCCTCAGACTTACTGAACCTGTGTAGAACCGAGGCATCAGGTTCGATTCCCAGTTGTCTTTCCTATCCTGCATCCAGTCCCTGACCAGGATACTTTCCTCCACTTACGTCACATTGCCCCCCTCTGACGATACCTCACACCGAACACAGCCAAACCCCTCATCCACGCTTCCAGCACCTTCTTCCTTGATTTTTCCATTGCCCTCCTTGCTAGCTCTACCATCAATTAAATCCAATTAATTCAAAACTCTGCTGCCCATAACATCACCCATACTAAACTCTGCACCCCCATCACCTCAGTCCTTATCAGGTTCTACTGGCTCCCTATCACAGAATGGATTGATTTCAAGACACTTACTTTCATGTACAAATCCCTTCATGCCCTGGCACCCCCCTACCTCTCCAACCTGCTCACAGCTCACTCTTCTATCCTCCCCCTTCTGTCAGCTAATTCCGGCCTGCTGCACATCCCTCATCTCCTCCACTCCATCATTGACAGCCATGCCTTCATCCGCTATGCCCTGACACTCTGGAATTCTCTGCCTCTGTTCCTCTGCCATTGCCCCTTCTTTGTCTATCTTCAGATCACACCTGAAAACCTTCGTCTTTGACTGTGCCCACTGTCACTGGCTGGGTCTCAAGCTCCACCACTGTTAAACTAACCGTGTGAAAGGCGCTGTATAAATGCGAATTGTTGGTATTTGTGCACAGGAGAAGTCCCACAAACTGTAACGAGGTGAATGACCAATTTTATCAGAAGGACACCACATGAAATGCCTTTCTCTTTTCCAATATTGTCATCAGAACTTTAATGTTTGACACACAGGAGAACCCTAGTTCAATGTGTCATCTGAAGAATGGCACCTCTTAAAATGTATGTATGTACCTAGAAAAGTCTGCCTCTTAATTCCTGCACCTTCTCAGACCACAGTGAATCAGCATCACTTTAGTCGTGGTATGTGATCCAAGCCCTTGACCTACCTGATCGTCTCAAGTGCTTCAGACAGTTGAATGATCATCTCCAAAGCCTACAGGAGGTCGAAGTTGATTGACTTGGCCCAAGATTCAAGTGATTATCCCCTTGAGGGCAAATTGCAACAGCCGATTGAACAAGTTAAAAAATTTCTAACAATGTATTCACAGGCAAGTAATTTCTGTTTCAGGCAGGAAAGTGTCATGTTATTATTTATCATACAATACAAAATTACACTTGTGAAGCACCTTTCACGTCGGGACAACATTATTGACAGACTTTGGATGGTGAAGGTGATGAGAGAACGGTTACCCACAATACTGGCGCTAAATAATTAGGTGGCTGGAAGCTGGTTAAATGATATTTGACAGAAAGGCGATAGATAGACATTGATAGATTGTTACCAAACACGATGATCACAAAGCTTGGATGTATAAATCAGACTGTTTGTTTGATAGACACTCGAACAGCTATTTTCTGTTTGCCGGAGACTACATTAGCGCTGCCAAGTTCCCAATGAGGACATAATTAGAGGAAATGGGAATTTTCTTTCTCTCTGGTTTGCCCCATGAAAAGATAACTTTCGCAAAATGGCAGATCAAAGCCTTAATATGAAGAACTCAGATCTGGGCAGAGGTTGTGCAGTGATAGATGGACAGAAATCTTAGAAGTGAACAACAGCATCTGTCACTTTGTGTGTCAGCTCAGCTTATTTCTTGTTTTTTTGTAGATTCAGAGATTCAATCATAATCGTAACAATGCTTGCAATTGATATAGCGCCTTATATAGTGCTCCGGGACACTATCCCGCGTGAAGGGAGCTATATAAATGCAAGTTGTTGCTGTAGTAGCGCCTTATCACGTCGTTGAGACGTCTCAAAGCACTTCACAGAATATATTGTAAAGTGGATTGCCTGTATTTTGTGGGCAAAGCACAGAAGCCAATTGTGCACAGCAGTGTCCCACAAACAGTCAGGTATTGAGTGACCAAAATTTTTTGAGGGATTATTAACCCTGGAAAGCAATCCGCCAATCGACTGACAACCAGGTTCCTACTTACTGCTTGGTAAACAGAATCGTGTGGCGTAAGGAAACTTGCCCAAGGTTTTGCCCCACCTTGGACTTGAATACGGGTCCTCTGGCTTGTGAGGTGAGCGCGCTAGCCACTACATTACAGGACTGAGTATTTTTGCTCTTTAGCAAAAAAAATAACTCTTTGCAAGACCTCTAAGCCCCTCAGTTCTCCTGGGACATGTATGGTCGGGCACCACTGCACCACACGTGATAGTAATACTGAACACTCAGCGCCTGTACAACACCAGGGACGATTAGAGCAAAGGCCAGGGCTGGCCTGCCTCGCTGGCTCCTTTTATAAAGTCACTTTACGTGATCTCGTAGAGTCAACAGCAGCACTCACACCTGCGCCCAGCCTGACTGCCTGACTGATAGGATCTGGCTCATTGGCTGAAACACAGCAAAACAAACCCAGGCAGCCACATAATGATCTACCACTTTCCTTAATGAGAGCTGCGACCAGATGGTGCAGAGAGGAATAAGGAACAGTTTGACAAACAGGATGGAGAAACAAATAGTGCTTTCAAACAGCCTCCTGTATTATTTATTAAACTTTCGCCATTCTCCCCGCATTGTGTATATAACTTTACCTTTTTAGATCTCCCCCTCATCAGATACCATAATAATAATTCACCGTAATTATGGAGTCCTGTAGCTCAGTGGTTAGAGCACTCGCTTTCAAGCGAGAGACCTGAGTTCAATTCCAGGCAGAGGGCGAAACCTTGGGCAAGTTTCCTTACTCCACATGTCTAATAATAATCCCTCCAAAACCAAAAACAATAATAAATTGGTCATTTTCAATCTACGACTGTTTGTGGGACATTGCTGTGCGCAATTGGCTGCCGCGTTCACCCACAAATATACAGTCAATTCACTTTACAGTGTGTTCTGTGAAGCGCTTTGGGACATCCTCCCGACGTGAAAAGCGCTATATCAAATGCAAGGATTATTATTATTATATTATTATTAAGAATAAACCTTGCATTTGATATAACTTTTATTTTGCAGTTCTCAAAGCTTTTCACAGTGACTGCTACCAAGTGACTGTATTTCGGAGGTGAACGCGGTAGCCAAAACAAGCCGTCTCATCCTTAATTTTATATTTCAACTAACAGTATCTCCAGTGTCCCCCAGCACTCCACTGGGGAAACCAGCCGAGACTGTGAACTGAAGGCCCTGTGTGAGGCTCCAAATGATTTGGGATGCTACCCTGTGTGAGGGGCGCTATAAGTGCTATAAATGTTGTTGTTGAGGCTCCCTGATCCAACCAGTGCTGGCATAGAGTTTGGCTGCAGGAATACCCCTCATATTGTTCCCATTTGTGTTTCCTTCTGCTTTCACTTGGCCTGGTGCTGGGCTTTTTTGAGCGAAGGAAAAATTACACATAAGGTTTGTGCTATGTCAATGTCGCCAAAATCCCCACAGTTTTACCAGCAAGTTTCACAGCCTGAGGTTAGAAACCTGGAATCGGAGTATTGAAGGATTGGACTACATCCAGCAACACACAGGAGTTCAGAAACATACAATAATAACAATAATTCTTGCATTTGATATAGCGCCTTATCATGTTGTTGAGATGTCTCAAAGGGCTTCATATTGTAAAGTGGATTGACTGTGTATTTTGTGGGCGAAACATCCTTAGATGTTGATGGAAAAAGTTGCTGTTTCCAACCCGGGTCAGAAAAAATAGGCGCACAGGAGCAGGAGGAGGCCATTCAGCACATCAAGCTTGTTCCACTAGTTCATCAGATAAGGTAATATCGATAATGATTGCATTTAATATAGCGCCTTATCATGTCACAAAATATCTCAAAGGAATTCCTGTTTAACTGTATATTTGGTAGGTAAACATGGCAGACAAATAGCAAAGTCCCACAAACAGCCACGAAGGGAATTACCAATTTTATTAGTTAGCCTGGCTCAATCGCTAACAATTTCACCTCTGAATCAGAAGTTTGTAGGTTTTAGCCCCACATTGTAACTTGGAACCCATAAAATCAATGATGACCCTCCATTGTAGTGCTGGGGGGGCGGGGGGTTGGGGGGGGGGGCGCTGCATTGTCGGAGGTGCCATCCTTTGGATGAGACGTTAACTGAGGTCCCGTCTGCCTGTTCAGGTGGACATTAAAGATCCCAAGGCACTATATGAAAAGAGAAGAGAGTTTCTCTCTCCCGGTGTCCTGGCCAACAATCCCACAGATAAAAAAAAAGGTCACTATGACTGTTTGTGGGACATTACTGCGCGCAACATTGGCTGCCAGGGGATTTATGTGGTCCATTGAATGGTCTGCGACAGAGTGAGTTCAGTGTTTTTAAAATGATTCCGTGTCACAATCCTTTGTTGAACGTTTGATCAGGAGCAAGGTGCTCAGTTTAGCATTTCTCTGCTTCTCGCTCTCAGACCTTGAAGTTTCAGAGGCAAAGCCACTGGGATAGTTCCCAAAAGTCCGGCTTTGGAGAGTAAAAGCCACTCAATCTGATTCTTACCTGGAATTACCCTGAGGAGTCCCGTGGTGTAGTGGTTAAAGCACTCGCCTCGCAAGCGAGAGGACTGGGGTTTGATTCTTGGGTGAAATCTTAGGCACACTGTTTAACTAGCAGTACGTTGGACCCAGTTTTTAGTAGATTGGCAATCCGTTTTTCCGGGTGTAATAATCCCTTCAAAAAAAATAATAAGAAGAATTTGATTACTCAATCCACGACTGTTTGTGAGACACTGCTGTGCGCAATTGGCTGCCGCGTTTCGCCCTTAAAATATGCAGTCAATTCAGTTTGCAGTATATTCTGTGAAGTGCTTTGAGACGATGTGATAAGGCCCTATACTGAATGCAAGGATTATTATTATTAGGTTATGCACGGAACCAGGCCAACTAATCCAGGCCAGTGTTTACACTTCACACCTGGAGATCGAAAGTAACTGAAAACAAATTGTTCCTCTATGTCTACCACACATTCTCTCCTGAGAAATCCACTGTTAATTATTCATGTTCCTCAACACTTGCAGTTGGTTAAATCGGTCTCACCTGACACCTCAGTGCAGGGCTTGGGGTGCGAGGCAATGTCAGAGGTGTGGTCCTTTGGATAAGGAGTGAAACCGAGGTCTCATCTGTTAAAGATTCCATGGTACTAAAAAGAGAAGGGAGTTCCTCCTGGTATTCTGGCTGACAATCACCCATTGAGGGAAATGAGAGCTTAACGTCTATGTATCACAGACAGTGAGAAGGACGCCTGTATTATTAGGTTATTGGGCAGTTGTGAAAGAACCCTAAGGATCCTTGGTGTTGGGAGTGTAAGGAAGATCCAGTAAAGGGCCTCAGAAGAGGTAGGAAGGAACAACAGGAAGTTGTAAAACTCTGAATACAACCAGGAAAACCATTTATACTTTGTGTGAATGTCAATGTTATGACATGTCGCTTTTCGCGGTCCAGTTAAAATCCGCTCAATCTGAGAGCACTATTTGGGCACCTTTCTCCCTGCTCCCCACAGGAAATCAACAAGCATAAGGAGAACAAGTATATGTCGGATGGCAAAATATTAAAAGGAGTGGAAGAGCAAAGGGACTTGGGATTAATTGGCATGTTCTCCCGACCTGAAAGGCACTTTACAAATGTAATTTTGTTGTTGTATTTTGTTGTTAATGTTAAAAGGTGGGAAGACAGGTGATGAAATCTGTCAGAAAAGCTAATTGAATTTTAGGTTTTATAAATACAATAGAATACAAAAGCAAAGAGGCAATGCTAAACTTATATAAATAGTTAGTTCGACAGTTGGAATATTGTGTCCTGTATTGGTCATCCCACCACTTTAGGAAAGACTTCAACACGATGGAGGGGGTACGAGGAGATTTACTAGGATTTCACCAGGGATGAGTGGTTGGGCTATGAGCGGAGACTGGAGGAACTGGGATTTTTTTTTCTCTGGAATAAAGCAACAACAACAACAACTTGCACTTATACAGCGCCCTCCACGCAGAGTAGCATCTTAGAGCACTTAAAAGCAAGTTGAGGGAGGCCTGAGAGGGCTCTAAATTACGAGGGCTTTTGATAGAGTCAGTAGGGAGGAATTATTTCCACTGGTCGGTGAGTCAGTTACTACAAGATATCAATTTAAACTAATTAATAAACGAGCAAATGGGGAGGTTAGGAGAAATGTTTTCATACACAGAGCGGTTAGGATATGGAACATCCTGCCAGGAGTGGTTGAGGCAGAATCCATATTGGCCTTCAAGAGAGAACTGGACAGATAACTTAAACAGAGTCAGCGACAAGCAGGAATCCAGTTGTTAGTCGATTATCGGATCGCTTTCCAGGGATAATAATCCCTCAAAAAAATCTGTGGTCGCTCAATCCTCAACTGTTTGTGGGACACTACTGTGTGCAACTATATACAAAAAACATGGTCTCGCCTAGAAAATTCACAACAATAACAACAAGATTACATTTGTATAGCTCCTTTCACGTCGGGAAGACATCCCAAGGCACTGGACAGTGTGCAGCATTTCAGACCCGAGATGGGGTCAGGGGGGGAGAAGGGAGGGGAGAAGGGGGGGTGGCCGATGGCGTGGTCGAAGAAGAGGGTTTTGAGGCGGGACTTGAAGGAGGCTAAGGAGGGGGGGAGCCGGAGTGATTGGGAATGGAATTCCAGAGGTTGGTGGCAGAGTGGCTGAAGGCTCTCCCACCAATGGTGGGGCGGGTGGGTCACGGATGTGGAGCAGGCCAGAGCCGGCTGAGCGGAGAGTGCGGGCGGGTTGTTAGGGGGTTAAGAGTTCGCAGAGTAGGGTGGGGCGAGGCCATGGAGGGCTTTGTAGGTGAGCCGAACGCGGCAGCCAATTGCGCACAGCAATGTCCCACAAACAGTCGTAGATTAAAAATGACCAATTTAATTATTGTTTTTGGTTTTTTGGAGGGATTATTATTAGGCGTGTGGAGTAAGGAAACTTGCCCAAGGTTTCGCCCTCTGCCTGGAATTGAACTCAGGTCTCGCGCTTGCAAAGCGAGTGCTCTAACCACTGAGCTACAGGACTCCATTTGCAGTTACAGTAGGAACAGTAGGAACTCCCATCATCGCGCACCAATTATCCACATGCCTGTTTATCTGCATCGTGCTCCAATAAGGAAATGAACGTGGAGCTTCCACACTGTCAGGAAATTCCCGGTGTGAACATGTGTGAGGTTTCTCGAGGCTCGAATCGCACAGCTGGATTTTTTTGCCGATAGTGAAATCCTCATATACTCAATATTAATCATTATATTCACACATTTGATAAAAAGCCTTTCAAGTCGGGATGACATCTCAGAGTGCTTCACAGGATTCACTGTAAAGTGTAGCGACTGAGTATTTTGTAGGTGAGTTATTTTTATACAGTATAGAGAGCACATATATAAAGAGTATACAGTATAAAGACATTGAAAGAGACTCAGACAAATAATGTTATAGTTGGATTTATAGCAATTTTGTATTGTATTGTATTTTCCATGATGTCCACACTGTTTGCTCAAGAAGCAAAAGAATCAATAATAAATTGATCACTTCAAACCACGACTGTTTGTGGGACTCTGCTGTGTGCAATTGGCTGCCGCATTTCGCTCACAAAAAATACAGTCAATTCACTTTACAGTCTACTCTGTGAAGCGCTTTGAGATGGCTGGAAGACATGAAAAGCTCTATATCAATGCAAGGACTATTATTATTATTAATAACTGATTTCTCTGCACTTATAGTGAATGGGAGGAGAAACTCGCTGCATTTCACAGCAGTGATTGAGTCACTTCCTGGGTTGTGAGTCATTGGAGTTGGATTTCCTGTCAGTCTCCCTGCCCTGGCCCGACACTCACACTGTCTGCACCTTGTATTTGATTCACCACAATTCGTTCGTATTTTTTTTCTTCTAATTTAATAATAATAAGCCTTGCATTTGATATCGCGCCTTATCACGTCTTCGAGACATCTCAAAGCATTTAATGGTTGTTCGACGATCTTTCCCCTCCCCACAACTCCCTATTTTTCGCCTCTTCTCTTAAAGTTGAGAACTTGGTTTGGTTTGAGGTTCAGTTTCACAGGTTCCATCAACTCCAGAGGAGATCTTTGTCCTCTCTGGTCTCCGTAGCCAGCAATCCCAGAAAGCCCACTGTTGTGCTCAGAGATTTGTGAAAAAGAGTTAATTTGAGTTGTGAGATCTGACTCACTCTTGTAATATGTAATTGTGCAATTTCACTAGGAGGGACAGCATAAATAACAGTCATGGCAGCCAAGGTTTACAGCAATGACAAAGTGCTGAGTGAACCCTGAGGCGCTGACTCAGATTCTCCTCCCAGCTGTTCGAGGGCTTGAAAACAAAGGGATATAATCTTCATATTGGAACCAGAGTGGTTACAGGTGATACCAAGATACTCACAGCCCTGCAGGCAGAATCCATTAGGATGTTTGAAAGGGAGAATTTTTTGGTCAGCTAGGTGTCTGACACATGGAGAAACCCATCACCGTGCTTAAGAGTATCCAAACCTAACTGAGCATTCAATGCATCCCACCTACACATGGAAATCCCAGAGATCGATTGTTGGAATGGAGTGTGCACTCTCTCCCTGGAGAAATGCACCCTCCTTACCTAATTCCAGAAAGTATTAGGCACATGTTGGCAGGAACCAAGGTTTGGGGACACCAGAGTGTGCATTGGTGTAACTTTAGACGTCTCAAAGCGCTTCGCAGAATATACTGTGAAGTGAGTTGACTCTATATTTTGTGGGCAAAACGCAGCAGCCAATTGTGCACAGCAGTGTCCCACAAACAGTCATGGATTGAGTAACCAAATTATTATTATTTTAAAGGGATTATTACCACTGGAAAATCAACCAACCGACTAACAACCAGGTTCCTATTTACTGCCTGGGAATCTAACCCAAGTCCTCTCACTTACGAGGCAAGTGCTCTAACCACTAAGCTACAGGACTCCAGTTCTCTGTAAAGGTTAAAGGACAGAGATTACAACACAGCCCATCCTCAAATGTAGTTATCAACCACCAATTCTTGCGATCGTTTTTCAAGCGCTCCAAGACGCTACCTACGTGAAGGCTCTGTACAATATTCAAAAGATGCCAAAACGTTTATTGATCAATCGAGAGTTTATTTGACATCACGTCAACAACAATTAACAAGCAGAAAATACAATTCTAACAAGTTACAGTAAAAACGATATTACCCTTCCCTCTTGAGAGCCGCTGTGTCATTCACCTCCTAGTCTCTTGCTCTTGTCGGCTTTGTTCTGCATGAGAGCAGTTTAACTGGAGCAGGACCTGAGGATAAGCTTCCTGTTTTACTGCTAATTTTACGACCCCCCCCCCCCAACTACTCATGTATCCTTTCATTAGATTGTTCCTTGTTTTACAACAGCTCCATTCCTTATCTCACTCAAGATCTATTCCTCCCTTATCTCACCCAACCTTTTCTGCCTGATTGTTTTATCATTCACTAGCACTTTACTTTAGCATTTTAGTTTTGTTCCGTCTTGCTTTATGTTTTGTCCTTGACTATACTTTTGGCATGAAACGTTGCTGTTTGGCTCATTCCGACTATAAGATAGCCCTTCTGGCATATTTTACAGCCCTATATAAATTCAAGTTGTTGTTTTTCTTTAAACACGTCTCCCAATTCCTTTTGAAATGGTGTGATCTTTGCTGTAACAGACCCTTATGGGGCAGAAACATTTTTGCAGCCTCCCTCTTACATCTTCCAGGGACCATCCTGAGCTTGTGCCTCCTTGTGTTTCCCACTTACCAACTGCCGGGAATGGTCCTTCACCAGTTCTTCTCTCGAAAGGCTTGTAGCGTAGTGGTTAGCGCGCTCGCCTTGCAAGCAAGAGGACCCTGGCTTGATGTGGAGTGAAACTGTAGGCAAGTTTCCTTTCTCTACACGCCTCTGTTTACCTATCAGTAAGTTGGAACCCGGTTGTCAGTTTATTGGCAGATCGCTTTCCGCTGAAAAGAATCCCTCCCACCAAAAAAAATTGGTCTCGCAATCTACAACTGTTTGTGGGACACTCCTGTGTGCAATTGCTGCATTTCGCAAACAAAAAACGCAGTCGATCACTTTACAATATATTCTGTGAAGAGCTTTGAGGCTTCTCTATGACATGATAATTGGCGCTTTATCGGTTGCTAGAAAAATGCAAAGGTAAATATTATTATAGTAAAAAGCTTTCACAAATCTCCAGGAGTTTCTGAAGTTCGATCATACCTGGGTGGTGGCTGCACCCTGACAGCTCTCCACACCTCAACAGGCAACTCACCTGACAGGATACTGAGACAAAGGGTCTCAGGCTCACACTGACGTGTGCAGGAGCATGAAGGCAGCCACAAATAATGAATAAACAAAGCACTGAGTCACTAACATAATGTATCTCTTGCTCAAGTTCACCTCGGGCCTCATAGTGTCTTTGTTTCAATATTAATGATAACCTGGCACGTTATACATCCATTGCGTGTGCTATTGTCACTGCGGCTCAGGCAGTAACCTCTGAGTCACAAAGGTTCTGGGTTCAAGCCCCATGTCAGCCCTTGAGCTGATAGACGCGTGTGTCGCACTCCAGGGCAGTGCTGGAAGGTGCGCTGCATTGTCAAAGGTTTGGAGACATGTTCATCTGCCTGTTAAAAGTCCCATGACATCCTGGCCAACAATCCCCCAATTAATTCATCATTCCCCTCATGCTTGATACTGAGTCTATCCGTGCACACATTGGTTGATGTAATAAGGATCTCACAGCACGCAGCCACTATGAAAAGTGAGAGGGATCCCAGTTGTTCCACACAATATTCCTCTGGCAACAAATACATCATTTCGCCCACAAATATACAGTCAATTCACTTTACAGTATATTCTGTGAAGGGTTTTGAGACGTCTAGAAGATGTGAAAAGCACTACATCAAATGCAAGGATTATTATTATTATTATTATTATTATTATTATTATTATTATCATGAGCATGGCTGAGCCTTTTATGCAAAAGCTATGGAGTCAATCGTGGCGTCCTGTAGCCTATTGGTTAAAGCGCTCGCCTTGCAAGCAAGAGGACGCGGGTTCAATTCCCAGGCAGGGCGAAACCTTAGAGGAGTTTCCTTTACTCCACAAGTCTCTGCTTATAATAATAATAATCCTTGCATTTGATATAGCGCTTTTCACGTCAGGAGGATGTCCCAAAGCGCTTCACAGAACACACTGTAAAGTGAATTGACTGTATATTTGTGGGCGAACGCGGCAGCCAATTGTGCACAGCAATGTCCCACAAACAGTCGTGGATTGAAAATGACCAATTTATTATTGTTTTTGGTTTTGGAGGGATTATTATTAGGCTCTGTGTGGAGTAAGGAAACTTGCCCAAGGTTTCGCCCTCTGCCTGGAATTGAACTCAGGTCTCTCACTTGCAAAGCGAGTGCTCTAACCACTGAGCTACAGGACTCCACTCAACATAAACATATTAGCAACATAAATTTAACTAAGAATTTTGTACGTAATATAATTTTACATGCAAATATTGAGCAATGTTTAAGCACTAAAATGGTTACATTGTATAAATAGTACCCTCCTCAACTGCTTAAGCAACTGCTCCCACGATTGTTAAAGTTAGAAATTCTCTTTTCTCAAACTCGTGGAATCAGAGGGAAGAAAGAGAAAGGGAGCCCAAAACATGGGCGTTGTGCAAGACAGAGTAAAGATCTATGTGAAAGATCTTTAATACTGGATAATGCATCTACAACAACAGATGGAAATTGAACAAAAGCAGAAGCACAAACCACACTCAAAATGGACAAAAGTTCATGAAATCATTGTAGCTGTACTTAACTAAAATACAGCGTCAAATAAAATTTAGCTCTCTGCTCCACTGTGACAATTTGTCAATATATCTAAGTTGTGCTGATCCCCAGCAAAAAATTAAGTCTGTTTGTAAGTTTACCCAGCAGAGGGAGTAATAATTCCTCAAGAAAAAATTGGTCAATCAATTCACGGCAGATTGTGGGACACTACTTTGCACAATTAATTGGCTGCCGCATTTCACCCACAAAATACACACTTTTACAGTATATCCTGCGAAGTGTTTTGTGACATCTCAATGACGTGATAAAGAAAATGCAAGGAATATTATTACTAATTGATCAATGCTACACTGAAACCGGACTCAATACTCCACAGTACTTCCCGATGGATCTTCTCAGAAATAGACTGCGCAGTGATGGAGCGCAAGCCTATGTTACTCTCACTTCGCACGGCCTGGCTTCCTTGCCTCAGTCAGACAAGTGCTGAGCATCCCACAGACAGACCCGCAATCTGCTTCTTGTTGAGAAGCCGCGGTGACGTGCCACACGATGCCACCGCCATCTGCCACTAGAGGGCACCACATCACACTTTGGATCACACAAGACAGCCCAATCCGACCTGAAACCCAACACTGTCCTCAGAGAGCTTTGCTCTCGCCATGTCCCTCCCCCACACACATTCCTGTCTCGGGGCAGACAGGTCAGTTGCTATAAACCAACGCAAAAGGGGAAAATAAATGTATTAATTAATATGCCGCCTATAATGTCAAAAAGCACTACACAGGGTTGTAAAGATCCCAAGATTGGTTTGGATGAAAAAGACCCTTCGGCCCATCAGATCTCATCCCCCAAGAGCATCCGCCCTACCATCCCCCCATCACAGCATGGAGCTGCTCAAATGAATCCATTTCCTGGCCTCAACCAGCCTTCCGACAACCTGTTCCACTCATTAATCACTCGCTCGGTAAAGAAATTGCCCTTTACAACTGTAAACCTGGATCCTCTTGTTCTACCGTCTTGGCACACTGGGACGCTACCGTGTGTGAGGGGCGCTATATAAATGCAAGTTGTTGTTACTGTTGGTGGTGCATCCTGATGTATTAATCTGGGTTTACTTTTTCAATCCCATTTACAATGTTATAGACCTCTATAAGGTGCCCCCTGAGATGTCTGAAGACTGAAGAGCCCTAGTTTATCTAATCATTGCTCATATCATAGTTCATTACTCTAACACTGGGGATCAGCCTCATTGCTCTCCTCTGAACTCTGGACAGCCAGAAAGCCACAAGTGTAAGATGACACTCCAGTGCAGTGCTGGGGGGGGAACACTGTCAGCGATGGCATGATGAGATGTTCAACCGATATCCTCTCCGTCTGTTCAGGTGGCAAAAACAACAACAACAACAACTTGGATTTATATAGCTCCCTTCACGCCAGACGGCGTCTCAGAGCTCTTTGGAGTAACGGATCCCGGGACCGAGCCAGGGGGGAGGGGGAGGAAAGTGACAAATGGTGCGGTCGAAAAGAAAGGCCTTCAGCAGAGACCTGAAAATGGGAAGGGAGGGAGCGAGACAAAGGGAGTGAAGAAGGCAGTTCCAGAGCCTCGGGGCATAGTCGCTGAAGGCACGGCCACCGAGGGTGGAGCAGAGGACTCGGGGGGACGAGGAAGAGGCCAGACCCGGAGGAACAAAGGCAACAGGTACTGTTTTGAGGAGAGAGGAGGTCAGAGAGGAGGATGAGGGTGCAGAGGAGTTCAGGGACTTGAATACAAGGGTGAGGATCTTGAAATCGTGGCACTCCTCAAAAAAAGAAGGGAGTTTCTCCTGGTGTCCTGATCAACAATTCCCCAAATAAAATTGGTCACTCACTCCATGGCTGTTTGTGGGACGTTGCTGGAAGCAACTTGGTTGCCACTTTCGCCCTCAAACTACACAGTCACTACCTTTACAGTGAATCCACTGAATCGTTCTGAGACGTCCTCCCAACGGAAAGGCGCTGTATCAAATGCAAGGCCTGTTTATTTGTTTGTTTGTTTATTAATGAGTGACCAATTTTATTTAGGAGATTGCTGGCCAGGACAGCAGGAGAAAACCCCTTCTCTTTTCAAGTAGTTCCATGGGATCTTTAACACCTACCTGAACAGGCAGGCGGGACTTCAGTTTAACCTCTCATCCGAAGGACAGCATCTCCAACAATTCAGTGCCCCCACCCCCCTCCCCCAAGCATTGCATTGCCTTGAACTATATGTGTTCAAAGTCCAAATGTGGGGGCTTGAGCTCACAATCATCTGACTCCGAGGTGCGGCTGACAGCTGACAGAGGTTGGAGCAGCTCCGTCCTGGGTACACGAGTCATGTCTCTGCTCCACAAAGGGAATGTGCTGCTCAATGTGGAGCTGCAACATCAGCATCTCCCAGACTGTCCACCAGGAGGCCCAGCCCTCGGTCTGCTGCCCTGGAATAATAATAATAATAATAATAATAATAATAATAATAATAATAATCCTTGCATTTGATATAGCGCTTTTCATGTCGGGAGGACGTCCCAAAGCGCTTCACAGAACACACTGTAAAGTGAATTTATTGTATATTTGTGGACGAACGCGGCAGCCAATTGCGCACAGCAATGTCCCACAAAGCGTTGTAGATTGAAAATGACCACATTTTTTTTTGGGGGGTTTTTTTGGAGGGATTATTATTAGGCTCTGTGTGGAGTAAGGAAACTTGCCCAAGATTTCGCCCTCTGCCTGGAATTGAACTCAGGTCTCTCGCTTGCAAAGCGAGTGCTCTAACCACTGAGCTACAGGACTCCGGAATGATGTGCTGGTCCTGTCTGTCCGCTCACGTCTCTTGTCAACACTTTGAGGTGTTATCTTACATGAGAAGTGCTCTAAAGGTGTGATGTGTGATTTATTTTATATATCCGGGGGATTGTTGGCCGGGACACTGGAGGAGAGAGAAACTGCCTTCTCTTTTCGGATGGTGCGGTGGGATCTTTAATGTTCGCCTGAACAGGCAGCAAGACCTCAGGAAGGATCTCATCCGAAGGACGGTACCTCCAATAATGCAGCACATCCCTACCACTTCATTGGAGTGTCAGGTTCCCAGTCTTCGGCGTGGGGCTTCAAACCCACGACCATCTGACTCAAGACACTGTGATGCAATGTATGATGCGGCAGAACAAATAAAATTAGTCAATCACTTCATGTGGGAAGTTGCTATGTGCAAATTGGCTGTCGTGTTCGCCCGTAAACCGCACGCACTGTAAAGACACTGCACTTTACAGTGTATCTCATGAAGCACTCTGGGATGTCCTCCCTGCTCTCACTGCTTGCAAAATCCACTGAAAAGACTTATCTCTTTTACAGTGTCTCTGGGAAACTCTTTTGCCTTCACCCGCAAGTGGCCATTGTCTTGGTCGGCTGAGCTGTCGTTTCAATTGCAGTTGTTATTGTGTGTTCCCCCACCCCCCCACCACCCGCCTTAATGGCACCCAATGTGCAGGCTTGGTGCTGCCTGGACAGTCCCAGCGACATGGCACCACAGATTGTCACGTAGTCACTGCCGTGATTTACAAATCACAAACACAGGCGTCAGAGGAAGTCTGAACCTCCGCATGACTAAACCGCCTCTTAGATAATATTCGCTTCCTGCCACAGGTCAGCAAGAAACTGGGACAGGAAGGAACTCGCATTTTTTTCATGCCGTTTGCCTCAGCTCAGAAACCTCTCCTTCCCCTGGGGTCTGGGAATGTTCTTTTGGGAAGAAATTCCACCCGGATCGATGCTGACTCGATTAATGAAGCATTTCAGCGAGTCCAGAATTGGGCAAAAAGCTAAACTCAGTCTTAACCTTGAAGCCAGTTTTCCGCTGTTCTCACAGAAAAACAGCTTCACGGTTAAAGGCTGTGGTTAAGGATCTGTCAAATTCTAGACGCTTCATTTGTCAGTATTGGCTCAATTGATAGGACTCTCACATTCGAGTCAGAAGGTTGTGGATTCAAGCCCCATATCGGGAGTTTGAGCTCACAGTCCAGGCTGACCTTCTAATGTGGTGTTGGGGGTGCCCTGCACGGCAGAGGTGCCGTCCTTCGGGTGAGATGGTAAGCCAAGCTCCTGTCTGCCTGTTCAGGCGGCGCTATTTGAAAAGAAAAGGGAGCTTCTCACTTCTGGTGACCTGACCAACAATCCCCCAGACTAGAACCGGTTTACCGTGCAGGGTGGTTGAGGTCAGGATATAGGAGCAGCTTGATGCTGTGCTGGTGGAGGACAGGGCGCGTGTTCTGAAGGGATGGGATCAAATGGGCTGAAGGGTCTTCTTCATCCAAACTGATCTTGTGAGACAAAATCAGTCATTCCCCCCACGACTGTTTGTGGGACACTGCTGCGTGCAATTGGCTGCTGCGTTTCGCCCACAGAATACACAGTCTCTACATTCTCCTGTGAAGCACTTTGAGACGTCTCAGCGACGTGATAAGGCGCTATATCATATGCGAGAATTATAGCTGTTCGTGTAACGTTTCCGTTAGTGAATCATACGGCAAAGTTACATGAACAGCTATGAAGTGAATGACTGATTTGATCTCACAGGGTCAGTCAGAGGACTCGTTCGCCTACAGTACACCCAGTCATTGCAGTTGACAGTAAGTCCTGCAAGACGTCCTCTTGGCGTGATCGGCGTTGTATCAAATGATATTGTCACTCTCCGGTCTCTCTCGCTAAATGAAACCGCTGGTTCCTGATAACCTCACAGGGAATTTTACGCTGCACCTTTGCCATGGCCTTGCTGAGTGCTAATGCTTGTTTACGGCTTACAGAAGGCTAAGCACACCACAGCAGGTCTCCTTCCCTTTGTTCCCCACTTTATTCCCGTCTCACAGAGCCGGATGCGGACAGGCTGATTTGGTTCTCCTCCTACGACCTCCCCCCCCCATCATCGCCCAGCCCCCCGCACATGGCTAAACTGCTACCATGAGGCCTTTGTCTTTGTAGCATTTCAGAGAGTTGAGCTTTGACCCCGGAAGCTTGACCTGTTTCCACCCTCACCCCCCCCCCACCCCAACCCCAGACCGTTACGTGTGACTGACGCCGCTGATTCCAAACCAGAGGCCGACACTGGCTGCGGGGTCCTAGTGCCTTTCACCAGGCTTTTCCGAAGATTGTAGACATCTGGCACAGTGCTCTCTCCTTTCAGGGCTAATTTGCAGTATTTGTTAATGGGATTCTTCGGGAGGGATTCAAGATGCCAGATGGGTATGAGACGGGAAAAGCACAGGCAATACTGTCAAGTATGCCTTCGAGACGTCTCACAAAATATACTTTAAAGTGAATTGGCTGTATATTTTGTGGGCAAAACGCAGTAGACAATTGCGCACAGTAGTGCCCCACAAACAGTCGTGGATTGAGTGACCAAGTTATTATTTTCTCAAGGGATCATTACCCCCGGAAAAGGGATCCGTCGATCGACTGGCAACTGGTTCCTACTTACTGCTAGGTAAACAGAGGAGTGTGGAGTAAGGGAGTTTGCCTATGGTTTTGCCCTGTCTGGGAATCAAACCCAGGTCCTCTTGCTTGCGAGGTGAGCGCGCTGAACACTAAGGTACAGGAGTACAATTTCACCTGCTGTAACACGTTGTAACAGGTCTATAAAACTGAGAGTCAGTCCTGAAGCTGTGGAAGCGTCTGAGGAGGGATCTCCTGTCAATCATGTATCAATAATAACCGGTAATTATTATTAATTCGCCACTATCTGGGATGTTACCGTGAGTGAGGGGCACCAGATAAATGCAAGTTGTTGTTGTTGGTGGTGGTGATGTTTACGATTATCATATACTCATTTCTTGGCACAGAAGGAAGCCACTCAGCCATTGTGTCTGTATCTATCTCCAGTCGAGTTCCTGACCTAGACAGGCCCACAGCATTTCCAGGGCGCTGCTGATGACAGCACCACCAGCCTGGCTCATTGGCAGGACCTGGAAGGGCAGACTAATCACTGGGGCAGGCTCCTGTTAACCCTGCAGCCAAAGGCCTAACTGGTAGGGAGATCCGAGCTGGGCAGACAGCGGGAAAGGTTTCTAGGTAGTGCTCTCAATGACAAGCTGTGCAGTCTTAGCTGGTTACACTCCAGCAGTTACCCCAACGCACACTCTTGGGTCCTCAAGCCTTGGCTCTCGGGGGCCTACGCCAAATACACTGGAATTAGGAAAACAGGATGCACCCTGCAGGGAGAGAGTGCACAAACACACAGGGAGCAAAACAAATAGCAGCTGTGAGGCAGTGTCACCTCCGAGCCTCCGTTCCCAGTGTGGGCTTGTTGATTACAGTCCACAAACGCAGGAAAAGGTACTTACAAAGTGGCTTCCCCCTCCTCACCCAGGGCCCAGTCGTCAGCCCCGCGCTTCCTTCCGCTGGATACACTGCGGAAGGAAACGCTAAATGCCATTGACAGAAGGCTTTTCTTAATGAGCAAAAATAGCTATACACAAGCCCATGCAGGGGTTTCCTGCATTGTTGACTCTATTGAGGGTTGCGATT